>NW_027223327.1:460940-780381 GCF_030449975.1 Polyergus mexicanus | reverse complement strand
AAGCAGTGGTATCAACGCAGAGTACTCATCTCATCAGTCTTACGTTAATGAACTTGTTATTCATTGTACAATATAATGAGGTAGTTCGTATTATCATTGTTGTTGATATGCATTGAGCAATATTGCAATTGTATCCCAGAGCCATTGTCAGTTAACGATGAAATACAACGATTACACGATCAAGTACCTACAATTACTAACAAATTAACAGCAATATCTCGATTATTAACAAAATTATACGAAATTTACGAACGAAATCTCGAACTACACAATTATTAATGTTATGTACAAAATATTTCCTGACTTTTCGCCGCATCAACGTTCAACACGAAAATGCGACAGTGACGAAATATCTTTTATAATAAAAATTAAGGATAAAAATGCACAAGCATAAAAAAAAAACTTTTGGAACAATGAACTCTTCCAGTTTGTTATTCACATACTTGTTTACTTTCCCTTGCACACTTGTTCGAAAACTTTACCTACTATGCTTTCTTCTTGTTCTACAATATTATGCTAATAAATCGCAAATCAAAATGAATCACAATAATAATAGATAGTAAATGTAAGACGTATTTACTCTGATCCCAAAGATGTTTAAAAAGTTTAATGCAAATTACGGGATGTATTATAAAGCGACTACCTGTACAAGATAACATTGTCAGACAATGATCGTTTTCATGATGATAATAAAAAAAATAAATAAATATACGGATAAAAACATTTTGAAATTTTATAAAAATTCAAAAATATCTCGTTGCTGAGAGATTACTTAGGTTTAAAATAAAAATACATTTATATGTATGTCGATCCGATTAAAAAAAGGATAAATCTAATTTACGAATGTATATTAAGTATATTAAGTTTCTGAAAACGTTTTCCCGTCTCACGATAAATTAATTTGTGTGATTTATCTGTACCGTAATAGCATTATGCTTTAACTAACAAATTTGCGACCCAAATACGTGCTAATACATGTTTCAGTCTCTTGAATCTATCGACGCATATTCAGTCTTGTACAAGGCAGAAAGTTAAGAGTAGCGACATTACTGATACGCATAAGAGGCAAATCCGAACCTCTATATATCTGCTGCGTAAAGAAAAACAAAAATATATATACTCTATTTAAAAAATTATATTCAAGCCGCCCCTCGGACGGAAGCACTATTTTTGATCCTCTCTTCTTATTCCCCTTCTATATTATAATTTTTTAATGTGTATCGAGCGCGATACGGAAATGGAGATCGGAAAAAAAAGGAAAGTTAACTGTAGTCGCAACAATCATTGTTGTTCGGCCCAGTTTCCTGTGGTTCATCCTTGACCGTGTCCGACGATGTTAGCATTATCACCGGAACATCAGATTTGCGACTCACCGATAGATCTTCCACCTCATCATCCATGTTTTGCTGTTGTTGCTTTTGCTTGGCACAGAGTATGACCGGACTTGGACTGTAGCGTGCCATCGAGTCGGACATCGAGTCACGATCCTGCGACGCGTCCTTCGACGCCGGTTTGACGTAAGCGGCGACCAACGAGCTAGCGCTCGACGTGCTAGTAGCCAAGTTCTCAATGTTGACATTGAGACTGTTCTCGTTCTCGTTTTCGGACAGTCTGCTACCGCTGTAAATCCTGCCGTTCACGTTACCACCGATGCCGTACGGGAAGCGGGCCGCGCTCCCACCGTTGCTCACTGAACGCTTGAACGGTCGCGATGTCGGGATACCGAGCTTCTTTACCTTGTCGTAGAGCGTGCGAGACGGCACGCCAAATTCGCGCGCCGCTTGCACAGCGCTTATGCCCGACTTCACTGCCTGGATGGCTGCCTGGATGTCATCTCGGGTGTATTGTTTGTATCGTTTCCATTCGGGCTTCGCCTGCACATGAGTCGCGTTACCTAAACATATACAAGAGAATTAATAATGTGTTAATGTATTTATCATACCTAAGAATATTTCCTAAAAGTTCAAAGAAAAACTAGTCTTTCTATTCGAAAGTCATACAAATTTTAAACGGATATATTGGTTCCGTGATATAATTTAAAAAAAGCCTATTACTTGTCTTGTCACCGGTATGCGATTGCGGCGACTGTTGCTTTTCATCCTCATTCATAGAAGGGACATCCATGTAGGAGCTGTGGGCCGCCTCGCTATGGGCCAAATCGGTGTTGCTGCGACGATTGTCATTGTCGTTTGCAGAACCGTTGTTCGCTCGAAAATGCATCGATTCGTGACTGTCAGGCTGCAACAACGGTACACCCGTCACGGAACTGTCAACATGACCCTGGCCAAGCACAGTGCGCAGTATCGGCGTGTCGTGATTCAACAGGTTCGAATGCAGCGTCTTCTTTACGAGCTTGAGCGGCGAGGTTGTCTCGAAGCTGTTATCGTGAGAGGAGCCGCCAGCACAGAGAACAGAGGCGGCAGGAGAGGAGTGCGGCGATATTTGATGACCTGCGGAAACTCCTTGGTGCAACGGTAAAGACAGAGGCCAAAACGCAAGATGACTTTGGATTTGACTCATCTCCGAGGTCGTCCCCAAGGGCTTGCTGTAAAAACCACTGTAAGTGTCACCGGTGGAATGCGGCGGTGACACGTGACTGCTGCTGTGCGCTGCCATGCTATTGGCATTAGTGCTGGTGCTGATGGCCGGTGGTGGCGACAACGACGTCTCCATCATGTCCTCGTGTCGACGAAAATCGCTATACGCCGAGAACCGTTCTCCAACGTTGTCGCTACCATTGTGCTCCACCAGACCTTTCACCTGCAGCATCTCTGCGATCTTGAGCAAATTGCTCAGCTGCTCCTGTTGCACGGTCACCTCACCGCGGTATATAAACTCCAGTATCGCCCTTAGCTCCGTGTACTTAACGTCCTTGAGAATGATCGTCGGGTGTGGACATGGCAGAGCGACGAACAGAGTTTGGAAGTAGGACGAGCACGCCGCTAAGACGATCTTGTGGCACTTGATGATCCGACCGCTGTCCGCGACGAGGGACACATCCGTGAACGCCTCGGTTTGCAACAGATCGCCGAAGACGGTTAGCATATTCGAACGATGATTATTCCAGCGGAGGCTGTACTTCTGAGAGTGTTCTTGTGGGATCGCGCCTTCCGACATAATTATTCTCTTGTGTAGGGCCTGCGACGAAAAAGTTGCACACATTTATCATTCACTCGATGCGATGTTCACCGTACGAGCTTTCTCTTCCAATTGCTAGACTGAGAGTATGAATCATGTTAAATAGCTTCGAAAACTGCCCGGAAAATTATCATATCTCGGAATCTTTACTGATTGCAAGTTTGTTTAACGATAAGGGCTAGAGGGAGTTAAGGGCCAAAGTTCGTCTAAATGTCCTTACTCGGGTATTATTTTGCCATTTTCCACGATCGTATACAAGTGTATTCCGAAAATGATACGCTTTCTCTCGACCATTAAAACCTACATTAACGCGAATTCCATTCCTATAATCGATGTCAAATTATCGTGTTTTTCGAATAGAAGCAATTAAAAAGAAAACAATTTTAATTTTAGGAATGCAAATAAATTTAATATTATAGAAAATTGTGAAAAAAATTTGCTGCGCTAAAAAAACATCGTATACTCGCATTTATCAAAGAATTTATAATTCTATTTCTTTTTCTTTTTATGATTTCATTTGGATTATTAATAAATCTATAAATTGCAGAAAACTCTTTTTCTTCGAAATATATAATTTAGTCGAAACAAATTTATAAAATAGTTACACACAATATTATTATGTTTTTTAGACGTCTAATATGTATCTATTGTATATCTAAATGTATGATTATTCAAAATAATAAAGTTTTAAATTCATTCTATATACAAACTACAGCTGATTGATACGCGGAAAATATTTTGTTTTTCCTCGCTTGCCACTCCTCGCTAATTTACTTTGGTTAATCATTCGAATACTTTAGCCTCGAGGCCGCTTTCCAAACTCGCATTTACGTGAAGAAGATTACGTGTCACGTTCTAAAATTTTAAAATGATTAACGGAAAAAATGTTCGATGTGTCATCGCAAAATATTTATATTAAATTACACGCAATCCTTGTTAAGAAATATAACTCCACGTTGACAATTACGTGTGATTTTTTTTTCTAAATTTAATTACGATATACAAGCATATTGTAAGCGAATGTGTAATCGAGTAACGGTGTCTTATTGACTCATCGAGATGTAAGCGTGACTTCTTTAACCTTTTCTAGGCTAATGGTACACGAAATATTCCCTAATATACGATCGTAAATTCGTAGCACGTATAAATAAGAAATGGAGAATCACACATGAACCTTCGTCTTATTTGGAAAAGTAATTTCTCTTTTTAGTTATTATCGCTACGGAAGAGAGTTTACGAACCGCGCTATCATAACTGAAAGAGATTGTGCGTACCCTCCCATTTACAAACAATATTTTATACTTCAGGCGTATGTTTCGTGAATATTTTATTATTGACTGTTCGTGGATATTTTTCTAACTTTTATACAAAAGACTCACAGTTTAGTCATGTGATAAAAACTATACGTGCCGAAAATTTCTCTACAGATTTATTATAAAACTACTCAAAGATAAAATATGAAATTAGACAAATGACAGATTAATATCATGGTGCATTTAATGGACTCAAAGTCTCGTGGAAGGTAACGGTTTCATTTATAAACCTTTGTATAATGTATTTTTTTACATCCATATCTAATAAATTATGTCAGTGTATTAGAAAATATCTCTCCCGTATATGCAATATTCGATATATATATATATATATATATATATCGGACGTATAAGAAACTTATGGCTCGTTACATATACTTCTATATATTATATTTTTATTTTATTATTCTTTTATATTTTACGATATTTATTAATTGCAATATTTATCTGTATTTTACTTTGTGCATATTTTTCTCTCCAAAGATTCAGTTTCTTAGATTTATTTATCACAAATTCTTCGCTTTTCCATTTCCATTTTTTATTGCCCTTCATTGAAAGATTGAATAAACGAGATAATGAAAATGAAACGATCGATTTTTTACGGTTGGGGTGCGATCGCGCTGCCAGGGGGTAAAGCAGTCGATATTTGCATTTCTCGCGACAGATGAATGAATCATCGCGCTTTCACCGAAACTTTTCATATTCATCCCGCGGTCGACTCGGTAAAAATTGAAACTAACCGATAAGAAATCATGTGCATCACACTTGAAAGCAGCTATCATCAATTTGACGCTTGTATTTTGAGATTATCCTTAGAGATTATATAATCTCGACCAATCTGTTCAGTAAACAACGACAAGATAGACGAGAAGACGAAAAAAAAAAAATAGATGATAAAAGCGATAAGCTCGCAGCTCGATCTAAGTAAACTCGAAAACCAAATATAAAAAAAAAAATATATATATATATAAAATATTTAAAAAAACATCTAAATATTCTTCAGTCTTAAGGGGGAAAAATAAATATTTTTCTAGACAAAAAATTATAAATGTAGCATAATGATATTAGCCAAATAGATGCTATATCGATGCCTGGCTTACCTGGATAATTTAGTTATAAAGGCAATTGCCGGATAAGTCTTCAATCGCCAAGATTCGATCGCCCTGGTATATCTTTTTCGCTCTCTGAACATTTACAAAAAAATCTCTATATTACAATTTTTTATATCTTACAATTATTCATTAAAAAGAAGGCTTATTTACTCTTAAATATTCTTTGCGCGCTTGTCAAGTAAAATAGACGACAAAAAATCGAATTAATTCACTCATTTCTTGCTAGTTAGATTAAAAAAGGCGAAAGAAAAGATATATGTCATTTAAATTAATCACTTCGTCATCTTCCTTGCAACGCACGATATATTATGTATAATTGTTGAGAGATACAGCAGAAAACGTGTCTTGTGTTTAATACAGTTCTTTAGTAATCGACAGGCTACTTTTTACAATTGTATCGTTATTACTATACGATTAATTTTCTTTTAATTTTAATTTAATTTAGTGAGTGTTTCGTGAAAAATACAAATATATGTATTTAGGATACGCTGCCGCTGTCTCTCTCTTTCCGTATAATATATATATATATATATATGTATGTATATATCATATGTACATGTGCGTATAGATGCGTGCATCTTGGCGCGACGTAACACACACAGAAGAGAGACGTCACATGCGGATGAGCGTTGCGCGCACACTTATTTCACGTACCACTTTTCCAACCCCTCGTCGTAGAGCGCACCGCCGCCAGGGTGCCACTGCCGACGAGAGGCACTCGCGCAGCTAAAAAAATCCTCCGGAGGGAGTTCTGTTTCGTAACGAGGAAGATCTCTCTTCCTGACCGTCGCTCGACGACCACTGACGCCGACTAACTTGGACTAACTGCACCACAGTGCGCCCCACACTGTCGAGCGCGCACGAATCAGCCCGTCTTGCCTGTGGGCTGCTGGTGCTGATGCCCGTCACACGGCGACGGTCATAAGGGTGGTGAGCGTCCGTGAGCTTTTTCGGTGTTGTCGTTATAGGGAGCAGTGGCGTAAGGCCCTTGTAAAGGCCGCGACCATGGCCCTGCGCCGAAGTTCAATGTAATTTGCCATCGCGAAGGAGAGAGATCGATTAACGCGCGAGAATCGGAAACGAGATTGCCGAGGGTATACGTGAAACTTAGGGAATAACAATCTTTTCATCGATCGAGATTTACAAGCTCTCGATCGTCGATTCTGATAATATTCAGAAGGTCACCCAAAATAACGGGTCGTGCTTTAGACAAAAGGATCGAGAAGCTCGAATGTTTCTCGTATACCCTTCCCAAGCTTGAGTAATGAACTGTACCATAAAAATTATTGCATTCGTAATATATATTTAGGAAACTATAATTTGTCGAAACATTAGTCGAAAATTACGACAAATTACGAATTAGTAATTTATTTTTCTAATATCTGCATATTCTTTTACATTAAGGTGCAAATAAACAAAGTCCCGTTGCAATCCAAATCTTCGAAGATATTTCTTTAATGCATCGAAGCTCTCTTTATAGAAAGAAATAAAAACTATATATATGTCTTCTATGCAGTTTTATCTGCTGCACAAAATATTAAATAAATTTATTCTATTATTACGAATAGATTATAGCGTGAATAATTTAAACATTTGCAAGTATATAATATACATGTAACGTTGTAATCGATATTTTTATTATAATCATAGTGATTAGAATCGCGTAACGATTATATGTCTCGCATAGATATAAGGCGATAAAGATAACGGGCGAGTAAAAAGTAAGAGTAAAGTTATAAGTATAGAATTTGAATAAAACGTAGAATGGAATTTTTATCAGCCGTAAACTCTGATTTTCGTGATTTGCGCTCATCATCCGTTATTCACGCGAGCTCTTGTGATTAATGCGTGCGATTTGGAAAAATTTGTAAAACTTACGCCATTGTCCGTACGTGCGTATGCGATAGGGACGCATTTCGGCGCATCACACGCGTGCACGCGGATCACGCACAGCACTCGCGTACCCGCCATCGCCGTCACTATTCGCCTATATGCTCGCACTATCGGCCAATCACGCGGCTCCTAGGCCAATATCCTGCGGGAAATATCACGCGCACGTACACAGATGCGTGCGTGCGTGCGTGTTTACACACGGCGATGCACGAAGATTATATTCCGCACCCACATCATCTTCCCGCACGGCCGATCTAGCACGATGCCACACATATACGCGCATAGCAACGTACATACGCGAGCGCGCAAAGAAACGAGGGGAAGATTGTGACGGAAAAAAAAAAGACCAGAGAAATGCGCTTAAGCGAGTGTACGTTCACGAAAATTGCGACCACGCCCAAATTCTACGATGCATCCGCCGTTGGCTTCTGCGTGCGTGCGTGCGTGCGTGTGTAATTTCGGCGCGTAGCCCTCGGCAACACGCACGTCGACCCCACGCACGCACACACAGGAAGAACCCTACACAAATTGGGTAACGTTACCATGCGGGGGATGAAGGCATGACGCGCTTCCACTCGAATATCGTGAGAAAATCGCAAAGTTCTGGGAAAAAGGGAAGGAACAGAAAAATCGCCCTCAGTCTTAATTACGTTCGTCGATCCGTTAATTGTGGAATATCAAGAAATGCGCGCGCACGCATATTTTAATATACACGCATTATTTTCAAGTAGTGTCAAGTTTAAAAAATAATTTTAAATACCATATACGCACAATATTTTATCAAATATCCTTTATGGAAAAAAATTGAACGCGTTATAAAAATTAAATCATTATAAAGAAAAAGAGAAAAGAGATAACGCGGCCGTATTAAAATGTATTTACAAAGTCTTTCGCATCCCGAAATTTCATTATTTATCTAAAAATTAAATATCGCGACGCAAAATGAAACGACATTAACGAATCGACGGGAGAAATATTGTCTTGATTAAGCATAGTCTGATATCTCATTTGCCGAGAATGTCGTTCTACGTTCAATTTTGCTTATAACGCGTACACAATCGTGCGCTTAGGAAATAGCCGAAAATATGCGGCTTGATTCCTCTTATCTCGTGAGCGAGTCTAAAAAGAGAAGAAAAGAGCGACGATAAAACGAACGCTGGTCGAAGAAAAATCGCTTCCACAACCGTGCCTGCAAGTGAACGCACGTTGTGTATTCGTGTATGTTTATTTGTTTGTGTGGGTGAGCGTGCGCGTTTCCCTCTACGCAACGACGTCGACTCTGATGACGATTTCGTAGAGGGGACCGAAAAGACGAAGACGGCAATATCGAAGAAAGAAAGAGAGAGAGAGAGAAAATGCCTCGACGGCAAGGTAAAGAGTCCTGTTGCGCCATCGAAAAAAAATCTACCTATATTCGGAGGTGGTACAGGCAGATGCGTATATACGGGCTATGACAACAATCGGTGCATAAGGGTCGATCTGATCGCCGCAGGGTGCATCTTTCATATTTTCATACCGTCACGCGTCCCACCGATCGTGGATTAGGATTGTGATATTCATATAGTAGTGATTACAGCCTATTTTTGTGCCATATCTCGATGATCTATCTCATTGTCATTAGTACAAATGTAGAATAATGGCCCTTGTAACGACTCAATCTTGATAAGCTCTCTAATTGAGCCGCAGTTAGTTTTCTCTTAGCAAAATGTCGAAGAAAGTCGTGATTCATCGCGAAAATTTCCAGTTTCATATATTCTCGTAAATACGGCTTGCAAGAAAAATATCTATTATTTATATAGAATAGATTTATATTATTTTTGGATTTAAAATAGATTTTTATAATACTATCGTGTGTTAAATATATTAATATCTTTGTAACGAAGGACGTAATAATCTTTTTATTCATTCGCGCGAGAAGTTTTCTTTTTTCTTCTTCGCTTATAACTCGAAAGTTATTAATGTTTAGATATTAATAAGGGGGGGGGGGGGGAAACAAAGAATGTACTCCAAAAAGAAAACTACCAAAAAAAATATTAAAATGGCCAGTATTAAGAAAACAGCTACTATAAATATATGTATTTTGGAGAAATAAAGATTTTATACATATAGCTCGATTCTCTCTTTCCCCTTTTGCCCTTTTTCTCTTTACAAGAGAGATATATAATTATGCACGATATTTTACATCTGAATGTGAAAGATTTTCGGGGAAAGGCTTTCACGCGTACAGCGAACTAGGAATCGGCGACATTTACAAAACGCATCGTCGAGCGATAAGACACGGGAGAAACGTTATGCATTATCGCGACTACGGCGATAGAGAAGCGCGGCACCGATTGTTTGCGTTATCGAGACTGCCCGAATACGGACTGATAGGGTTTTCATGATTGCGCGTATCTTCCGTGTACGCACAATAACGGCAAACTATTAGTACATTAACCCAAACTCCATTCGTTTGGCATACAATATTTCGTACAATAAATACAACAGTGTACAAGCAATCGATATATCTTTATTACTCCTTATCTACGAAATCTCTCCCATAGATTTCTTATTATTTCTAATCAAGAGAAAGTTTGCGTCGTGAGGAATAACTTTTGTACTTTTCACTTGGATAAAGACCGAAATGTCTCTATAAAAGCAGTAGGGAAATTATAAAAAATATATCTCTATAACGTCGTATGTTTCAGTTTTAATCATGTTTTAGAAAATATTATAATTACCTAACGATAAAAGATTCTTAATAAAAATTGAACACATTATTTCTTGTAAATTCCACATAATTATCTTTGTAAGAAAAATTATTGAAGTTACCCTTCCTCGTGCTTTTTCCATTTTATTTTATATCGTAAAATGATCGCAGCAAATTTTTACACTTGTAACTCTGATATAATTATTTCGCTAATAAAATCAAAAATTAGAAAGCGAATATCGAGATGAAGTTTTCTTATACAAGTTTCATACTCTGTCGCTGATATATTCAAATCTTAAAGAAATATATAAAATCACTAAGAATAGGCGTAAAAGACGAATGTTATGTTAATATTCTTTCTAAATAAAATAAGTAGAGGACAATACCTTTGATTAAATTTTCCGAGAAGGATCAATCACACCCTTGAAAAGACTTTACGAAAGTGATGTCGTCAAATGATATCGATGATACAAAACGGGACACAATTTGCGAGCAATACGAAAACAATACTGACTATGCAACTAATAGACTTCGGTTTATATAGACTTTATCGCGCTGTAATATCATTGCACAAACATCTTTTTCGGGGAGGTCAAAAACGTGACTTTTGCCCGGATAGAAGTTTGCGTTGGTTCGGTTCGAACCAATTAACAGACGCCAAAGTTGTTGGCGCGATAGCGCCTTATCCCCACTTTCAAACTAAATTAGATAGAGAAGAGTTTGGGCAAGTATGAGGCTTGCCCTAGACTTTGCTATTCTTTTTTATAATAAGAGACGAAAAATATTCTCTTGGTTCAGAGATGCAACGCTTGGTTCAGATTACTTATAAATTAAATAACTTAATACACATCGAAAGTTACGATAAAGTAAAGATTTTCTTTCTGCGAAAAAAATTACCTGCGTTTCTTCTTTTATCACTGACCTTCATTCACGCGCGTTTTATTTCATATTCTTGCACAATCTCCAAACTATACAAAAATTCATATAATCGCTTATAATAAGCACGTTAATCTGAAGGGAGGTTGCGTTAATATATAAGTTTGTTAGCGCGAAGATTGTTAGCACATTTTCAGAATCGATGGATAAAATCTTCCTCGAGTACGCGTCTCCGATTCGGAGGAATCGGATTTTTGATCGACACAAAAGTCGACAGTCTCGATCAAAATGGAAAGGGGACGAGAAATTTTTTCTCCTCGAGCACATCTCTCTCTCTCTCTCTCTCTCGTGAAAGAGAAGACTCTCCCTTCGTTACGGTGTTACGCCAGCGAGCGAGAAAGGACGAGGTGGAAATCGTATAAAGGAAAACAGGTTCCTCATAAGCCCCGAAGCTGCTTGGTATCGCGCAGTTGGCTTTTCGGATGTTCTCTCTCCATCTCTCTCTCTTTCTTTCTTTCTTTCTTTCTTCCTTTCTTCCTTCTTTTTCGTAGGCGAGGAGCATGGAGAGATGCGTGTGCGATGTTCCCGGCTCCTCCACACGTTCAATGTCCAGCACGCGCGATACATGCATAAATACGCATGCATATATACGAACGTAAACACCGACAATCCCGTACAATCGGATACATTAATAGTACGCGGTACGTCAGAATACGACGCGTGGATTCTTTGCGTTTTTCCCGATCGCGTCAAACGATCAAATCGATTTTATGCAAACGAGAGAGAGAGAGAGAGAGAGAGAGAAAGAGATTAATCTTTTCAATTATTCGAGGGGAGAAATATTGATCTCGTCGATCGTAAACTTACCGTAGACCTATTAACGCATGCGACTGTACCCCGGACTATTCACGGACGTAACAAGGCGGCCTCGCCCTTTGCCGGGCGCGTTGCAAGGCCATTGACCGACCGCGCGGTCCCCGATCGATGATCAGCTACCTGCTGATACATTGTCGCCGACACAATGGAAAAGGTATACCCTTCGTCTGGTGGCATAGGCACCCTCGGCAGAAATACCGCACCCCTGCGAGTGTCAAGTGCAATTATTCCTTACGACTGAAAGAGTATTAGGCCGTCTCTTTCTTTTTCTTTCATTCTCTATTTTTCTAGTGTATATATGTATATCCGTTCGGATTCGTTCTGCCTTTCGACGCCTTTCGATACTGACCATAACCACTGACCGTAATACCCTATTTACCGGCGTGCTATAACAGGTGTTATGTAGGTCGACCTCACGTTGTGCAAAAATGCAGAACGCGAGATGGGAATTCCCCTTCCGGGAGAAATGTGGGCCGTGCAAAAGTGCTATATATAAATCGATTTCGAGAAAAAAAAAATTCAACGCTCGACTCCGCCTCCCTGCGATTAAATCACGCGATATAGAATTTTAATAAACTATAGTAACTATAGTATTTCCATAGAATATAATTACACACATTTGGCATCTCAAGTATGTAATGAACGTAAAATATCTGAATATGTTTAAAATGTATTGATTATCCTGAGTATTTATTTCATTAGAGTTTTATTGTTAAACGACAATTATTGTCGTAAGGGAAAAGAAATTTTATTTTAGTTTTCGATGCAAAAAGTTGAACTTGTTTAATAAACTTTTATTTATGGATATATATAATATAAACACGGGACAAAATTTTATTTATCAATTTGCATTCCTGAAATTCAAATAAATCCTCTCATTTTTAATCGCTTAACGACATCTCATGAAATTATAATCGTAAGTGGGAAAGCGACTGATGAAAATAGTTAAATTATCGCTATATATTGTAATTTTAAATATACCCGCTTCCTGTCGCAAGATAATCACGTCAAAGTTAGAAATCTTATAGCAACGGCATTCAATCTGCACTCACCGACTTCCGCCAATCATCCGGTCACGAAAGACATATCCTGCGGTTAAATCCATCGAATCCTTAAGTAAAATCGCGCCTTTCTTGTACAAACTCTGATGTCAAGTTTAACGGCACGATACGATGAATCAGAATAAACACGAGTAGTTTCCTGACACAAAACTGCAGACATTCTAGAAAATGTAAATGACGTATGTCAATTTGACGATTATACAATATCGTCGCATTATCGCATTTCGGTAAATCATTAGCGAGATAGCATAAAGACAATCGATATATTACGCACACGTAAAAACAAACCTCCGACTGTCTTTTCGAAATGTAATTCTACAACGCAATACGAGAAAAAATATATGATAAAGATAACTTTCTTATATATATATATAAATATATAAGATATATTTATATATAGATTATACAATACATATAATGTACTTGTAGCGCTCTCTATAAGTGCGATAGAATGTATCGTATCCCGAGCCTTTAGAGGCGAATTTAGAAGTGAAATGCGCATGAAAAGGGATGTCTCGAAAAAAGTCTACTAGCAAGACAAAATGTTGTGGTAAAAAAGCATTCACCGTTTGCCGGACCCTGATATTTTCAAGCTGGCAGATCCCCTAGATGCCACTTATAATTTGGATTAGATGAAACAGCAGGTACGAACAGCTGTATCAAGCATGTGTGTCCCTGAGCAAGGGAAATAGCATTTTCTAAGAATATATTGTAAAATTATTATTATATAATTTTTAGAGAGAAAGGGGAAAGAAAGACACACCCCGCACTTGAGAGAAATGATGTCGAAAATCTTTCGAAAGTTAATCTCGTTCACCGCGGTAATCAACTTGTGTTAATACTATATAATAATTTACATACTTAATAATATAATAAAATACCGATATTATCAATATTAATATTAAAACTTTCGAATAATTAAAAAATGATTTACTAATTACAAATAATCAATCAAACGTGACGTGATTGTTTGATAATTTAATAATTTAATTTCGGTATCGTATATAATTCAATGACAACTGTAAGTATACATAATTGCGCACTGCTCACAAAAAAAAAACAAAAAAACAAAAGGGCTTAGAAGATATCTTTGTATATCTCTCCAAGATTTGATAACAAATTTGTAGTAATCAGGAGAGACGCGATAGAGCGTATCGCGCCAAATACGTCTACCTATAAAAAAGAAAGTCGAGATGACATTTGGAAAATAATTAG
Organism: Polyergus mexicanus; assembly: GCF_030449975.1. Lineage (NCBI taxonomy): Eukaryota > Metazoa > Arthropoda > Insecta > Hymenoptera > Formicidae > Polyergus > Polyergus mexicanus. Next base: position 766,208 of record NW_027223327.1, on the reverse strand, counting down.
CCGTATCGTTTAAATCTTCACGCAAATTATAAATGCATTAGCGTTTTCCGTCATATAATTATCAAAGTCGATAGATAGTTTCTTGCGTTATTAATCGAAACCTGGCATCGCCAAGTGGCGCGTCAAGACCAACCAGCTCTCCCCCGACCCCTCTCTCTCTCTCTCTCTCTCTCTTTCTCTTTCTTATTCTCTCACATACAAGCCGCATATAATTTTAGGCCAACGAGTTATTTTATTTTTTTTTTTTTCGACTTTGAAAATCGGTGAAGCGCCTCGCGAGCTCACTCGCGGCAACGCAGCTCGGGCCCGGGTCGCAATAAAAAATAAGCGACGTGTGTACCCCACATATAGGGCGTGGGTTTATCTGCATTAGGCGAGTGTTAGTGGGTCGGCAACCCGCAAACCGGTCCTGGATCACGTGGAATGTTAGCCCGCGGCGGCGATGTTGCCACGTGTATATGTGCGTGATTTCCTAAAACTGCATCTACGCCAGCGCGGCTGGCTGCGCGCGCGCGCGCGCACGCACGCGCGTGCGTCCACACACGCGTATGTATACGCGTATACGCGCGTGTGATTTTTCCCGACCTATTCGCTCGCGACCGGCTGCCGCTCCTTCTCCGTCTTCGCCAACGCGAGTTTAGGCAACGAAAAAAATGCTCCTACAAACTCAAATATACGTTCGCGACTGCTTACGTTTAATATTTAGAATCGCGTTATCAGAAACAATAATGTGCAATATCTCTTTGCAAATAAATTATTAAATTTTGATACATTAAGCTATATGCGATATTAGGATGAGAATATAAAGAATATAGGACCCGAGCCCGCAATTAATTTATATTGAAAAATATAGATTCATGTTTTTCCCAGGAAGAAGAAGGAGAAAATATGTATATTGTATAATATATGTGTATCCGGTTATAAAGGGCGTATATTTAAGCATATATTTATGCAACATATGTATATATATATATATATATATATATATATATATATATATGTTGTATATATATTTGTTGCAACTGCGTGTGAATTAGTTGAGCAGAAGTTCTTCCCTTCAGCCTTTGATCTCTGATCTTTTCTTTCATGTATCAATAGAGGAAGTTGTTATCGTACCGAAACACGAAGCGGGGTAGCGAATCAAGATAAACTTTGTTTACATTTTCCAAATAATTCCCAATAGCTATATCGCTTTTGTCCGCCGAAAATTCTTACACTGCACATGCATTGACATTGCGGTAACAACTTCTAGATGAATCATTAAACAAACGTCGATATTTTCTTAGTCAATTTTCGATAATTTGTACAAATATGTCGACTTTACATTGGAAAAAACATGTAACGTTTGGACTGTCAAACATTTATACACTTGGACGTAGCAACGTCAGTTTCATTTCCAAATTCGATTATCGCATCCGGTCATAAAACTGCCCTAATATCAATAATCACATATATCTCATAAATCAATAATTAAGACCCATTGTCAGAATTTTATTTTGCCCTTAAAGTTTAATGTATCGAAATAGTCGTGGAAAAGGGTATTTTTGCGAAATACGATGTCCGATTTTCGCGTCGGCTCTCCTTACGGGGAATGCAAATTCGCGGAAGGATGATCCCGGTTACGTGTGCAATTTCAGCATACGACCTTGTAACACTTTCGCGGTAAAAGAATCTAATAAAAAAAAAAGGAGAGCTCGCGATCAAGGAGAAACTGGTTTCTATTTGCGGGCTTCCGCCCGTTCGACAACCCCGTGGTCGATGCACCGGGCGCTCTCGTTCAACGACTTTTTCGGCCGAGCGATGCGGAGCAACGACTCCCGACAGGATTCTTCTCCAGAGGGAATTGTCTTAAGAGCGTTGCCACGGTCGGCTCGAAAGTTGAAAAACTCTAGGATAAAATTCAATTCTCAAAAAGCTCTCTCTCTCTCTCTATTATATTTCATATTATTTTATTAATTTTTAGATGAATATACGATATGCTTATTTTTATTTTGAAATAAAAATAGAAAATTAATTTAATTTGTTTGCGGATTGATTTTTATACATCTCTCCTCCTTTTAGAAATCTTTATCGCAAAAGCAAAAGCGATTTTGTGTGCGTGACGTATCTAATATAATATATTAGGCAACTTGATATGTTTGTATTATATGAAATGATTTTGTAAAGTTTCGATGAAACAGAGAATCTTGAATTATTAATTTTCAGAAAGCTTTCGTAATAAAATTTTCATATTGAGATATAAAATTTTCATGTCTGGTAAAAGGAGGATTATAAATTAATTTAGAGAAGAGAACGAAGGCAGAGAGAGGAGAAAGAGGGAGGGGGAGAAAAAGTAATGCTGTCTGAGTAGGGATACAAATCCGTAGAAGAAGAAAGCAGAAGCAGAAAATCGATGATCGTCAATCGGATCGAAAAAGCGCAGCGGCTGTAACAGGTGCCGCGCTGTTAGATAGAGCAGGAAATGCTAGCCGGTCATTGTCAGAATTCCAACGACACATCGCTATAAAAACCCTTCTATCGCATCCGAGAAGAAGTATTAAAAAAAAAAAGCTGAGGGGAAATAGAGAGTGTGAGAGAGAAAGAAGAAAGATAGAGAGAAAGAGAGGGGTGGGAGGTTGACCTTGGTGGATAGGGTTGTCCAATGAGGACTCGAAAAAGAACGCATAGATGCGTAGTGAATTGTGCGTGAACCGCTCACTGGCCCCCCGTTCGCATATACGTGTGTAAGTCACTTTTCCCGTGTACATGTACACGTAAGTGAACAAGCGTGAATGTGCACGTCCGTTATACAGGGTGTCCCACTGTGACGAGAAAAAAAATGCATAAGCAAAAACCGCGTTTTTTTTTCGCTTCTTTATTTCTCTATTGATTTTCGCAACAACGTTCGTCATTATTAATTGTCGATATAGAAATGTTTGCCTTCGTCTTTTCGATTATTTTGTATAAGATAAAAATGTTTAACGCATTTTTTTTTTTTTTTTTTTTCCCAAGGCGTGTTCTTACTCGTGTAATCTTTTTCCAGCCGTCACCTTAGGGAGTCTGCAATTACAAGTTGTCTGCGAAAAAAAGGAAATAAACCTTGAATAAATCTTGTAAAGCTCTTGTTGGAGAATAATTTTAAAACCTAATGTATTTCGAAACCTGATATATTTTATCTTCAATTGTTTTGTTGGGACATAAAATCTATATTAAGCAAACATAAGATTGGAGAACTTTAAAAAAAAAAAAAAAAAAAAAAAAAAAATTATCCTTAACAGATTTCACAGAATCGCTAAGGAATGTTACTCAACATATCTTATCTAAATATGATCTACATAATATTTGTATTGCTTTCGTCATACCTATTGTAAAAAAAAAAAAAATAAAATGAAATTTTCAAAATTGTCTTGACAATTTATATATATCTAACACGTCAATTAGAAAAAGATAGTAACAGTAAAGATCTCCATATTAGAAAGAGACGATTCTCCATTATTTGTGTCTGACCAGCAGAAAATCGACACGTAGTTGTGCATGACATTTTTGCGTGAATATTAATATATAATTATTAGAGTAGAAGTGGAACACCCTGTAGCTATATAAACGGAACCGCAGACTGCAATTCGGGGCCGGTTTAAAGTTACTACGCTATCCCGCTCCCTAGATCGGGTCGACATCGGGGCCCCACGCACCATACACACACATACACTCACAGGTTCCCCTACGCTATATACAATATATGCATTCTAAAAATGTGTGCAGTCGGATGTATTAATATTTAATGTATATGTGTACAATATGTTACGTTCAATTATCAAATTTCTTCATAATATTTAAAAAGCATATCTAATTAACTGTATAATTAAAAATATCGCACTTGAACAAAAAAAAATCGATCCTTGTAAATGCGAATGCATCGGACACGGTTAATGTATCAGATTGTACTCAATTTCTTTTCACAATTGCATATTATAATAATAGACTAGAAACGTCATATATGCGTGTTTCTCAATCTTCATTAAATTCATTTCCTGAAAGGATTTTCAAAAGGCATGTATTTATGGGATAGGTCTGTTGCAATTATACTCATAAAAATTTGAAAAATAAAGTAAAATATGAATATTTTCACTATTAGACGTGTCACTTTCTCTCTCTCTCTCTCTTTCGGAGACAGTAACATAAATATAATAATACGATAAAGAAATTATATAAAACAAAATTAAATAATATCACGAGTTTTCACTCAGTCTTTCTCTATTATTAAATATTCATACACACACATGTAGATGCAAAGTGTATGTTTTTTATAATCAGTCTCTTATCTTTTGGAAACAAATCGATACAGTTTCTTATTCTTTATGAGATGGTCTTATATCTTTATTTTCTCGAATCAGAAAATTGTTGTTCCCGAAAATATTTTCACAAATTTAGAAAATCGTGATTGATTTTCTGCATATGGGATTACGTTTCTAGCGACATATATATAATCTTTATTCATTGATCTTCGAATAATTAACTAACTTGGCGCGCTAAATGTTCAGAATTTCGGTATCTTAAAAAAAGCAAAAAAGCGCTGTATTCATTGAATATGCCATAAAATTTTCTATTTCATCGGAAAAACAAAATACGAACACAATACAATACGAACAGAATTACCTTTGCAACCTCAATGGTGACTTTAAGGTCAATTGCCACATTTAAGTGTGGGTATGAAAATAATTTATAGTTTTTTTTATTGCGTATTTTTTTCAGATAAAATTAAAGAGACAATATAAGCGTTAAAAAAAATGCGAAAACACTAGTAAAATCTTCGCTATTAAAAGAATTAATGTCTTGAAGAAAACAAATTTATTATTAATAAAGACATTAATAAAAAATGAGAAAATGTGGCTCATAATATTCGGAAAGTTCATAAATATTCTTTAGTTGAAAAAACGTAAAAATTCGCAACAATATACATGACCACATGATCGCCATATAATTTTCTTTATCTTTTTGTTCCTACCACATAGATAAGACTTATCAAAGTAGGAACACGAGCTAAAACAGATTTTATATCTATGTAAACATATTTTATACTATATTATGCATTTTATGAAATTTATTTTTTATCTATATATTGAACACACGAATAATAGATATACATTGCGATCGATACTGATCAAAATATTTTCATTAAAAGCAATTCTCAAAATCGCTCGTTGTATACTGTTATAACATCTTGCATGTAATAATGTAAATTCGAAAAGATATTCCGAAACTACATTCCTAACGGTAAAACCGCAATAAATTCTAGCTCGTTCTTCTTTTCAAACATTTTTTTCACACTATTCTCAATTTCAGCCCTTATAACTTACTGGATCTTTCTTTAAAAAAATAACAAAAAAAGAAAACGGTTCTTTGGGAGAAATTTGCGACGTCCCAATAGAAAAATTTGCCGCGTCAAACAACAGGCACATGCCAAACTTTCTCTTCAATAGAAGATAAAAAGGTAAAATAAGAATTCCTAATATATATATATATATATATATATTTTTTTTTTAAGGAATAAAGCATTTTATAAAACATGAAGGAATGTATATAATTAAAAATCGCACAATAAAAATAATCTCAATTTTAAATTGTAAAAGAAATTAAATATAGTTTCAAATGGATTATACAATTTATTACAAATGTTTAATAGAGATATATATATATACATACTACAACTTGCACACATACACTTCTTGCCTATAATAGATTTTATCTAATAGTAATATATATCATGAAATTTTGTGTGTGAAATAAATACTGTCAACTTCTTATAAAAAGGATCAAATGATCTAGGAGCAAATTTCTTTAATCTATTGATTGTAAATCCGTTTGAACAATTTTGTTTTCTACAGAACATTCTTTGTTTAAGGAATCATATTTATTTGCAATATTTATTATTTCTCGAAGCGTATTGTTCTCCTCTTTCAAAGAATGAAATGCTTCCTTTTCCTTTAATTCATTTTCCTCGTCTAAGGCAGCGGCTGTTTTCATTACAGCTGCCATTTCATTAATTTTTTCAGCTTGACTGGTTATTATCTGTATAAAAAGTATATAAAGGAAACATTGCATTTTGCACTGTAATTTATATCTTAAACTAGTAAATTTATTTGTAAACTTACGTTGGCATATTTTGAATTGTACAAGGATGAAAAATCGGTTTTGTTGAGATGTAATAAAGAGGCAATTTGTTGTCGATATTTGGACATTATGAGCTCGAGTGCGTGTTGGTTGTCTTCTAATGCGTTTCTCAATTCTTTATTTTCTGCCTGTATTTCTCGCAAATGTTTATTTTCCCTTTGGATCCCAGCAATTAATTGCAGATGCGGCCTTTGTTTAGCTTCTGTATTTAAAATTTCTACTTCCTCTTGATACTGCAAACATAAAAATCGATATTAGAAATATATAACAGAATAAGGTATATATAATATATGCTGTTTTTCATAACATATAACAAAAATAATATTTACCTGTTTCATGTTATCAATTTGTCCACATACTGCCTCTACTTCGCTTATCAGAGTATCTGCTGTATTTTCATGGTCCGAAATTCGAATGACCAATTTTTTGGCATCTAATATAATTTGTTGAAATGTCAAAGACATCTGTAAATGTATATAGATAGCTTTTCTACTTACCAACCAAAGTTGACATAATTATCTTTTCAATCTTTAGGAATTTATCACTTTATTAGATAGTAAAACAAATATGTATACTACTAATTTTTAAACAAATAAAGGCGAAATAATTCAAATAATAAAGAATATAATTGCAAATGCTAATTATTCGATACATTCTATATCAAAACACACGCGCGCATTTGTCTTTTAACGTAAAAGTTTTAAATATAGCTCAAGAGTGTTCAAGAGTGCAAAAATTAGAAAAAAAGATAAGTCATGAATGCATTAAAATGAGGAATCATTTTAATGCATTCATGACTTATCTTTCCATCTGGAATGATATCCGTCTTGCCTTTCGTGCTTCCTTGATATCTGCTTTATGCTTTCTACTATTCCTTCGGTGTTCAGATTTTTGTATGTGCTCGGAGGCTAGTATCGCGAGGAAAACACCCGTTAAAACGCGTCTTTCGAGAGGACACGTCGTGCAAATTGTCGTCCGTTACCGTTTGCAGACGATAGTCGATAGAATTAAACCCGCATACCTTTTACAGAAGGCGATGGCCCAGGTTCAGCGCGACTCCCAAGTTCATTCGGCGTTGATTAATCGTCTCCGATGACGTTGAGGTTATGCGGATGATCGTACAAAGTTTCAATTCCCCTCTGCTGTACCGTGGTCCCGTTTCGCGCGTGTACTCCTCAGGCCTCAACGTCGTATTGGTACACCTGTACCGTGTGCAGCAACGTCAGCTGATAGGAATCGCGCGAAAATGAAGTATGTCCGTAAATGTGTATCACGAGTGTGAGTGTGTGTGTGTGCTAATTCATACGTAACACGTCACACGTGCATACATACCATGTATGTGAGACAGGACGATGAGAAGAAAATGGCCGTCAGACAATTTAACATTTGCCCGCGAGAAAAACTCGCCTCTGGAATCGATCTTTTTATAAGACTCGATATTGATCTCTCTCTCTCTCTCTCTCTCTCTTTTTCTCAAATATACGTCATATTTCTAATAATATACATCTTTTTCTTTCTTCTTTCTGATCTAGGATATGATCAGATCATTCCGGCCAAGAACTAGTAAAAATAATGAGGGTGATGTAAAGAGTAATAGATTTTTTTGCGGCGCAATGATTCCATAAAAACTTTTTTTTACAATATTATTGAGTATTTAAATAAAAATTTTCAGCTCATAAAAAAATTTCACTAGATCCTTGTCATCGGCTGTCGCTAGTTAACGATACCGAAAACGATAGCAAGTTACTAAATTCGGCTAGGGCTAGAGGATGAAAGTAGAGTACTATATAGTCCTATGTCAGAATAAAGAAATCTTTACTCTCTTTGTCCTGATTGGTCAATCAAACGCTTCGAAGCATTTCTAGCGTCTTCCCGACCGCAGCCATAATCAGAGAAGCGACATCGTTACCCCCTCCATGCTTCCCATGATCGCCATATTGGGCCCGCAGGTGTCCATCTGTAATCTAAAATGTCTTAAAAATGTTTCGGAGATATTTAAAATGTTTTTTTTTTTTTTAAATAACATTACAAATATGCTTTTTTCTCACTTACGGTACGCCGGTTTTAATGCCATTAGTTTGCACGATTCACTACGTGCCAACATAGGACGCGTTCCACTTAACGACCGCAACGCTCGCGAGCACCGTCTGTCTTTGTTTAACTTTCGGTGAACACAAAGATAAAATAATACCGTGAGCGTTGCGGTCGTTAAGTGAAACGGGCCCGTAGCTGTCAGCCAATCAGCAAACGGAATGCCATTGTCGCTTCTCCGATCATTATAGGACTCTAGATAAAAGGAACTAAGATTTAAAGCCTAGAGACTTGCGTAAAGTCCGTATCAGATAACGCGTTAAAAATTGAAGACTAAAGATCGAAACAAAAGAAGCTAAAATTTCAAATTTCAAAACTTCAATGCATAGTCCGATAGCGTCAAAATCTCTCGAATATTCAAAGAGAAGCGACGTTGATTGGCTGTCGCGTCGTATAAGCGCGCATGCGCGAGCAATTATTAGTTATTCGCGTTTCTTATCTCAGTATCGACTACCCAAAGGTTCCCGCATCGAGGGGACGAGCTCTTCTCGGTTCGAATGATTTATTCGTTTGTTCCACGTATGAAGGACTGCGAAATATTCGCGGATGAGGCGCGTTGATAGCAAGAGATAATTTATAATCATCACCGTCAAGGATCGTGAAAGAAAAGGATCCCGCGCAACGTACGTCGAGGCTAATAATGTTTAAGAGTGTTCCCGATACACGAGCCGCAGTGTCGAACGACAAGTCGACGATCGGGAAGTTTTAGTGCAACCACAACGCGACGATACGCGACGACGAGGAAGAGGAGGACGAGGACGACAACGAGGACGGCGACGGAGCGCGTGATTGGTACTGTGATGTAAATAAATGTACGCGCGCGATCAGCTGCTATTCCGACTGCGCGATTTTCGTGGTCCTCGTTGAGGAAGGACGCAATCTCGAAGTAAGAAATTGCGCGTTATATACGAGACGAACAACCGTTAGTCGCGCACACGTACATACACACACACACACACACACACATATATATATATATATATATATATATACACACACACGTATACGTATACGCGACCAAGCTCGCGCAAGATAGAAAGAGATTCTTTTTTTCCGAGTATACGCTCTTGGCGCGGCCCGTTTCGCGATTCGCGCGACATCCTGCCTTCTTGGCGCGCGACGAGCGACGAGGAGGTGGAGGACCAGCCGGTCAATCGTCCCGTGTTTTGTTTCTCGCGCGTGGCGAGCGCGAGCACGACAGTACGATGTTTCAAGCATCGCGCGTCTCGTGAGAAAAGATCCTAGAGATAGAGAATCTTCGCCATCCCTCTCATTCGCTCTCGTTCGCTCTCGTTCTCGACCAACAGAAGCGTGCAGAGGCGAGAAAAAGTAGGGGGGGGGGGAAAAAAAGAGAGGAGAAGAAGAATTCTCGCGACGATCCGAATCCGCGTGTACCGGAGACAAGCACGGTCGGAGGACGTCGGGACATCGCTCCCTCCCTCCTTCTTAATCGTTCCGTCGACGAGATCGCAGGATGGCATCGTCCACGGTGGCCGTTCCGTCCGGGGCCGCCACGGTACCGCCGACCACGAACGGCGGCATCGCACCCGGGGCTGGCACCGAGGAGATCGACGGTGGCGATATATTCGGCGAGCGTAACTCCGTCGGCGGCTACAACAGTGGCAACCCCGGCGATGCCCTGGAGGAGATAACGTGCGGTAACGGCGAGGCCAATGATCAGGGTTGCGCCTTGTGTACGAGCAAGCTGTGCTCGCCCAGGGTTCTCTCCTGCCTCCACGTGTTCTGCGAAACTTGTTTGGACAAGCTTCTCATGGACGAGGCCGGGGATTCCAAAGTCGGCTCCATCATAAGCTGTCCCGTATGCCATCAAGAGACTTCCGTTAGTTCTAAGGGCGCCGCGTCGCTCACATGCGACTATGTTCTTACCAATATATTGGACATGTCCGCTATCGAGAACATGGCAGTACTATGTACCTCCTGCAAGGCCAAAGAGAGCGCCGTGGCGCGTTGTTCGGATTGCGCCAATTTCCTGTGTCCAAATTGCAATACGGCGCATCAGTTTATGCGTTGCTTCGAGCACCATAAAGTAGTTGCCTTTGAAGACTTGAAGCAATCCAACGAAGCTATTCCGATACATAAGCCAATATTTTGCGAATCCCATCCCGCTGAAAATATGAAATTCTATTGTCATACGTGTCAGGTATGTGTGGGAAGTGAATATTTTTCCGATAAAAATTCAATATATTGCGTAAATATTGCTCTACTAATATAATCTCAAGAAATTGTCAAACATAAATTTTCTATCGTTGAAATATTTAAATATTTAGGATAGTAATGATGTTAATGCATTGCAGTTTAAATTAAAAATTCTATATTAATGAGTTTTTTTTTTTAAATTAAATTTTTGTATAAATATTAACACACAATATTTTTAAATATACACACATATACGGAATTGCAAATTATAATTTATATAGTTGTATATTTTATTCTGTACACACATATAGAAAAAGAATTGAGACATTGACTGTATTCTTAAATAATTTCCAAATTACTGATTGTAGAAAAGGCATTAAATATTTTAATAAGGAAAAAAATTCATTGTATGAGAAGAATTAATAATTGATTTAACAACTTTTATATTTTTATCTTTACATATTTGCACTATTTTTTGTTCTTGGAATAATTATCTCATAGTTTAATTCTGATATTAATAGAATCTTACAAGTATAAAATTAAATTGTATGATTAGGAACCTATTTGCAATGAATGTTTGCTTGTGGAGCACAAAGCACCAGAGCATCAATATGAACGACTGACAGATGTAGAACCACGGCAAAAGGAAGAGTTAGTCAATTTGATGACTGAGAGTAAAGCAAAAATCGTTGAATGCGATCAGGTTTCAGTACAATTGGAGAATGCCCTCAGCGAGTTGCAAATACAACATGACCAAGCAAAAGATTTAATTATAGAGACTTTTCAAAGTTATAAGGCTATATTGGAGAAATGTAAAGATAATGCGTTAACCGACCTTGAGAAATTACATTCGGACAGAGAACTTGAAATCATGGATACTTTTCACAGGTATATGCATATTCCATAATTGTCTATGTTTTATTAACAAATTAAGACAGAAAGCATAATATTTATTTAACATATTTCAATAAAATGAATAAGATAAATTTCATTCAAACTTTGTTATAGCGTTGAAAAGATAGTAGAAAAAATAGAGGATGCTTGTCGTTTCACTTCAAGACTCCTAGAACATGGTGACGCAGTGGAGATTTTGGCTCTTCGTCGTATTGTAAGAGCTCAACTGATGAATTTAATTAAAAATACACCAAAACACAATGTAACATTCTCTATCGAATTTCAAACGGATTATAATCAATTTGAGAATACTGTAAAGGTAAACATATATAATTATTATTGTACACTTGCTCAAATTAAATTAATGTCTCACAAATTCACATGTGTGGTATTATTACAGGAGGTATTTGGAAAATTTCGTACTGAAAGCACACTGGAAGTGAAAACTCTTCCTGAGCCAATTTCAACGGTATCGGGTGTCTCTACAAATCAGCAAATTGTTCATACCACTTCAATGGGTTGTCCAAGTTCTATCAGCACAAGCTCTCCTATTTCACTTCCCACATCAATGCAATCCTCTTTTGAAGGTGAACCCTCATTTGTTATACCGCCAACTTCGAGTCCTCAAAATATTCCGCCACCTCCACCACCCGTACCTCTTCCACCAGGTACAGTTCCTATCCATGGACTGACTAGTATCCAAGAATACAATCTACAACAACTGGCCAGTTTAGCGGAGAAGGTAGAGATGGTGGGTGACACTGGTGTAGTTGGATCTAGCTCGAACCCTAGTCCAACTCCGTCCTTTTCTTTGGTAGACTTATTTACTGGGGACCTAAGTTCAACAAGCCATGCCATGAATAATTTACAAGCTCTTGCAAAATTAGGAAATACTCTTGGTAATCAAGGTAAAGAATACAATGTTAAAAAATTTATGAGTTTGCTGCAGCACGTTTCTGCGCTGCAGCAAACTTCTCTCTTATCTCCTCCAAATGTAATGCTACAATTTTTTAGGGAACAGATATACTAGAATTATTACAGTCTATATTTTTCAGTTTTGTACACACATTTTATGTACAATATATATTAATGCTATTGCTGCTTAATATTTAATTGATATTTAATTGCTATTAATCATATTTTTTATTTACACGTTACTTCTGTTCTCTTTATAAAATTAAAAATCTTATTTTATTGCATACATTGAAAAATTTTCTAAATGTATTATATATGAATTATATTATTTCCATTGTGTCACATTATTATAATGCATCTAACAAATTTATTTCAACAATACAGATCTTGGAAATGCTACTATTAATGGTGGTGGTGGATTAGTATTGGGGCGTGGACCTTCGCCAGCTATTGTAGACACTCCAAATCTGGGTCCTTTGGCTGCCAATAGTTTATTAAATGGAGGATTTCAACCATTGTCCTCTTCTACTTCGCCGATACTTTCACAGGGTGCTGGTAAGATTTTTCTAATCTCTATATGATTGATATTGCTAAAAAAAGAAATAAATTTTCTTCATAAATAACAGTTACAAAAATAAGAAAATGGTTTTAAATTATTGTATTTGTTTTTATTAATATCGATATTTTATTTTTAGATGACTTAATAAGTGATTCTATACATAACATGCCTGTAGTAGTAGGAAATACCGTTGCCAATGTAACTGGATCAGGGACAGGGAATTACCCTGCTCACCCGAGGTCTCAAAATACGAAATTGACGCCTATGCATATCCGAAGCAAGTTTGGACAATTAGGACCCAGTAAAGGGCAGTTTAATTCGCCTCATGGATTTTGTCTGGGAACTGATGAAGATATTATTGTTGCAGATACGAATAATCATAGGATTCAGGTAGTTGCCTTATAAAATATATAGAAACGATAACTATCTCTTTATAAGGAAAAGCTGCATAAATGTTACACTAAATTATATAACTTACACATTAATTCCAGATTTTTGATAAGACTGGTACCTTCAAATTTCAATTCGGTGTTCCTGGTAAAGAGGAAGGACAATTGTGGTATCCCAGGAAAGTAGCTGTTATGAGAAATAATGGCAAATTTGTTGTATGTGATCGTGGAAATGAACGATCTCGGATGCAAATATTTACAAAGAACGGTCACTTCATTAAGAAGATCGCTATTCGTTACATCGATATCGTAGCTGGCCTAGCTGTTACCAGCCAAGGACATATCGTGGCTGTTGACAGTGTGTCGCCAACTGTGTTCGTAATCAGTGATACAGGAGATCTTTTGAGATGGTTTGATTGCAGTGACTATATGAGAGAACCAAGTGATATCGCAATCAGTGGTAGGTATCATTTTTTTCCTTTTGCCTTAATAAATTTTTGTCTATAAAAGTTTAAATAACGCACGTATAGAGATGTATATAATATATAATTCTTTATAACCCAATCTTTAGGCAAAGAATATTTTGTTTGCGACTTCAAGGGACATTGTGTCGTGGTATTTAATGAAGAGGGTAAATTCCTGCGTCGCATTGGCTGTGAGAATGTAACAAACTTCCCGAACGGGATTGATATTAGCGATGCAGGAGATGTATTAATTGGAGATTCACATGGTAATCGTTTCCATGTAGCTGTTTTCTCCAGAGCTGGCTCTTTAATCTCAGAATTTGAATGTCCATATGTAAAGGTTAGAGCACACTATATATTTTATCGATTTAAGACATATTATATACATATACATTTTTTAAATATATTATTTGGGTATGCCAGTAATAATGTATTCTTGTACTGGTCCATCAGATATGTAAAGAGAGATGCTTGATAAATAATATAAAATTAATATTTGAATAATTTATATCACATTTCACATTTTGTTTTATTTATTGTCTTATTGAAATATATTTATAGATGTAACAATATAAAAAAAATTTTACAACAATATCTGCATGTTCCGATAATATAATATTGTATGTTATAGGTGTCTCGATGTTGCGGCTTGAAAATAACTTCGGAAGGATATATTGTAACATTGGCCAAAAACAACCATCATGTCCTTGTATTAAACACTCTTTATATATTGTGAAGTGGCATCAGACGAGTAAGTATGTTGTAATTTTCTTCTGCAAATGGAAATTTTTTTAAAAACTGCTCTCAACGAAGAATGGGAAAGGCATGCCCAAGGCATTACGTTCCAATTTTGGGCCTATTGAAGCAATAGAAACAAGTGCAGCATGCAGCTTTAATAGTTGTAAAAATATAATGCGTCCCCGTTTTATGAAAGTAACAATATTGAAAACAAAAAAAAAAGCAGAAAGATAATGTACGTCTCCGACCAAACAGTATAATAGTAACTTAGCAATTTGCATTTTGGTAAACTGCCAAAGTAAATTAAATTAACTAAGTGAAACCAGTTTATTGAGAGAAAGAAAGAAAAGGAGGAGCGGTAAGCTATAATCGACCAACCAGTCAGTTGGGTCGTTTGTAGTAGCGAAAGCAATTTACAATGGCCTTCCGTCAAAATTGGTTGTTGTACATCATTTTTGACATATGTCAGTATTTTAAGTATGTTTATAAATCAAATTATTCTAGTCTCCGACGAGCACTTTTTGCGCGCTGATTCGATTTGTGCTCGAAACAAGACGTTCTCTCGTCTTGATTTTTTATTAATCAAGAATGTTTGTCTTCTTAGTCCTAACTGATGCTTCAAGATGCATATATAAGTACAGAGATTATGTTTAAAAGGTTTTCCTTTAAGAGCTTCTATAAGTAACTAATAAGCTCGTAGCACACACACAGGATAAAAATTTCATGATAAAAGGATCAAAATTTTTCGCTTAACAGAAAAATAAAAAAAGAAAAAAAGAATGTTGCATGCTGCGAGGTAGTTGATAGTACTTCCTGCTCTTATCATATCGTATTTCTAAAGAAGAGAGAATGAAATGATACTCCTCATTGCAGCAGGCACAAAGCTTAATAAGAGCCATGTTCCTGATTTCTTTCTGTGCGTTTGAAAATGATAGTTGAGAACATAATATAAAAACAACGTTAATATGCAAGGAATAGATTACGGTATGTTGAAAATCAAACATTTAATATCTTATATAAGAAGTGTCGTACAGGAGAGGATAAACTTTGAGCATAAAAAGAAAAGGGAAATAATTATAATATTTACATTATAATTATAATATTTACATTTACGGAAAAAAGAAAAAAAACGAGTAGATCCCATTTGTGCATTGTTAAAATTAGACGAGACACATAATGGTTACAATATTTACTCAGGATGCTTTATTATATGTGTGGTCCACCATATGAATATGAACATATATGCGTGTGTGAATTATATTGGTTTGTGGTGCTAGTGAATAATGTATCCATACCGTGTAAATGTATTTGTTATAAAATTACAGAAATCGCTTCCGCGCATTTTTTTACAAAATGCAAGGCAACGATTTCGCGTAATATATTATATAAGATTCATAAAAATACCATATACCACCGGTATCATAGGGACGATACTTTATCTATGTAAAGAAAAAAAAAGAACGTACAGTTTGCTAAACAACCTCTATTTATGTATATAATTAACGTGAGATCCATTGAAAAAAAAAAGTAAAACCACATAAAACACCTACATATATAGAAATATACATATTTTTTAGGGTTGTTTACATGATCAGCCTTAAGATTTGATTGAACTAAAATGCAATGTGTATACAACATATATAAATCGGATATTTGGCAGATTGCTACACACACACATACACACTGTGTTACCTTACATTATCTACAATAATGTTTAATTACGAATACTATCTTGCCATACTAAATGCTAGGTAGCACATATATTCATATATGCATATATAAATATATGTATACATAAATATATTATATATATGTATATACTGTGTGTGTGTGTATATATATATGCACGTATGTATGTATATACTGTGTATGTGTATATATGTATATATATATATATGCACGTATGTATGTATGTATATATGTTTATATTTATACTTGACTAGCTTTATCAGATTCGTTTGTATACAGGAAATTTTCGATAATATCTGATTTCATTATTTATATGAGACAAGTAAAGAAGAAGAAAAAATCAGACGAATGACAAACACAAAAAGAGAACAGTACTAGGAGGCTATTTTAAAGCTCGCGCATATAACATCAACATTTGTAGTAAATTGCACGAAGCCTACGTATACATACACCTAAGCTAATCAGTCGTACTCATCTCTCGTGTAATGTTAGAAGTTTTAATTTTATATGTAAAAAAGAAAAAAAAACAAAAGAAAAACTAATTCTGAAATATTTAATAGTCATGGTTAGCAGAGTTATATAAATAATGCCTGTGATAATAGTATCGTCAGGATAAGTTGTGTCCTTAAAGAGTCTCTGATGTTGTTGCTAGGTAAATATATTGATTAGAAGTGTATCAATGTGAGATTACCATTGGTGCCGTCTGAAAGGTGTGTCTCACAAGCACAATAACACCTAAATACAGAGAGCCATCAATCGTCTCTCCGATGATACACATTAAATATAAAATGAAAAAAAAAAGATATTTAAAATAAAAGAAAGAACACATGTTTCAAAAATTTTTGCCAGTCATATTAAAAACTCATAGCGTGTAACGAATGGATGACCATTAACGAGAGGGTCTTTTACCTCACAAAATTATTATATTACGCTCACACCTTATATATACTTGAATATTTTAGTATAGATTTACTCTATTTACATATTTTTATCTGTGGAAGACTACTTGGCTAATTTAGGCCACTGTTGAAATTCACCCCTTATTTGCCTTGATGTTTAAATTACAACAATAATATAAAGAAAAAGGAATAATAAAGAACGAGAATTACTTGTTATGTAAATGGTAATTGTGATAGATTTTTTGATGATTTTTACAATCTCAAAAGTCTTATTATATCCTAATATGTATAGAATTATATAGTCACTCTGTACGTAATAGATAAACTTTGCTTACATTGTTAAACTAATATTTAAAAACAGAAGCTCTCATATAACTATATCCACACTAAACAGTTTTACAACTGACAGTGTAATCGAAGAAAAGATCATATTTTGGATATATGCAATAGGTTTCCGCGTATTACTTTAGCAGTACTGTTTTTATTGCTATACAAAACTTCCAAGGCCTTTTAAGTGCCACAGAGATTCTCTCCGATATAATTTCAAATAGAATTATTTGATTTTGCGTACGACCGGATTTTTCTTTTTTTATGCGCTGTATTCGTGCTGTGGAATTTCACATTTACGGTACCATTTCCTTTTATAATTGTAATAGTTATCATTTCTTTTATTTATAATTCAAAGTTGGCGCAAATAATATGTTATATTTGTTCCCAATTTCAAATTTGCTTTTAACATGCCGTTTTACAAACACTATTTTACAACACACAAGGGGGGCGGGGGGAGACAATTCGAGCGCTTCGAGCTGCTCTACTCCAATCTAAAGATAAAATTTGAAATTGTGCAAGACAGAATACTTATCAATCATAAAATATGTCGTGTGTTCGAAGAAGAGAGAAAAATTGTTGCTATATATCATACACACACATACACAGACACGAATATGTTCCTGATTTCGAAAAGAAAAAGAGTCGCATATATTATATAATAAGAATTACTGCTCTGTGCAGGTTCATAATGACATCTACAATTATATAAATGATAGGAGTAAAATGACACGACATAAACTGAATTCTAGCCTACGGTTAATCATAGTCTTCCTAGAATCCTAAAAAAAGAGTTATGACTTTGCTATATTGATTAGGGCATGGCCAATTAACATTATATAGCTGGTTATAAATGAAGAAAGAAGCGTAACAAAAAGAGGATTATCGTACACTAAATTAACAGCAAATGATTACATTTTATTATACATGGCTTATACATTAAAGGTCCGTGATTATTTTTCTTTTTTTCATATCTTCAGCATAATTTAAGTTATATATATTTATACATATTTATAAGTTATATATTGAAAGAAAAAGAAAGAGAGGAAAGGAAAGTCTATGATCAAAAAGAGAAAAAGGAAAAAAACGTAAAAAGAAAAAGTTGTAATTTATTATGTGGTAAGCGTTCTGCATTATTTTTGTAACAATATTTTTATTCCTTACTCACGCGCTCATATACACCGTCTTATATATCACTAATTTTAACTTTATGCAAGCATTATGTGTTCGATTGGCTGTTTTCGACGTTATTATAGCGTACTCTTACCCGGATACATTAGAAATAATGCCTTCGGCAGATATATTGCCAGAGGTCTATGGTTGAGCTTCGCTCCATTTTGATCTATCACATTTTTATTTACGCGATATCTAAAAAAAAAAAAAACACCGAATTGCTTCCATATAAATGTGTATTTATATTATTTATATATTGTTTTGTTTAATTGGTTTTATAAACTTCTTGATATAGTTGTATCTCTCTCTTATTTGAGAGAAGATAAGAAAAAGAACGTTATCGCGATCGGTTTCTATTGCACAACAATTTATTTGCATTTTAGTTGTGTTCTTTTTCACGTTTATTTCGTTTTTGCTTTAATTTTTTAATTGTTGTCATATTATTATTTTTTTTCTTTGTTTGAAATACTCAATTTGAGGTGGCATGACAACGAATTGTATTTTAAATTGTCGTACTACTTCATTGAAAGGAGCAGAAGAGAGCAATTATAGTTCATATAGATATAATGAATATTCATGTTAATTGTAACTTTACGATTTAACTGCATTCCAAAAATCAATCATTTTATCCTTCACACACATTTTATAAGATAGAGAAATTAAATTCTTTAGTGCCAAAACAGACTAATCAGAGTATTTATATAACATGTATATTGCTTACGACTTGTTTTTATTCCTTATGAGTTTATTTTATTCGTCTCTTTTGAGTTTTTTTTTTCGCGTCGTGTTGGGATATCGAAGTTTTTAGAGTAAGAAGACAAAAATTATAAGATTAAATCCTTGCTTAGTCAGTTAAAGTACAAATATTTAATATATTCTATCTTTAGATGATAAGTAACGCGAAAGGCGTGTTAAAAGGCGTATATACTGTTACTTGGTTTCATTCCTCAAACAGCACTAGCTTTATTTATTTGCATTAGTTTACACAATGTAATACTTAACAGGCTGAGAAATGAGGGTAAAAGAGAAATGCTTTCGCCATTGCCCCGTATATACATACACACGACACACATACGCGTGTAATATTTATTTTAAATATTACAATACATGTTCCTTTTGGAAGTACTTTGTTTACATATCAAATTGACCACTAAACACGCGTTACATACAGTTGCATTCCAACTTGGTATGCTAAAAGGTGTCGACGTTTCAAGTAGCATACCCACGAATATATCCCTGATCTCTCCCACGTTTCCATCTTACTTTTTAAGTAGCAATTGCGAGGCTGAACAAGAACAACTTTTTGCGGTAAAGCGATTACATTTATTTATTGTATTTGGTATTATCGGTTTCGTAAAATGCTTTTTTTGTTAGCAACAGATTGACTTGTCATAAGCGCGAAAAATAAGCATCTGTTGTTGTAATATCAAGAACGATCGCTTTACCAAAAGTTAAGCCTGGCTCCGATACATTTATCTATGCAAAATTAATTTAGTATTAGTTTCTCTCGGATTTATATTTAACACACATGAATAACATGTATTCGGAATGAACTTTTCAATTATTTAACTTGTGTTATATGCATTATGTCTGTAATAGAACCGTCTTGCGTGCGAAAACTGATTATGGATTACGCTGTGTAAACCATGTTTTCCTGAAACCTCCATTGGTATTTTGCATAAGAAACGAACTATATCTCTGAAAAAGGAAAAGATTTTAAATATTTCGACATCACACTTCTACTTCAAAATGTAAACTGTATAAGAATAGTACAACTGATGATGAGAAAAGGTAAATTGTAATGCAATATGGAAAGCGTGTATACCGATATATTTTTTATATGCTAATGAGATGCCAAGGAGCATGGTCACCTTGTAATGTATTATTTAGAGCTATACACGTCCAGATCGCGCGACTGTGTACACACAAATCAGTTTCCTCGAAAACTATTACTCAGCCTTTGTATTAAGCACTTTCTCCCTCCCCTATTATCGGACTATTTGAATTTCAAAGTATTTCAATATGTATCTATCTCTTAGTTTACGAATTTTTAATCTTCCAAAGTTTGTCAAGGCTAGTCCCCGAGATATCTGTAACAGATCTAAGACTCTTTTTTTTCCCTCCTTTTATCTTTCTTTTTATTTATCGCATATCAGAGCTTTTTTTCTATATATCTTGTATCTATCTACAAAATTTTAAGTTTCATTTTTATATAAAATATATTCAAATTTAATGGTATTATACGTATACACATCTATATACACTTTTACAAAAAAAAAAGGAAAAAAAATATTTTAATCTACATACCGTATTACATAATTAAAGATATGGGACATTTGCTACTTATATATATTTGTCAAATGTATTGTATTGAAAATATTTTATTATAGGATGGACACAGAATTTAGCCTTAAAAAAAGATAAATGCTCTCCGTTGATCGTACATTGCTTCATCATATCAACTCAATTTGCCATTGCCTGTCAATTCATATGTACTATCCTATACTAAGATATTCTCAAATGATATATCACTATATGCAGTTATTTGAAACGTATAGAGATATACATTCTTGTCTGCGCATAGGCTGCAATGCAATAATAATATATTGTGATGCTCACAAAGCACATAACACATTTTACCAAAATTGTAATGTTTAAATATTTCATGTGATTTTGGAGAAACTGTTATATATTTTTTATTTCCTGTCAATTGTTTAATTTGTAATGTTGTTCTTTGTTCTTTTTCAATAAAGTAATCAACTGAATGCCGAATTCTTTTTATTGACAGCGATCTCCTGGAACGCGATTTAATTTATACGAAACGACTTATGAATTTTCAACTCGGTTTTTTTTCACACTATATTTTTATCATCGTATTTTTATGTTTACGGGTATATTTTACGTAATTCTACATCATTTAGACAATCGTTAGTAATATTTATTTAACAAAGTGACGATTTTGTACAGGCCTACATACATGTATGACAGAGACAAATTATCCACTTTAGACATCTTTATTCGAAAGGATATCGATATATCTACATACAGATCATATCCTGTATTTTGGAAATATATTTATTCAGAATCGGAATCCTTCCTGCCATATTGCTGTCTTGGTAATTCGCTCTGTAATTCGAGAACGTGTTCTATGGGTTTCGGTTTCCCATCGTCGCCGATGCGGCAAGGACGCACGATTCCCTCCCTAAGCAACATTGTTTCGAAATATTTTTTTATACATGGAAAGATATATGACCACACATTGTAGCGTTTACAACTGATAATATATTACAGATTTACGTATATACACTGAAAAATAGCAATATTACAAATGCGTAAAAATGACGGCTTTAGGATTAGACGACTGATATGATTGTATATTTCGCGCATATCTTTTTAATTTGTAACGAATAAATAAAGTCTCAATCAATATCCACAACTTACCTCGTTAATTTATCAACAAGATTTACTAATTGTAAGGCTTCATATTCCTTTTGCGCATCCGTCATACCTTCAAGTGGATTTGATTTGGGATTTTCGAAACATCCGGTTACTGGATTTATTCTTAACATGAAGAACATTATTTATTTGTAAAATATACAAAATAGAATTTCATCTCTGAAATAAATCTCATACTTACTGCTCTTTAAACTTTAGATATTCTTCCGTTTCGCTATCTTCCGATTCCGAAGAATAATTCGTTTCCGCCTGGCTAGGCCCTAACAGTCCTTTCTTGGCGAACATACCCGCCGCATTTCCGTATCCCGTATATTTCACCATGCGGTTAACTGTAGATAATATTTACTATATAATAACTGCGCTATTAATTCTGAAAGGTGTGCTGTAAAAGTTGTGTGAAACAAGTTTTAATACAACAGAGATAAATACCATTCTCTTTACAAAGGATAAATAAAAGTTCTGCAACTAGGTCACGCAATTCCGTGAGAGGCGAAGTTAGTAATTTGCATAACTTGGCTCTTAATGTCGTCCCTTCTTCAGGACGATTCATCACATCCTTTAATGGAGGTAAAATCTGAAACATTTGTATTTTATATTTGTAAATTATTTCTACTATATTTAGAATATATTTGGGGTAATTTTAAATTTATATTAATTCTATATTATAATTATTAATTATATGTATATAACATACGAGATCAAAAATTGTTAAGAAAAATTTATTATTTCTGATGGTAATTTTCTTTTCTGAAAAAACAAAAGCTTTTTACTCAAATTTTTCTTTTTATTATTCTTTTTCCAAGTTATTCAAGAGAAAATTTCATTATTATAAAAATCATTTATATCTCAATGCTAATTCGATTATGAAATTTTACCTGTAATCTCACATATTTACGTATAATCTTTTCCGACTTGACAAGTCTGATCAATGCGGTAATTACTGGAGAGATATTTTCTATCAAATTTATCTTACAGTCTAATCTTTGATCTAAAAATTTAAGTAGAACGCGTATAGCGCTCATATCCATATTTTGATGTACATTTTTGCAATCGTCGTTCTCAACAGGTTGTACAATTGGTGTATAGCAGCTAGATGGTATTACAGTCAATAAGTTGATGACATTGCTAAAATAGGATAATAAAAATGTATCGAAATAGATATAAATTTTCTTATACACATGATAACTATTATATTTATCACAAATATATTTTACCTTTCCAGATCATCTTGTTGTATCGAGTATTTAAAAACTAATAATTTATACAAAATGAACACCAAATTTCTGTATTTCTCTTGATCTTCGACTCCACTATCATCAGAATGTACGTACAAATTAAATAGAACCTTCAAAACTTCAAAAACTACCATTATTTCCTCATTCTGAAAATAATAGAAAGATTTAATGTCATTTTTAAATACAAATATGTATAAACGTTACTGACATATATATAAATCTCTTTACCTTAATTACAGTTGTCCTATTATCACGATTTTGTGTTACAAATTCCTCTATTATTTTAATAAGACATATATCACCACATAAATCAACTTTTACTATTTCTCTTGTAGATGTATTTAATGCAGTTAAGAGAAATATTATTCTCATGTCAAATAATTTGACATTGTGAGGAACATTATTTGAATAATTTTTGATTCGATCAATAAGATAAGGCAAAGAAGATATTAATACTTTAGATTTTTGCACTTTTACACTGTTAAATAACAAGTTGCACAACAACTTTAGTGATTCTATTGTAACTGCAATTGAAAGTATTTATAATAATACATATACTGATAAATGTAGAAGATATATAGAATACATATAGAATTTATTCTATAAAATTTATACCTTATCTTTAAAATTAAATTATTAATCTAAAAATACATTATTTTTATTTATCTACTTTATATAAGAAAATTATTTTCTAATCGTTTTTACCAGCTGTATATGAGATTTGTTCTTCTTCGCATATTTTTGTCAAAATTGCATTTTGCAATATAATTTTTATTGCTTCATCGGTAATTAATTCATTCAAATTGGTTTTATCTCGACTAAAACATGAAAATGTATAAAAATCATAGCAAGTGTATAAAAATATTGCCTTCATTTATAAATTTAAAACATTTTTTTTTTAATAATAAATTAGATATATATCTTTCTGTATGACATTAATATTTCTTAAATCTATGAAATAATAGATATATAAATTCTTTATGTATATTAAATATAAAATTAATCAGAAAAAATAATTGTAACAATTATTAGTCTGAATATAACACTGCAATTATATATAATATTCAATGACAGAATAATAAATTATTATAATCTATTTATTGTATTGTATTATTATATTGTAATATAATTTATCAATGAATTATTTCTTAAAGAGATTTTATGATAATTATTAGTCACTGTGTGGTTTCTCAGTAATGGTCTATTATGAATATTTTGCACTATTCTATGAGATATATGTATATGTATAACATAATCAAATTACCTGAGTATTCTCAAAGCAGCTAAGTAATGATGATGATGATCTAGATGAGTGTAATCTGTTAAATAATAAAACAATCTTTTCCATAGCTTCTCTCGTAAACAGTTATTATTCAACTCTTCAAAATTAGTCTTCTTATCATACTAAAACATAAGTTGCAAAACATGAATAATTTATCGTTTATACTATTTTTAAAAGAATGAAAAATATCTTTTTGTATGTTAGTACATAGAATAGAACGATTAAAATAAAGGAAATCAATTTTTGAATGATTATTTTATGATATAAATTGTTTAAATTTTATCACACATTGATGTAAAGTTTTCAATATAAATTTATAAGAAAAATATATTTATTTCTCTCAATAATGTATCACATCACACATATACTCACAATTTTTAGAAACACAACAATACTGTCAGAAAATTCCTCGTATGTGCCAGAAATTAATTTCGAGATCAACTCGTCTGTGTTAACCTTTTCCATATCCGTTTTTTTCTTCTTTTTTTTTAATAATAGGCACTTTTGAATCACATTATATATTTTATTTTATAATAAATCCGAGTTGGATAAAAGTTTGACAAATGAATTTTCGTGCACAGGAAATACATTTAGCTAGAAATATTTTCGACGGTTCACATTACAGAGAATCAAGGGACAGTGAAGCGGATACTCCGAAAATAGCGGAAGTCCGCTATTTGTATGATGTGTGTATGTAGATATATATATATATATATATATATATATATGAGTTTTAATTTATAAATGGCGGAACCAATCAGAGTAGAGAACAGATCCGCTTCACTTTTCCTCACTGAACTATATACCATACTGGAACGCGCTCGGCTATGCCCCCACCACTACTACCGCGGTCACTAAAGGATAGCTGCAGTTTTTCAGAGCTGTCTCTTTTTACCGTGAACTACCATGACTGAAAACATCAAGCTATGATAATGGTTTTAGAACGGATAGTACATCTGGTCACGTGGTCAACGTTGTTAGATAGACTAGAACAGATCTGAGAAGCGACAACTCTCGCGGTCTCACATTTCTGGCCGCCAATCAGCAGAGCCGTGCGCGTTCCAGCATGATATATAGTTCAGTGGTTACAAGATGTTATTTCGCGACTCTTATTATAATATCTCTAGTTCACATCGATTGTATTCGCCATCTATCGACTTATTGACTTATCAACCATATAATTTTCAGCATCGATCGATAAATTTATAAAAATAATATATCGATGCATTTGACTTTCTACATTATTTTCTGCAGCTTTTTATAATTAAAAAAAGAAGCTCAAACCTCTCTATAAATGCATATACAAGGTTCAATTGACAGTTCGTGTTCGTAGGGAGTCGATGCGTGGCGCCGGGCGTAGAGTCGCAGGCTGGTAATCGAAAGATTCCAGGTTCGATTCCGTTCGGGTCCCATCCTCCCATATGACTCAAAAAGAGGTTTTTACACATTATCCTATATAATGCCTCTATATTGGTTTATCATATATTATCCTATCCAATACCTATATTAGTTTATCATATATTAACCTATCTAATACCTATACCTAGTTAATGGTGTATAGACAATTCCTTTCGGAAAGTCTCCCAGCCATATCAAAGAAGAAGAAGAAGAAGTTCGTGTTCGTATCGTGTTATCGTGTAGTGTTAGATTGCAATCTGTCATTTTGACAAAAGTGATGAGAGTAGCAGCGTAGCAGCAATCTTGCCTATTAGTTTTAGTTATCTGACAAGCGATATATACTTAGAATAAATAACTTTTTTAAACCATTTGTGGAAATTAAATAATGTATTTATCGCGCATATGTTAATCGTTGCAGCCTAAATAAAATACAATTATTTAATATCGTACGTGTACAACTTTTTTTCAAAGACTACAAAGATGGAGCAGATAAAGATTCCTAAGGTATTAAGCTCGATTTATAATCTTATTTTAATGTTAATAATACTCATTTTAATGCTTTGCGTAATTATGTCAATAACGAATTAATGGCTTAATTAATAAAGATAGGTGAATGTTAGGATCATACATATGACTTTTATATTTATTAACATTTCTTATTATAATTAATTTGTCCAAAAATGTGATAGCGATTTAAAAAAATTTCCTTGTTTTTATATTTATATACATAGTATAAGTTTTCCAGGAAACAATACGTTTGCAGGTAGAAAATGTGAGAATGTTGGACAAATATAGCAATAATCATTCCATCGGTACTCTTTACTTAACAGTGACACATCTCATTTTTGTTGAAAGAAGTGGCAAAAAAAAAATATGGGTAAATTATATCAGGCTCATTAAAAATTATATTTATTGATCGCTTTGTATGACAAAAGTAATGGTTTTCTTTACATAATGTCATAATTGCAGGTGTTATATACACATATCTCTAACATAGAGAAACAGCCATTGACAACCACAGGATCGCCATTATATATTAGGTGTAAACATTTCTTCATTATCACGTTTGTTATTCCAAAAGAACGCGATTGTCATGAGATTTATCTCACATTATTAAAATTATCGTGCCCAGGTAACAAATGTTTATATCTCAGTTTTCCTCATTGGTATCTTCTAAGAATCTTTTAATTAACATCAATTAGCACATTAAATTTTAATATTAAACTATATTATTTATTCTATAATATAGAATGTATTTTCTAAAAAGTAGTTATATATACATATATTGGTATGATAATTTATCTTTTCTTTTTTATATTAGCTAGTTTAGAAGATTTGTATTGCTTTAATTATCAAGAGAGTGAAGATACACTACCTCAACATGCAGGATGGAATTTCTTCAATGTGCAGAGTGAATTTCAACGGCAGGGTGTACCGAACGAAGAATGGTCACTTTCATATTTAAATACTAATTATGAGGTATATATCTTCCTCTATTTCTATTCTCAACATGCGTTTTCTATTCTCAATACTGTTAAATCGTATCAATTCTTTCAGCTTTGCGATACTTATCCAAGGTACTTATATGTTCCTAGTACATGTACTAACAATATTTTATTGGGTAGTGCAAAGTTTAGAAGCAGAGGAAGACTACCAGTTTTAACATATTTACATTCAAATAAGGTAAAAAAAGATAAATTGGATATAGCATTTGAGAATGAAATCATTTCAAATAAAATAATATTTTTTTAGGCTGCCATCTGTCGCTGCAGTCAACCACTCTCGGGATTCAGCGCAAGATGTCCCGAAGATGAACAAATGATGTACAATATATTGTGTACAAATCCTAATTCGAGATATATGTATGTTGTGGATACAAGGCCGCGGGTGAGTATTCAATTATATTAAAATATAATTTTCTGTTGTAAAAAATTGGAGATATTAAATCTTACATTGTATTTTTGTATATTTTATATTATCTTTTTCTATTTATAATTAAAAATAGAAAATTTTTTCTAAAATTTTGGAAAGCATAAAGCTTATTCTCGATCATTATTTAGATCAAATCAATATTCTAATGAATATATTACAAATATATGAAATAATTTGGATTATTATTTTCATAGAAAATGTAAGAGATATCTTTGAAAGTCAAAACATAATTTATAATTTTTGTTGGATTAGATTAACGCCTTTGCTAATAGAGCTGCAGGGAAAGGATACGAAAATGAAAATTTCTATGACAATATCAAGTTTCATTTTTTTGGAATAGAAAACATTCATGTGATGAGGACAAGCTTAAATAAACTTTTGGATTGTAAGTATAAAACTTTCCTGAAAATTACTTATATTGAAGAAATATTACAGTCACTTTCACGTTATTATTAAATCTCTATTTAACCTCTTTATTTAAAAATAGTGCAAAGGTCAACCTCCATGAGTGCATTTTTAAGCGGTCTAGAAAGCAGCGGCTGGTTAAAGCATATTCGTTCCATCTTGGAAACCGCTTGGTTTATTGCACGGGCAATTGCGAACGGTGTGAGCGTAGTAGTTCATTGTAGCGACGGATGGGATCGCACTGCGCAAGTATGCTCTCTGGCTGCATTATTATTGGATCCATTTTATAGAACTATCCAAGGTTTTCAAGTAAGTAAACGTAAAACTTATTTCTTAAAGTCATTATAGATATATTAATGAATATTATTATACAATAAATACATAAGATAATAATATATTGTTCAAGTTTCTATCTCTTTTTCTCTACATATTGTTTAAGTTTCTATCTTTTTTCTCTATATATTCAATTATCTGTTTAAATTTATATATTTTACTCTTTATATATAAATATGGTTTTATTTAAGAAATTCACTTTTTAAGGCTTTAATAGAAAAGGATTGGCTGTCGTTTGGTCATAAATTTAGCGATCGTTGCGGCTACGTTAGCAGCGACGGTAAAGAACTTGCGCCGATATTTACGCAGTTTATAGATGCGACGTATCAATTGTTGCAACAGTATCCATACAAATTTCAATTCAATGAATATTTTCTTTTAACATTACACGATCATGTACATAGCTGTCAATATGGCACATTCATTGGAAATTCGGAGAAGGAACGACAAGTGCTAAGGTATTCTTTCTCATTTGCATATTCTATATTATTTCATATATGTGTGATATAAATGAAAAAAAAATTTGATAAAAATTGTGAATTATTATTTCAGATTATCCGAGCGAACGTATTCATTGTGGGGTTACTTAGCTAATAATACAAATGAGTATATCAATCCAATTTATAGATGCAATCGTTATAATAATGAGGACTCTGTTGATGTTCTTCAACCTAAATTGGCACCTCAATCTATTATGTAATAAATAATTACTCTTGTACAAAACTGAAACTTAGATATATTAGCTTATGATGTGTGAATGTAACTCAAGCTACTTTTCAGTCTTTGGAGAGGTTTGTACTTCGGATTTGAGAATGGAATACATCCTAGAGAAACATGCGAAGATCTACTTCTGACAATCTATGATCATACAAGCTCATTAGAGGATCATGTGAAGCTTCTGCTAAAAGTATATATCACAATTTTAACAGAGAACATATATAAAAATAATGCTTTAAACTGTAGTTTAAGAAAAATGGGTCAAATGTTCGTTAATTTATACTTTGCTTCAACAGCGAGTCAATTCTTTGGGACAATTTTTAAATACAAATAATTCTCAGAAGAAAGGAAAACATAAATTTGATAATAAATTTATGAAGGAAACTCTATCGGAGACTATAATAGACAACCATGATGAAAAGATGAAAGCTAAATTAAAAGTGAGTCAATTGGAAAATGAATTGAAAACTGTTGCTTTGGAATGGAAATCGTCACGAAATATAGAAGAATGCGGATGTTCCACCACATTCGATGCCTTCAACAAAAAGGTATATTTGATAAAGTTGACCCGGACTGTAACTTATAACTTCGTTCTTTGTATTTGCGATGATTTTATTTTAGCATCATTGTTGGTCTTGTGGCGATGTATTATGCACAAGATGCATGGCGGTACACACGAAACTACCCGGACATCTATCACAGCGCGCCGTACCTACGTGTAAAATATGCTATCAGAGTTCTGGAATATCCGCCACTAGTCCATAAACTTGATACTTGATAACTTTTAATGCCGACATATACTTATATAATCTATATTTATATGTATATGTCTCCCAAGCGAAATAATGAAGAAACCTAGCATATATTATCAAACAGTATATTGTATGATTTCAATTTCATATGGCTTTTCTATTTCTTTAAATTTTATTTTCTTCAATTTGGTCAATTAATACAAACAACGTAGTACCTGATTAGAGTAATATATACCATACAGACTTATTCTTAACTTAAATGATTCGATAACACATTAAAGTTCGTGAATATTACACCAAATAATTGTAATAATAACGGCAAATTATTGACGATCAACTATTATAGTACAGTGAGTGATAAATTGATTGCATTTTTCAAGTTACGTATTTTTTTTTAATATTAGAAAAAATAGTATATATATAGTTATTAAAAATTACAAAAACAAAAATTAATTTCCATTGGATAATCTGTCTGCATCGCAGCTAGATTTGATTCTGCCATAATAATCGAAGGATACAATAATTATTGAATTATGAAAAAATCATTTTACGACATCAGTGGCGGGATTCTCTAATGTCTTAGCGACGATTATCGTTGTCGTTAGTGAGCGATAACCTATGAGAGTTGCGCTTTTCACTAGGGAATTGACTGTGTATCCTTGAAACAAAGTGAAAATTACAAAAGTGAACAGATTTACTAGATTTTGACAAATGAAATCGTAGATACTCTAGTGAATTTACTCACTTTTGTAATTTTTACATCGTGTTAAGATACATAATCAACCCCCTGAATTGTTCTTATCTCATTGATTGTCATTAGTTAACGATATCGAAAACTGTCGATAGCAAGTTACTGCCTGTTGAATCCCGCTACAGGATATGTAAATTAACATTACGATGTAAATTAACATCTCTTACATTCACATTTTAGGTTCATTAGCTTTTTCCCTATCTTTTATTAAATTTATCCCATTGTGACATTAAACATACAAATTGAGTAAGATGAATCTGTTTTCAATCTTTAGTTCTAAAACACATTTCATGATCATAAGCAAGAATACATAAATACAATATATTATTAAGGCAATGTCCAGATTAACGGGACAGAACTATTGCAAATTTATGATATATATGCATCATATATCACTCATTACACGAAAGGTAATCTGAGAATGATTTGTTCAAATATATCAATGAAAACTTTTACATATATATATATATATATATATATATATATATACACACATGTATATATTTATGTATATATATGAAGTCAAATGTCGATATCCTTAGACAAGAAATTAAATACTTATCGATCACATCATTGCAATGACTGAACTTGCTAGAGTGACTGGTAACCACCTACTATCCACAGTAGCAAATGTGATGTGGAATGTGACAGTATTACATAAATATCAGCAAAAATCGCGTGCACACGCGATAATAATTTCTTTTTATAATTTTTCCTTTTTCTATTCTTTATTTGGTTTTCTTCGTCGTGGTCCTTCACCACTGATTGGCAATGTATCCTGCAATAATTATGTACGTTTTCATGGCTAAAGATTACAACAATGAAAAAAGAGAAAGGGAATGCGTTGTGTATATTACAAAAGTTTAAAATTATGATAATTAAGATTGCAATTTTTTTTATGGAATACTTTAAGATTTCATTACTGACCTTATCACTTTCAATTACTTCCTCTGTTCCAGTCTCTTTCTCTGTATCTTTAGTTTCTTCTGTAGTAGGTTTTTGCTCAGCTAGTTCAGGATTCAAAGATTGATTTTCACTTTCTGCATCTTCCGCAATATCATTGCTTATTCCTAAAGGTGCTTTTTCTTCTTCTTCTTCTTCTTCTTCCTTGAAATCTGATTTATCCTGATATATTTAAAACGATATAAATTACATTTAAATTACATTTAAATAACTTTTAAAAATATTTCTCTCATTCATATAATAATATTAACAATGAGTAAATAACTCTACATGATAATGATTTTTAATATAATCTACAAAGCAATCAACAAAAAAATATTCACTTTATAATTCCTAAATATTTATGCTATTATGCTTATTTTATATTGAGCATATTGTACCTCTGAATAGCAGCAAAAGTATATTATCAATACTACAGGTACCGCAGCTAGCAATATATATACTGCCCATATCCATGGATGATCCGCAGTAAATGTCGCGATTCGATTCCATATAGTCCACTGTATCAGATAATCGTAAAATGCTATACATTATGTACACATGAAAGCCTATTATATACGCAGAAAGTATATGTAAATTCTATCATAGCATTAACAAAGCTATTGCTAATCTTTAAACTTTAAAC
Source organism: Polyergus mexicanus (assembly GCF_030449975.1). Taxonomy (NCBI): domain Eukaryota; kingdom Metazoa; phylum Arthropoda; class Insecta; order Hymenoptera; family Formicidae; genus Polyergus; species Polyergus mexicanus. Next base: position 733,914 of record NW_027223327.1, on the reverse strand, counting down.
GATAACATGATTCCTTTATTACTCAAGGCAGGTGAGGATTGTGTATATATGTACGTACATATAATTCATTGATTTTTTTTTCTATATGATTATGTAACTTTTAAAAAATCTAATGTAAAATAAATGCTATATACAAATGTACAATTTATAACATATCCATTATTGCAGAACTAATGTGTATAGGATGTTACATTTTATCAAACAAATACTTTTAATGTTTACACGCGAATATTGTACCTCGCGAATTTGTTTGTACAGATACCAGATGTAAGCTATAACTGGTATTATACAATATAAAAAGTACAGTGCCCACCAGCCTGGCTTATAATTCATTGCTTTCATCATTCGACCCCATAAAGAATCCTGCATGTTACAACCCATACTAATGTAGAATTAATTTTATCAATCTTCAAATGTATTAAACGTTATATTCAATGAGCTAATTATGGCTTAAGATCCTATATACTTACACAATATTTTCTTTTGCATATCTTTTTTAATATGCACGTTTATATTGTAAAACTATTGTATATTGTTATAACGGCGAAATGTTATCTAAACTATAGATAAAAATATACTTACACTTTCCTCAGCAATTTTAACACGTCGAATTTCAAAACTATCATCTGCCCATTTCTTTGCAACTTCCTCATTATCTGTTATAATTATATTGTCAAAATATATATCGGGTGACATTGACCACAGCTCAAAACCAACAGCACTCTAATAAAACATATTTTTACGTAGTAAAATATTTCATAATTGTTAATATAATATTAACACAGTTGAAAAACATTGTTATTCACATACAATTGGTAACATTTTGAAGGGATGTTCATCGTTAAAATATTCAGGATTGTGTATAAGTTTAGGCTTCCATTTTCCCTTGTAATTAGGGTTGTTAATAAGTGGTGCCAGCCATTTTCCTTTATATCGCGGATTTTTCTTCATTCTTTGCTTATAGGGACCGCAACCAGGAGCGTCCGCGCATTTTGGGTTCGATATTTCCGGAGCTTCCCATTCGCCATCCATCTCGACGTCCCAATCATCGGGCTTAATCGAATCCGGATTCGGTATCATTGGCGGTTCGTCCTCGAGCCATCCTTCGGGCATAATATCTTCTTCATCGACTATTTGTGCTGGAGCGTCTTCGTCCCAATCGTCAGGTTTCTCCGCCAATGGATCGGGAATCTTTTCTCTATCATCCCAATCCTCGGGCTGTTTATCGTCAGGGTCCTCTATCTCCAAAGGCGGATTCACAGGAGGCACAAAATCATCTAATAATGAACCCGAATTTAAGATTTTATTATCCACTTTAATCTCATAACTATTATCAGGCCGTATGCTTAAAGTATATAGATGTGGCTGTTTATCTTTGAAATAATCTTCCAGTCGATCCTTTGATTTCTTACAATGTTTCTCTGTGATTGTACCATTCAATGGATTTTTATGTCGAAATATAAAATGAAGCTAGAGATAAAAAATAAATATAATTTTTAGATAGATACATGTAAATATTTGACTTGTTTTCTCTCAGGTATTAACTGATATTTATCCCTCATTTCTTTTCACAAACTGATTCAGAAACAAGAGAGTTAAATCTCAATTACTTTTAGTTAATATTTATGAAAACAGATCTATACATAATACATGCATATTCTATATGATATATATAAGAAATTGTAAGACAATACCTTATGATCGTTGCCACATTTATCAGGACCGAACATTATAGTATATGGTGTTTTATCGTGGAATTGTTTCAAGTCTTTATGCTTATCGTCTAATGTGAGCAACTTAAGATAGGCGCCACCACATTCCTGTCCCTCTTGGAAATTAACTTCATACTGTACAATTAGGGGTTTGTCTTCAAAGTAAAATGGCTTAGTTAATAAAGTAGAAACGGCAGCATGTCTAGCTTTGCTCTTAAGCACTAATCCTAGATCTCCATTCTCTGCGTGTTTCTTAAGTTCTTCAACGGACCAAATTCCTAATACAAATAACAAAAAGTTAAATAAATAAAAATATTAAGTAAATTTATTTTATACTCTTTGCTGATTAAAATCTATATTGAATAAATCATGAAATGTAAGAAAATTCTCTATTAACCATCATATTTGGCAATATCTTCGTCGATATCGTCCTTCTTCGCTTCCGATAACAGCCATGATTTTCTAAATCTCTCTTCGCTATCAAAGTTCTCCGCTAAGTAAGCAAAGCCGGAAGGTTCTGGACTTTTGTAAGATGGTTTCTGTATTTCAGCATTGACATTGCTGTCATGATTCTCATCTGCATTTAATATATTACAATATGCACTAAAATAAACTAATACGACACACGCTACGATTCTTGCCATTTCATATTCCTAAAATAAAGAAAGAAAACGTATTCACCCTTTTCGTCCAATTTCATTAATTTATTTAATCATTAAATTCATTATTAAATTCATTTAATCAAAGGTATTACTAAATATATCTAAGTAAAAAAAAAAAAAAATCACAAGATTAATAAAAAAAATAATGCATTCATCTTAAAAAAGTATTTAGTTATATTTCTAAGGCGAAACTTAATCTCAAAATTACAAGATTATGAAATTATATGTATACCTTCGCAAAAGAGACTGTAAAAGCTTGCATGGAATTAACGTGAGTTCTACGTGTTCAATTAAATTACATTTACATTCTACGTAGTGATATTCCGTAGAAAAAAATGTATTCTTACCGGTACGAAGATCTTAGTTCATAGATTCCTTAGATATAGGGTACGTCTAAAAGTGGGAAATGCGAGAAAAACGGAATACGTATTATTCAATTATTTAATAACGATAATTTAATCTATTTACACACGTAACAACACGTAAGACACCCGCATACACGATGCGTTCCGAAAAGGAGCGGCACTTCCGGAAATTACCGGCGAAATCGTATTAATCAGGGCAATGCCCCCTCTCTCTTTGCGTTTAATCGACCCTATAATCAAATTTATCAATCTACGCAATTGCTTATATATGTCTATACACGCATATTCAACGATGAACTAAACGTGCAACGTCAAACGTGTAGAAAAGCAATTTCACTTTCAGCAATGACATATGAAGCTTGAACTCGAATGATATAAATTTGCTCTCGGAAAAATCTTTTCATGGAGTAATATTTTATTGACCAATCAGAACACAAGGAGCAAAAATATTTTTGTTCCGATTGGTCGATCAAAATTACTCTGTTACCTGACTAGTAAATTTTCGAACGCAATCTCTATGGAACAGTAACGTTATCACGTGAAGTCGATTATGTTTTCGTATCAGATATTTTAATCGAATATCTAGATATTCGTGCATCATGATACAAATTTGAGTTTGGCGGTTGAATTTCTAACGGGTTTTCTCATGTTGGATATAAAAAATTAAATATAAAAGATTAAAAGATAATTTCTTTGAGATGCTTACAGAAGAATGTCACTCTTTATTCATTGATGATAAATATATTAGTTTTCTCTGAAGAAAGTTGTATCTTTACCAACAATGAATTATATGATTTAGATATATAATTTTAAAAGAATTGTGTTCCTTAGAATAACTTTAAAGGTTGTTTTCTTAAAAAAGTTGTATCTTTATTGAATTACATAATTTAGAAATAACAGATAAAAGATACACTTTAAATTAAATTTGAAATAAACAAGTAAATTTATTTTAAGAAAAGAATAGAATTTTAAGAAATGATATTAAATTCATAATACTTAATTTATAAACCTTATATACATAAAGTTATTGAAATTAATTCTCAACTATATTATTTATAATTACATTTGCTTAAATATCATCAATTCTTATAAATCCGTCAAATTATATTCTTATCCTTTTACCAAAGAATAGTATAACAAATGCACAATATATAACATTCAAGTTAATATTCACTGAGTCTTCAGCGGTGGTGAGAAATATCTCGTAACTGTCCTTACAACCATCACAGCGCTGAAAATTATTCCAACATTAACACTTTTACACAAATAACGCACAGATCGTAATATAAATTCTATTAGAATACCTTAAAATAGCGATTATTCCAGCTGGCATTATTTTTCCACTATTGTAGAATCGATATCCCATCAAGCCTCCAAGGGCTGTACTAGTTCCTAGAAAAACTGCTACATTGGTTGGATCTTGAGAAGTCTGATAAGCCCCGTAGCCCAGAACAGATCCGAAAAGGAGACCAGCTGCCAATGATGGAATAGAACCTTTAAGAAAAAAAAAAAAAAAAAAAAAATATTAGAATTATATTATTATTTTGAAATTCTTATCTGAGAAAACTATTAAACATCAAAATATATATATCTGTAAAGACTTGTATGACTGATGATGAATTTGGATGAGAGAATTATAATAAATAACTCACTTGATTTCACGTAACCTAATATTCCGCCACCAGCCACCGCAGCAGCATACGCGAACGCAGGGATATCGAAGGGCATTTCTAAAAATTCACACTTCGAATCTCTTCAATTGTATCTCGTGTGCTATCACTATCGAGTGACAAGCTGACAAGCAAAATATCAGATTTACTTCCGATCACTGTTAACGCCGGTGTAGCAAACTCCTAGAAGGAGCTTTTCCCTATTCGTTTATTTTGCTTTTTGATAAACTATTATTTTAATAAATAGTTCTGTAATAAGCAAAAAAATTCATATATTCATCTATATTCTATATATTATGAGTACGGTATAATTTATGATATTTAATGAATATGAATTGTGTATGTCATATATAACGCATGATTTTTCACAGTAATTTTAGTGCTGCTATGATCACTAATCGTTTGTCGACTGTCGACCAATCATTGCAGCGATATTCGTATATTGATAGCTTTTATAAATAATATCGAAAAAATATCTTTATATAAAGAGATCATGTGTGAATAAAATTATATTATCTATCCAGACGAATAATTTAACTTTTATTTCAGATTCGCCGATCAGTCGATTCTTTTTTCCCAAATATATAAATGAATTATGTAGATCCGTCGTGATAAAAAAACTTGTAAGATAAAAGTAACTCTGTCTTATGTATAATCAAAAAGGTTTACCCCGATTTAAATATTGTTAAGCCGCCATTTAAACAAATATAAAATTTGAAATATTTTAAGCATCTGACAGGAGAATATGTGCTTTATAATTTGTAATTAATAACTCGTTAGAAAAAAATCAATCAAGCATTTTAATACTTAACATTATAATAAACTTGTTACTTGTTGTCATTAATGTGAAAGAGTTGAGCTATTTCTTTGCGTTAACAAAAAATTTACATAAAAAAAGTTTTCTCTCTCTCTCTCTCTCTTTCGCGTATGACTTCACTTCCATCCTTCACATTCACAATCGAAGGAAATTGTGTACTCTCAACAACTGTGTATAATTTGTTCTGTTTAATTAGTTCTATAACTTGTTTAAAGATCTCAAGAATCGAGACATGATGTAATTCGATGTAATCTCTCGTAGAGTTTCAGATTTTCTAGCATAAATTGAACAGTCATGATCGCGATGACATCACTTTTCACCGCAAGTGTATAAATATACGTAGAATTGTCAACGAGACGGACTTGTCGCGAGAAATTCATATCGATCCTTAAATATGCTTTCGCATAATTTACTCGTCAACACCGGGAATATACTATCCCTAAGCGAGGCGAGGCAAAAGGCGAGTCAAAATTCCACGGACGAGGTCAGTTGACAAGTATTGCGTAATATGCTCTCTCTCTCTCCCTAGCATCGTGTAATTAAATAATATCTCTTGTCATCTCGGTGGTTTGTAATCGTTGAGAAGTCGAGGTTATATTCTACATAACATTTTTCGGAATTGTTTCTTTGAAAAAATTGATATTCTTATCGATTTATTTCAGTTAAGTGAGACATTAAAAATTATCCTAAATGATAAGCACAACAAAGGAGATGGTACAACAGTTGTACGTATATGTGCAATTTCTAGTAATTATTAATTGAAAATGTGTACATGCATATTGGTATGTCTGAACATTTGAAAAAGTTTTATTAATTACAATTGTAGATCAATGGAAGAGAGGATACAAGCTTACAAGATGTCGATAGGAAAGACTTAAAGATTACTGTAAAAGTATTTATCTCTTCACCCGATGTTGACTTGTTGAAGGAAGCATTAGACCAAGGTATGTTTGTTGTTATACTAATATATTTATATATATATATATTTCTAATATATTATATTTTATTGTAGCATTTAAAGCATTAGGTACAAATATCATAGAATCTTTAGTGATAGCTTACCAAAGTGATGAAGATCCACCGAATTTGTTGTCATCATTGAAAAGAATATGGACTGTGATAGAGGAATATGTAAAAGTTGATAAATTATCTAGTGTCGGATTGAGCGACATTAATACAAACACATTCATCGAACTGTTTCAGTGGGCTGATGTAAGGATAATTCGCTATATGAAATAATATCTACTTATTTTTTCTTAATTCAATTTTTACCTTTACATAGATTCTAATTAATATTTCTATGTTGTAGGTGAAGCCAAATATTGTACAAATTAATTTAGCCATATGTTGCGTGGTACCACCAGCTTTGCAAGAATTCACTAAGGAAAATGATATCCAGTTGTTAACACACAGTGATTCGAGTGGTGAGTATCTTCCAATTAAAACTATCGATTATTAAATGTAACAACCGCTTCATCTATCTCTCTATACCTCTCTATAGAAATATTTCCTCAAGAGATATTAGAGGGTATATTTGGCAGTACTGCTCACTTGCGCTGGCTGATAAGATATCAAATCCATCTCAAATGTCGTGGAATTTTATCATCGAAAGGATACTTATTGTATATTAATAAGTCAAGCTTTAAATCTTAATGTTGGTAGTACTGCTAAAGATTATTTCTATTTGTCGGTACACAGCTTAATATGTGATACATATAGTTTCATATTATTCTGTATCAATATGAAGTATTTTATACGGAAAACTTAATATTGTTAAATTTTGTGATTTAGCATTGAATATTTTGTACATAATTTTTATAGTTTAGATAGAGCACTGTAATATATATTTTATATTTTCATCTCTTATTAATTAGATCTAATGAATTTTTATATAAATATTTATAAAAAAAGACATGTAGAGAAGTTGCGCGTTTTTTTTGTTTTTTTAGCGAATATGTTGTCAAGTGTCGCTTCTTTATAATTAATGAATAAATTATTTGAGAAAAATAAATAATAATATATAAAGCGCACTAATACTTTGTTCGATTTTATGCGAAAGATGAACAATCTGCAGTTAACAGCAGTCGGGAGTAAAAATCGATTAAATTGGGTTTTGTATAAAGTTAAAAACTACATTTTTTTAATGTGTCATGAAATAGATTCCAGATAGATATACATATACATATATAACTTTACGCTAGTAGCCCGTCAAACTAACATAATTGTAAAAGCGGTGCGAAACTGTTTGATAGTATTGAATATAAATTATAAGATCTCATCAGAATTGAAAAATGTTAAAAAAACCAAAAGCAAGCAAAACGATACATGTTATTTTCCATGCAATTTACACGATTATAATAAAAAACTTTATTTTATAGAACAGAAAATTGAATTTCGTCTAAAGAAGCCGTTTATAAAAAATGACCATTTAGTATATTATTATCGAAAAACCTTTACACCATAAGTTATACTTAAAATATCTTTCCCAAAAATTAATATTCAATTTTAAAGAAATGTTTTTTAACGAGTTATGCTTTTATATGCGTTTTATCATCTAATTTATCTTATTCTGTGTGCAGATTGTATATATAATAGTTTTATCATCCTTCGAGCGGCTCGTAGCCCTTGCTAGCGGTAGCCGATCGGGAGCCCGGTGGACAGCGGTGACACCGGAGGAGAGTCCTTCCTTTTGTGTGTGTGTGTGTGTTCCCGGTGTCCCTGTCTTCGTCGTCGTCGTAGACCGGCCTCGATATATGCGCTTCGTTTTTTCCCTTTGCCATCACCGCCTTGTGCTGCTGCTGCTGCTGCTGCTGCCTTCTCGGATCTTTTCCTTTCCCGCCCGTTCTGTTCTCCTCCGCCGCTCCCAAGAGCCCTTTTACGTTAAGCCGCATCGCGTGGCACACACATATACTGCGAGAACGACGACAACGAAGCGATAGGACCGTATCTTTGGAGGACTGGTAAATAGCATAAACTCACTGTACCTCATTCTCCTTTCTCTCTCTTCTTTTCAGTGACGGATTTCGTGAATGTTAGATTGCGAACGCGAAAAACTGAAGACAGATGAATAAAATCATTCAAAATTTTAAAGAGATCGTTTTATACAACATTGACATATGATTAATATCAATATTGAGATATTGTTTGATTTAATAAGATGTATTCATTGTCTTATGATAAAAAGTAAATAATTAATGTAAGATAATTAGCAACATTTTGTGATTAGATGCGAGTACCTAAAATGTATATCTATTTAGAAACCCGCTACTGTGCAGATTTCTTTTTGTTGCCTTTTCCTCTTTCGTCCTTGTCGCGCGAGCCCTTCGTCGACGCACGCACACTTTATCGCGTTTGTCATTCCACCCTCTTCGTTCTGTTTCGCACACACTCAACGGCGGTTCCTTTTCCTTCCTACCATCTTTCTCTTTCTCGGATACGCACGTACAAGCGCGTAATATATTCGTTCTCTCTCTCACTCACACACACACACACACACATACATACATACCCGCGCGCGGGCGCACAGTCGCTGCGTCGAGAAGCAGAATATGCGAATGCCGCGATACTATGTTATGCCTACGGATTGCGGGTCTGACATACTTTGTATGTTAATGCTACATAATGTCGGTTTTGTTCCTCTTTTCAGCATTTATTTGTTTGGCTCTCCCTCGCACGGCCGCTTTTGTCGCGAGCGTGGACACGACGTGATGTTTGTACCAGGTATCACTGCCTCTCGATCAGTCTCTTGATCTAATTCGTAAGAGATCGCTCTGATATTTAAAGAGTGAGGATTTTGAGTTGAATGGCAAAATTTATCTTCTGAGAATAGTCGCGCCTCACAAAAACGAACCGAGATTACAGGAAAGCGGCTACCTCGACTCTTTCTTTTTATTTAGACTATTAAATGTATCCTCTCGCTCTCTTTCTTTCGTTCAAACACGTAAAGCGATAAGTTAAAATGGGAAATTTGAACGAGTCGCCCAACTCGTCACCGGAGTTCATTGTTCCTGGACGACAAATCAGCGTCAAAATTCCCACAAGTCGGCCGAGTAACGCACGATATAGACCTGCGATTTTACGTTGACAGGTGATGCGGTCTCGCGTAGAATTGCCCTTTGCAATACGCGACCGCATGACGACGGTGTCGCGCGAGCAAAGTGATATACCTCATCGCTATCGTTGAAAGAAAATGAGAAAGAGATATGACCAAAGAGAGCAGATAAAGAGGGAACGAGGAATGAGAAAAGGAAAGGAGGAATCGCCTTTATTGCCTGGCATAGAATCCTTTTTCAAGTCGAAGACAGTCGAGGAACATATAATTACATGAACCATTGAAAAAAAAAAAAAAAAAACAATAAATAAATGAAACAACTGAGACCACAAAAGTAAAAAATATAAATTGTTACAACATACTGTCAAAGGCTTGTAAAGTTGAGTATCGAAAATAACTGTAATGTTTTACAGCGTAAAAAATAAATAACTAATAATTAATAAAGCTATATTAAGACGTCAGTATAGGATATGATTAATGAGACGATGTGTGTGACATAATCCAAGTTACGTGCGCATTTTAAAAAGGCATTGAGAGGAAGGAAATCGAATGAGAGAAGCGGATCGAACGAGAGAATGGACGGTAACAGCAACGACAACACACAACGACAACTCGGCAGTAGCCGAGTAAACGCAAAAGCACCCTCGCTCGAGTCCGGCGCGATGCAAAGACGGGGTATAAATAAGCGGCTGTCGTTTGCGGAAGCAGAAAACGGACAAAAGGACAGAAATAAAGAAGAAGTCGAGGAAGAAAGGGAGCCAGCGACGGAGAAAGGAATAAATAAGTCGGGAGAAGGCGAGCGCGTAGAGTGAAAAAAGAGTGAGAAGGAGAGAGAAAGAGAAGAGACTCGGCAGCATCGGCAGTGGGTCCCAGCTCTCAAGTCCCTTGTCGCTTCGCTCGACCAACGTCCCGATCTACTACTTTCGCGGTATACGACCGTCCTTTCGCATTGAAAGCTTTTATTTCCGCCGTGTACAAAAGTCGAACCAGCAGCCTGGCAGGTGTATTCGCGTCTCGTTATCCGTAGGACCACTTCTTTCGAATTATAGTACGGATTTAAGGATACATCGAAAATCAAATAAATAACGAAAAAGAGAGAGAGAGAGGTAAATAATAATAATTTAATCGAATAATCAGAAATTTATATTGGTATCCAAGATTAAGAGATTTTCGGTAGACCGCGAAACAAATATATGCAAGTTTTGATTTCCATTTAATCCGATTTAATTTCAGAAACTGATTCTTCTTCAATTCAATTTTCAAAATACGCTTTTAACATAAAAGATATTTAAATGTACGACAGACAATTTCTTAAAATTTGTATCGTTAGAATCTAACATTGAAATTGCTGAGGAAACACTCTGTATACGTGTGCACGCGTGTACGTTTTGGTGACTACGAACAGAACAGAACAGAACAGAGCGGAGCGGAACCGAATGAGAAACGGAACAGCGGCGAACGCAACGGAGAGAAGCGCGAGCTGACTGCGGCAGGGGTGCAGCATGTTTATTGGCGCATCTCCCAGTCTTAAATCTTTATGTTGTCTCCGCGACGGGGTCTGGCAATCCTCTCCCCCTCCCGGTTAGCGGGGCATCCTCGCGCGGGAAAAGGACGGATAGTCCGTGGCACCGGCTGTACGGTAAGGGGACGAGAAGAAACGCGAGCCGGCGCGGTCGGACGAGAGGCTCACAGGGCGCACACAGGGAGAGATATATCTTCCCGGCAGAGTTTTGCGGTTGCGAAATCGAGTCAAGAGAATCGGACAAACCGACGACCGAGGCGCGCATCCACCGCATTACGCACACAGAAGCCGCGATTTTAACGTGCCTCTAGAAATGGTCGCGCTGAGGGGGACAGTCTCTCGATGCTAAAAGCACATAGACGGGAATTATTAATGACCCGTCTGTTGGGATGTATTTGCGAGTACACGTTGGAAGAGCGACCGAGCGGGATGCGTATATTCAAAGTTGCCTCCGGTAGCGCACGCCGATTACGTCATCGTAGGGTTGATGGGAAACAGACGCATATAATGACTGCTTCGTTTACCGCTGTCATTTAAGATTTTAAAATCGTTCTCGCGAGATATCTTCAACGTTATACCTAATAAATCTACGAGTCTAGATCTGTAAAAGAAATACAAGAGGGAGGGAGAGAGATGAGTTGATTTCTAATCATTTCCATCGTATAAAAATACGCTCGTTCGACGACAGTATCTCCGTAAAGAGAGCCGCGCAAAATCAAGATGTCATCGACTAGCTTCGCTCTTTTAACGTCAATCGATCAGTCGGTTGAACGCGTTTTTCTTGACTCGCTCAAAATGTGACATTTCCCTACGTGATAGCTCATCGTGTCGGGATATATTGTAATCAACAATGCGCGATATCGTCGTTATTATCGCTATCGCGTGTAAAAGCACGCCAATCGAATGCCTCTGGTAGTAAGAGCAAGTAGAAAGAACGATCGACAGCATTATCGGCGACGCCGGGATGAATTTATAGCTGATACATGTCGTTTATCGTACTATGCCGCATTTAATTGATTGATTTATATTTGCGAGTATACGCGGGAGGAGCGACAGAACGGCGGGACGAGCGCACGGCGCTCGATTACGTCATCGCCGGGGTTGAAACGAATACATAATATGACTGCGCGTTTATTATTGCTGTCATTTAGAATTTTAAGATCGTCTTGTGTGAGATATTTTTAATATATCATAACAAATCTACGAGTTTTAATTTGAAACGAGTATAAGACAAAAAAGGACGGAGAGAGAGATGAGTTGATTTTCCATCATTTCCAATTATTTTCCATCATACAAAAACGAATCCGCCATCTTTCGATGACGTATATGCCCGTGAAGAGAGCCACGCGAGATCGAGATGTCATCGACTAGCTTCGCTCTTTAACGTTCGTCAGTCAGTCGGGTGAACGCGTTTTTCTTGTCTCATCGTTGGAAAGATGAACATTTAGTTACGTGACAGCTCGTCGTGCCGGGATACTGTTGATTACAGAATCAACAGTGCGCGATATCGTCGTTATTATCGCTGTCGCGTGTAAAAGCGCGCCAACCGAGTGCCCCCGACGAAAGAGCAAGTGGGAAAAACGATCGACAGCGTTATCGGCGACGCCAGGGTGAGTTTATAGCTGATACGTTTATCGGATTATGCCGCATTTAATTAATGGAAGGACGATAGTTTGCAGGCAACTTGATTCTCGTAGCGAAAGCTAATCAGCGGATTAATGATAACGATATAATTTCTCGAAATTTCATTGTCATATACGAATTATTCTCTTCCTTTGAAATTAGTAATGGCGCCCGAATACACGCGGCTCGGTCGTTAATCCGCTCAAATTGCGAGAGGTGGCGCCACCGAAACACGCGTAGGCGCCACCAGTCTCAATTTGAAAAGTCGAGTTTCGCAAACGGCGACAGGTTACAGTGTACGCGCAGTTTCGGTCAATGATTTTCCGAGATTTTCGTCATTTATAATAAAATTTATATTATTGTGTATTTAACTTTGAATGTGCAATCGAAATAGTCGATATGAAGGAGGTCCGAGAGGCTAAGCGATTAGTATGATTGGTTATATCGAAGGAGAGAATTCATCTTAATATTTTGATATTCCGTTACAAAGTTGCTACACATCTTGCGCATTTACTCTTAATTAGACGATTGCTTTCACGAATAACAGGTAATTTATTCACAAATATATATAGATGTATGTATATTTAGCTATATTTCCTTTTCTCTTGTCTTTTTAGATTCTATCAACACCGGAGCTTTGGATAATTGTTGCGCGTCTTTCCACCGTTGGAGATTACATCCGCCGAATGATGCTGCATCATCCGGACACTGTGAAAGATACATGCTCAATATGCGTCAATTCGAAGAAAGAAAGAGACTCGGCATTTCGCACGTCGCGCCGTTTCCCGCGGAATTCCCAGTATCGGTACGAGATACACCGCTCGACACAAAGGTTTGACGATCCCCAGCTAAGTGAAATATCATCGGCGATCATTCACGCGAGATCTTTATCGCGGGCGGGCAACGTGATCCCTGACCTCACCGAACTCGGGAGCAGTTTTATGCCGAGCCCCCGCGGCGCGCGAATAAGCCGATTGCCGAGATGGGGAAGTTATATCGTTCCGTGGATCCTGTGTGCGCGGGGATCGCGACACAGGAATGTAACGCTCTTCCTCTCGAGGCGCGAATCCGCGCGAAGATCGCGCTTGGTGGAAAAATATTTGCCACGTCGTTCCGCACGCAGGGACCCGATAAATAAGCTTCGGCATCTCGCGCGTTTCTCCGTGCACGCTGTAGCGAGAGACGCGATTCCGATATATTCGAGTATATATATACTCTTTTATCCCTTCCTTTCTCCGTATTATCTTATATTTAGGGCATGTTTGTTGATATCAATCGAATCGATCTAACGCGAGAGATAAATAGAAAAGCTGTTATCTCGATACTTAGGCGTTTCGAGCCGTCTGTTGCTCATGAATAGAAGTCGAATCACGGCGAGACGTGCCGTGTCGGTTTCGCAAAATGATAATTAGGCTTTTTACGGTACACGGCCAATTCCAATCTACATTGTGTGTTTGAGGTGAATTCTTGCGCGGTAAGGAAATCGCGCAATACTTTTCGGGCCCACACATTGCGAAAAAGTGAAATGTGTTGTACCATTGCGTTTCCATTGTTGTGTCACGGGGAGGCGTAAAACGGGGCAAGGTTGCATTCGCGATTGTTTGGAAAAAAATCCCATACAAGTTCGATTCGCTCCCGAATCCTTCGTATTCGCGCCAAATATCTCTATCTCTCTTTTATTATAGTATATTATACAATATAAATTATTTACGTTATTTTATTACAATATTAATTATTGACTAACTGATTGAGCTCTACGAGAGGCTCTATATATATTTTAATTTAATTTTACATAGAGTAGAGACAATATTTACAACGGTTCAAATTGTGCCCGCGACATTAATTTTAGAAAAACTTTGCGCGACATTAACTTTCTACGACGATCACGAGATGCACGCCGTTCTTGACAAAAAATTATTCTGAGATCTCTGGGCGTAAGACATTGCGGTAGAGAGAGAGAGAAAAAAAGACAGGGGGCAGGGGGGCAGACGATGACGAGAAACGAAAGAGAGAGAGAGAGAGAGAGAGAGAGAGTGCGCGTTTCCCATTGTGAAAATCTCCCTAGGGGGATCCCTGACCTCCGGTGGCTGCTCGCTTTAATTACATTTGTCATTTCATAGCCCGATGTCTCATTATAAAGAAAGTTCGAGACATAACTCAGCACACTTGTTGCGAACCTAGGTGGCCTCTTTCTGGTAACGGCACTAACCAGCCCAACCAGACGACCAGCAGCAACCAACCGACCAGTCATGATCCCCCCCCTTTACCTTACGTATAGCCCTCCGCGTGCCTCTCTTCGCATCGCCGCTCTAGATCTTCGGATAAGAGCAAACACCATTTTAGCGGTTCCTTACACACCAGACATCCGCTCTTTTCCTATATGTATATATGTATTTACGGCAGTACTCTCGGGAGAAGCTAGCTGCATTTTTTCCGCGCGAATGTGTCAAAGGGAGGGAAAGACGCGGAGGAAGGGGATGATGGACGGGAAGGCAAAGAGAGAGAGAGAGAGAGAGAGAGAGAGAGCGTTGTGTGGGAGAAAGGAGCGAAGGGGAGCGAAGCCGAAAGAGAGGAAGGAATTAAAAAAAGACAGGGACACATATGTGAGGAACCGAAACCTTCTAATCCCCTTCGTACGCATACGGGTGTTCGGTTTATGACTAGCCGTGAGACCGGAGGAAGCGGAAAACGGGATAGCGTACCGTTTCGTGCGCGTGATAAGGGTTTCGTTCGGAATTATAGTCCCCGCAATCGGATCTAGAGTTACATCGACTATCGCGCAATCGTTTCGATTGATTTCATCATCTTCTCTCTCTCTCTCTCGCCGTTTGTAGATAAATTCAATTAAAATACGCGTCGAGCAATTTTTATGTACAAGGTCGAGATATCTATCTAATTAGCGAATGTCGTTAATCGATATAGCAGTCTCTTTCTCCCTTTTAAAGCCAATTATTTATTTAATCTTAGTTAAATTTTATTTATTTAAATTGATTTTAATTGATCGAGATATTTTGAAACTTATTAAAATTAAACACACGCCGCGCACATTCTCTGGATTTTCTCTGAATTTCACAAGCGGATGTTGCTTATCTACGAGGTCTTTGCTGTTATCCCGTAACGTTACTTCGTCCGCGAGATGCCTAATCGCGCATACTTCATATTCAGGTTAATTTCGCATTTAATTGCAGATTTATCTGTTTGCGAGACCTATCCTCTATACAGTTAGAGCGATAATCAATCTCACCGGGAACGGTGAGAAGATCCACTTTAAGGAGAACCGTCACTTTATAAAATTATGCGCTGCAACATTGTAGATATGTAGTTTATAATTGTAGCAACGTAAGGAATAATTAATACAGTATAGAGCAAGCTTATAATTAAAGCACAGGAAATTGTGTGTGCATTTATTACAATTATAATATATTTAAATATATATATATGATTATAGAGAATAAACAATAACTAGCACAATATATGAGAATGATCATTTCATTGATCGAGGTTATTATAATCGTAGATAATAGTTATTTTTCTTTTCGTATATAGAAAAAAAAATATATATACAGGCTTTCCTCCCTCTCTCTTTCGATTATAAATACATATCGGATTTCGGCCGAATCTAGACAACGACGTCGGCTTTTCGCTGCTAAATATCGTCGCCGCGGCAATTTTCCCGCGATTGACTCGCGTGCATGTAACTCGATTGCGATTTGCGTACGAATCCCGACGGCTCGGCATTCGATCGCACATAAAATCTAGCTTTGCATGCTGATAAGAGGGTCCGGCGCATCTGTGTGCGCGCGTCACACTATGCCGCTCTCTCGTCTACACGTATACAACGTACACGCGTAAAAGAGACCTCGCCGCGCTATATTACACCTCTCTCCCCCTCCCCTCGTTTCCGACCCTCTCCTTCGTCACCTCCTCCCTCTCGCGTTCTTTTTTCTCTCTCTCTCCTTCTCTCTTTTTTTTTCTCTTTCTTTCTCTTCTCTCCTCTAAGCGTGTACACGCGCACGCAGATCCCACGTGTCGATGTGGGTACGGTTATTAGCCCAGAAAGCAAGGCCCCTGCTTCCGGTGTAGGCACTTCAGTCGGAGAGTTTCTTAACCCCTTCTTATACACGACTCTTGCTCGGCCTGGCCTGGCCTAAGACTCTCTGCCCTGGCTTGGCCTGTCGGTTGCGGGTGGTAGGTAGCTAGGTACCGTAGAGGTACACAGCAGCTAGCTTATACAGGGTGTTCCGCGACGAAACTTGTTCGCGGACTCCTCCCCTGCGATCTGAAATCTTTCTTTTCTCGCGATAGATGTTGAAACGACTCTTGAGTTATAAAAGCGAACGAATCGATTGAATATGATAAATGTATATTCTCTTCGGAGATGCGAATAGATTCATTTTAAGCGACTTTCATTTTTTTTTTTTTTTTTTTTTTTTTAAACTTGATATGTTGAAAAATATTAAAGAACATCGATATATATATATATATATATATATATATATTAGAGGCGTGCGATCGAGTAGAAATAATATCTAAAGAGACTCGTCGCGACGAAATAATAAACGACAAATGACATTTTTCGAACGTGTTGCATACAAACACCTTGTATACAGTAGATATATATCCAGCGTATACATGCCGGGATGGATTATCAAATAGCGAACCCGTCATTTTTTCCGCGGCGAAGTGGACCCGCGACCTGTCTCACCAGGAGTGCTCGTGGATCTCGGAAGACACCGAACGATGCGCACGATTCCGATGCACGCCATCTCGATTATCCTACGGTAGCGATTCGCGATTGTATTAATTTATAGACTTGTATTAATTTATAGACTAGAAACAAGCTGCTTTATGTCGCAGGATAATAATTGAAAAGGAATTTAGAGAAGCGATATATTTTTTTATCATAAAAATAAAAGTATGCGTTAACGAGACTAACTGGAAACAAAAATCGAAATCAAATTTGATCGGATTTAATAATATATGTGAAATTAACGGATTTAATAATAACTGAAATTAACGATTGATCAGAGAGAGAGAGAGAGAGAGAGAGAGAGAGAGAGAGAGAGAGAGACGAGTAATTCCTAAATAGAACGAATTTTGCGGTACTCCTCGCGAAGTCGTTTGTATACATATAGTCGAGGCGTTCGCGGTCTTTCGAAAGTGATGACCCCGCGAGCGGTAAAGGTGCGTGCAGCTGCTTCCTCCTCGGAAAGCATTTTATACTTATGGAACAACACTAATGCGATAGAGATTAGCTTACCTGGGTTCCCATGAACTATTTTTGAGCTTAATCGTTGCGCTGATCTGCTGTTATACGCCGTACGAGGCGCTGCGTTGTAACAGATAATTACTTGCGTGGCGGGGGATAGACGTTCCTGGATCGCTAACGAGCCTCTCTGGAATATTATCGATGCGCGTACGGTAGCGTGCCTATAACCGCTTTTTTTTGTTTTTTCCCCGGGGACGAACATTTTCTTTTTCC
This sequence comes from Polyergus mexicanus, assembly GCF_030449975.1. NCBI lineage: Eukaryota > Metazoa > Arthropoda > Insecta > Hymenoptera > Formicidae > Polyergus > Polyergus mexicanus. The sequence continues at coordinate 716,010 of NW_027223327.1, read as the reverse complement.
AACGATATCGTCGGGAAATCCTTTGTTTTCTTTTCCAGGTTTTAAATAATAAATATAAACATATGTTGGATTAATTTCTTGTCGTTGCTTCGTAAGGCAAAGTAGCGATATTTTTCCGTGGAGAGAAAGAAATCTTTGATTCTCAATTTTAAATTATCGCAAGGATCTTGCAATTGCAAAATATATATATATAATCTGTCGAAAGATCGCTCTCTTTCGTCGAATTGTTTGTCATCCGTCGACGCGTATCGTGTCTGGGTCACAGGTGAGAGATTAAAGAATCGCTCCCGACTTCTCTCTCTCTCTCTTTCTCTCCAGTTGAGAGCTCACGTGGAAATGGAATTATATTGGCACGCAACCGTAGTGGTCGTCATCGATTTAAGATGCGTTGATATAAAACGATGAATGTTGGATGGTACGTTTGTTATTTTTCTCACGGATGATAGGAAAAATTTACGCATTGACGAATAATTATTTTAATTAGCTATATGAGAATTTTAAAAGAATTAAACTCGCATTATAAATAAACGTGATCACGACACGAATATTCTCTTGGCATGATTCGAATAATGGTCTCGCTAAAATCGCTCAGCAAAAACTATTGCAACGGAAGTGGCAATGCCCGGCGAGAGCGTACGGTTCTCAAAGGGTTAATTGGGCATAGTAACTCTTCAGGTGACCAAGCTCCATGGGAGTGTGACGGAAAGAACCCGGTTTAGTGCGCGTAATTAAGTACAGTACCCATATCTCTATTTATAACACCTAATAGACGAATATCTTCTCACCTTGCGACAGCAAAATATGGAATGTCCTTGAAACGTGGAATCCATCGACGTTATATTACCTTGCCAACAGCGAAATGTTATCGTACGTGTCATCTCCCCTACATCTTTATACTTTCTATTTAAATCTATTTGCAATTCAAGATATTTTTTTTAGATTTCAAATCGTATTAATGTTTTAACGTGTGGCGACTTTTATTCGTATATAAAAATATATTATGCGTGCCTGCAATCTCATATGTACGGTCGTTTAATATCGATGACGTTGTACCGGGAACTCGAACTTTCATTATGCGCCGTCTCCAATCACGTGTGACAAATTATTCGCGCGTCACTTCCTTTAACGCACTGTCGAGATTTCTACGGGATACGACCTGACAGATAGAGTCTGACAGAGGCGCGCACAATTCTCTATAATATATACGCGTTTACATGAAAGAGTAACGAAATAATAATAATTACAATTAATCAGATATAATTCATTAAAGCAAAGAGAGAATTGAAGATATTAAATTAAAAAAATAAAAGCTCATTTCAGAATTGAATTTTGAATTAAATTTTATCTCGAGACTCTCAATTATTTGGAATATATTTAATATCGAAAGTTAAAAGATTACCAATAAATTATATATAATTCTTGTAGAATTTTTATCGAAGAGAAGTTCTCTAGTTCTCTAGTCTCTCACGGTATCGAGACGAGTGACAGAAGATGACGTAACAAGTTTTAGACATTTTTCGAATCATGTGCGTATTTTATTGAATTTTTAATGTCTATCATATCCAAAACTTTCAATCCGGTGCGTTTCAAGGATTAAATGTCAAAATGGCAAACAACATCGCACGCGTCGCGCCATGTTCTCGCCGACAGTACACCGTGCGGTTCGGGTCAAGTCTCTCTCTCTTTCTCTTTCGGAATAGGATGTATTAAAAGAAAAAAGAAAAAAAGTATCATCCTTGCGTGTCGGAGCCGCGGCTGAGGTCGAGGAGCAGCGCGGCGCGGTACACCGCGACGCCACAGCACACGAGGCGGTCGTGCATAAGTCAGCACTCAGGATATTTCGTCATTTCCTGCTTCTCACGCGATACAATCTAAATTAACTATGTTCGCTTGGCTAGGCCTCCTCCCTCGCACGGAGAGTCTCGCATCTCTCAAGAAAATTTCTTATTTCCTAGCGAGGAGGGCCGCCGTCGCCGCTACCGCCATCGCCGCCGTGCAAGGTACACGAGGGGACGTTGAGAGGACGAAGACGGGGAGGCTGAAGACCTGGGGCTTTCGCAACGTTCCCGTTTTGCGTCCGTCAAGTGAGTAAGTTGCCGCTAACGCATTCTCCACGGCTCGGAAAATCGGCCTTTAATATTCCTCTCGCAACCGGAAGAGAGATACGTCTCGTCCTCTTGCATATTGTCGCCCTGTTCGCGGAGAGAATCTCGTTTGAGAATCACGTTCCTAAGCTACCTCTATCTAAACTCTACGATAAAAAAAAAAAAAGAGGAAAAGCGGGTAATGAGACAGATGGAAAAAAATACAATAAAAATCACTCGATATTTAAAAAAAAAAATTTGGAACAATTGCAACGTAAACAAGTCTCGTCGGCGAAAGAAGAGTCGAAACCACGTGGTTTATATTCACACACAGACTGGTTGCCAAATTTTGCGAATTACGGAGGATTCTAATTTGTGCGCCTATCCTCGGGGAGAGGCCGTTTTACGGCTCGAACGAAGCATCCGCGGAGGAAGTAGGGCGTAAAGTGCCTTGAACTTTGAACCGCACTTTTTTTTTTTTTTAATTAAGAGGGGAATGGGAAACACGATAATCTCTATGTCAGCACCTTATAATTCATTAATATTCTTAACAACGTTAAGCATAAAAATCGAAGAGAGAGAGAGAGAGAGAGAGAGAGAGAGAGAGAGAGAGAGAGGGAGCACAGCGTTTTTGTAATTATTATCTTATTTCTGTTTTTGATGTCGTAATCAAAATTTTCTCACGATATAATTCATTATAAAACATTGCGTAGAGATTTTAGTCTTATTCTACATTTTATGTGTTTCGGAAATTAGAGCCATTGAAATTTTTTTTTTTTTTTTAATGTTTTTTTAGCTTCCCAGAAATATGCTAGAGCGAAACAGTTATGTCGTTAAAGGTTTTAATTAATTCGAAATTACGATAGAAACTTACACGCGCGGGTATCCACGTGGCTTTAATTTTGGCGAATGTCTGACCAATGATGGAGCGCATCACTTGGTGGTTTCTCGATAGTCCTCTCTTCTGTCTCGTATTAGCTATAAATTGCGTATACGCGGGAAAGATTTGAAAATCGCGATTAAACGATCAGCGACACGCACGATGATCACGATCGGACGAGCAATTTTGTAATTACGATCGAGCGATTAAGTGGCGTTTTTCCTTGGAATCCGAGGTGGTGGCAAACTTCAAAGAACGCGCGGAAGAAAGGAGATGATATCGGCTACGAGTATGTGAAGCGCGGAAATGTTGCGCGGCGTGGCGGAGAGAACACGCGCGTGAGCAATAAAAGAGAGAGAGAAAAGACAACTGACCATAGTGCAAATACACGCGTTCGGAGAAAAACGCGGGATATACGGGTATTTTGCATAGGACGAGCACGACGAGCATGCTTTCTCTTTTCGTCTTTACGTTGCGACAACTAATCAACGCTATATGTTACCGTATCGACCTTAATTGCTGATAACGGATAATTTTCGCTCTTGAAAATATTTGACCAACCAATCGATCCTTCTCCCATCGTTCCCGTGTCGCGAGTCTCGGTCCTTAGGGTCGCGCGAAACGGGGCCGGCCAACAATGCGTGACGTGTGACGATACGCGTGCACGCACGCGCACGCACGCACGCACGCACGCACGCACGACTACGCGATCGTTCCCGTGCCAGTGGCGTTTCTAACAAATTAACGGCCGATATCTCTCGTCGTTTACCCTTCTTCCTTTGCCTTCTGGCTCCACCTCCCGGCTCCGGCGTGTCCGGGCCGGCTCGTGAGAGGAGCCGCGCGAGTGGCAACGTCCGCGCGCGGGGTTCGCGGGCGCGTCCGGAGAGAGATCATTTTTGCCACGTATTTGCAAACTGAATAATAAATACCATAGATGTATGTACGCGAAAGAGCAACGCGTTCCGCCTTCACGCAACTCGCGCTTAACGCGGATTGGTCGCACCGGCCGCGAGGGGACGGCGATATTCATTCCGTCGTCTCTCCTCCGCTCCGTGGACCTACTTTGTACACGCACACGCGCGTACTATACGGGTTGCACGTGCGGGATAAATTCCGCGTGGAGGGGACACGTATGCACGCCGTTGTGTGCGCCGTGAATCTCTCTCTCTCTCTCTCTTCTTTTTCCTTCTCTGTCTCTTTGCTCCCGTCGCGGAAAGAAGCGGCATTCGGCTTGAACGAGTCTGTCTCTCTTGATCCGCATCTCTCTCCCTCTCTCGCCTTTCTCTATTTCCCTCCATCGCTCGCTAGCTCTCTGTTTTTCGATTTTCTCCTTCATCGTCTTATTACATTTGATCTCATAGATCGCGTATTTTTGATACTTCTATCTCTCTCCTTTTTTATCACGTAATTATCGTATATTTATTTTTATCATACATTATAGTTTTTATTTTATAAAAATTTTCTTTATTCTTCTATCGCGTGTATATAATTTCTTCTTATCCTCGGAAAGATTCTGCCGAAGAAAAAAAAAATATAATAAATATCTTCTTTTCTTTGCCTCTGTTTCTCCCTTTGGTCTTTACGGGCCAAAAGTATATACATGCCTGCATAATCGCGAATGAATACACACTCATTCTCCAACTTTGTTCAATAGATTCTGTTCTCGTTGCATCCCTAAATGTAAACGTGTCAATCGGCGAGCAAGAAAAATACAACGAACAATACTTCGTCGAAAAAATATAAAAATTTTGACGTACTCGAGATTATTGATGTTAACCGATAACTGATTGTGCGGGGGATAATATAATCTGGTAATAGATACATTTAGGCAAAGATACGTGTCTGATATTTATTAGAATTCTTCGAGACTGTTGAAATAATAATAATTTGAGGTGTCAGAGGGAAAGAAGGAGATTAATTGCAAAAATATCAAATTGAAAAGATATAAATTTGATTTGCGAAAATAAATTTAGTCATTTTTTATTGGCATGCGTATATAAGCGAAAGAAAATATCATTGTAGGGACTGATAATAAGAAGCGAGACGCGGAATATCAATGATAATATACGGCGAGCGCCTTCTCTCGTCACGGCTATAGAGACTTCATTTCGTTTTAGGGATTGTTCGAATAGCATAAATATTTATGCGCGTACGCAAGCATTACGCGCTTGCCAGCGCATTAACGGGCACAATGCACCTATATCGTTTCATATACATATCCAACTGCTCAGGTGAGTGACGGCCGTTCGAGCGTGTGATGTTTTTCTCAGTTTACTTTACGGTTCTTCGGGGATGTCGCTTTCTTCCGTATATATATATATATCATCGTTTCTATTTTTATAAATCTTCTCAAGGACTAACAATATACAGGCTAATAAAATCGGCGACAACGGTGTGACTCTTGTTGTGAAAAATATAAATTGATTTTATTTATTATTGTAAAAAATTTAATTAATTCCCTTCTATTTATGGAGGAAAAATCCTCTCTCTCTCCACCGTACATTATACGATTTACAGAATACGATGTATTTCGTAAATAGATGAAAATGGACCGACATAACAGTCTGTTAAATTATTATACGCGTGAAGGGATGCGAGGAATATTTTCTTTTCGAATATTTTCGTCTCTGTTGGCGAGGTATAGAGCGAGACGGCTACGTCATCGAGATTGGTATCGATCGTATTATCGAAAGGGCAGCCGGTATGCGAGTCGAGCGAGATAGCACGATAACCGCCCCGCATCCTCTCTCGCGCGCGACTTGGTTCGTAATCTTTTAAATATTCAATTTTGCACGCTCGGTTTTACATTCACTATATAGCGTATCGGCCGCTACGCTAGACGAACTCGCGCGCGTGCACGCATATGTTTCTCGACTTATATGAAAAAACAATTACACATTTTCAGATCGTATTAGATCTGATCCACGATTGATTCTTCTCGAGGATCTCTATGGATATTCTCTCGATTCGTCGTTAATTAAACTATTAATTAAATATCTCGACGATACTTTCTTTCAAACGGATACTATGAAGATTAATATTAAACATTATCCTTGACGATGATATCGTATTCCCGATAAAATTCTCCTAGTCGAGAAAAATATCTTGCCGATGGAGGATATAAAAGGAAATGCGCTCCAAGACTTATGTGTTAATTTGCGATGCATGATTTTGCGCGCGCGGAATAATTAACACATCCCCTCTTACACGCTTACTTTACACGGGATAAAGCTCGACGTAACGAAGCGTCCGACATTAACGAAGCGTTAAAGCGAGGCAGGTGTGTTGCATTAATGTAGTAAGACCGGGAGGAATATAAAATCGCATAATCGCATACGGGAGAGGTCGTATTAGTAATAATAATGGGATAAAGATGCGATTTTTATCCACTCTCGCGCGTAGTTTATATTTAGACTCGCGCTTAGAGTGAATTTATAGTCATTGCTATCGGGATCCTTTATGCACCGTCCCTTGGCGATATTGCGCTTGTGCCTACACTCCTCTACGTCGATGGTTCTCAAACTTTTTTCGCTCGCGGCGCACAGTTGAGTCGCCGTCTCTCTCGGGGATCATTTACCGCATTTATTTTTCATTACGCGAAACGCGAGACAAAATTTCTACAAAAGAGAATGAGATATATACATATAGGCCTTTCCCTTCGAGATGTCCGCGATAATGCCGTAACGTTTAAATCTTTGAGAATCACTGCTCTAAAGAGAAAGAAAGAGAGAGAGAGAGAGAGAGAGAGAGAGAGAGAGAGAGAGAGAGAGAGACAGAGAGTACAGTGCGCGTCTATATAATCTTTCTCGGCTTTTTTTTCACGCGCGTGTGATGACACCCACGTGGTCTTCGCCGCGACTTGGGCGCGCGCGCACGCGAGCGATTCGCATAGAGAGCCACCAGCCAATATTCTATACGGCCGCAACCTTTCTCCTTCTCGTGTGCTAATCAATCTATGCGCTTCCTACGCTTTTACGATTACGTAATCGCGGCATTGTGCTAGCCTCGCGTGAAAATGAAAAAGGAAAAAAAAAAAGACGAAATCAAGAATCTCGCGCCTCGCATTCCGCGAACCACCACGACGTGCGAAACGCGCGGTCGGCGCGAACTCCCGACGTGCCGTAATCGCCGCTCTCTGGGTCTCCGTGTCTTTACGATATCTCATATTCCAATGACATTTGCGGATACTTTCGAGTACCGGAGGGATCGACCGTCGAAACGCCGCGCTTACAAGCTGCGCACTTTATTATTGGCGCGTTTCACCGGAGGCGATTCAAATCGCTCGCATTGGGCGACCATTAAAATTCACTCCAATCAAATTATAATATTGCGTAACATATAATTAGTGTATTCGACGTGCGTATAAAAAACGATCGTTAAATATTCCCAAGCCATTGTTTTACGCTCGTTATCTTCTAGTATATATTGTATATATATCCGTCAATTATCGTTAAAACAATTTGAGAGCGCCTTTCTTTCCTCAATACTCCGTCGAATACTTATCAAAACTCGCCGCCCGCTCCTTGGTACAATTTTTTAAATATTCTTTCCCCTTCGTCGAACGATGATCCTTCATCCATTTTTCGTTTCGTCGCGCGCGGAAACTCTCGGCGGCGATGGCGATGGCGACGGCGGGAGCGCGGAGAAGATGCGCGCCACCTATTGCACGGGCGGATCCGCGAGGCTGCGGTACCTACCTCGCGAGGGGGGCACTCGCTCGCGCGGGGCACCTTCTCCCGCCAGATACACCCGTGCCCACCAACACGGGCAAACGCACGCTCTCACACGTGTCTACGCTGATCTACGCGCAACGTACACGCACGCACGCACGCACACACACACACACACACACACACACACACACACACACACACACACACACACACACACGGAGATCCGTTTCCTCCTCGTACGCTCGACCGGTCGCAACACCGCCGCCGTGCTCGTGGTGGTTCGCCGCGTTACGGGCCCCGGCCCCGGCCCAAGTAGCAAGTCACCTCCGCTCACCTCGGTCCCGACTTCAGTCCGCCGTCCGCCGTCCGCCGCTCGGCTCGAGTCGTCGTGCAACGTGCAACACGAAACGCGCAAGCAGAGAGCGGGCAAGCGAGCCGGCTCGCTGTCGCGCGCGAGCCCCGACATATGCACGCACGCGTTGCACCGTTCCCGATAAGACCGCGCGCGATCGCTATCATACGAACGAGACACGCGTGATACGCCAATTATCGCGCGCGAATACCAAAACATTCGTCGTAGAGTTTGGGAGAGGAATTTGAAGAGACGGATCGGAGTTTCTAATATATATATATATATATATATCGGAGCGACGAGATCGAGAAGCGGTGGGCGCTGAGCGCTCGGCAAAGATTCCGCGGCCAGCTGCGCAGGCAGAAACGGAACGTGGTATTATGTCACACTCCCACGCGAGCGACGGCCGTCGCCGCTTCTGTTGTTGCTGCTGCTGCTGCTGCGAGGCCCAACATCCTCATCGTTTGACATTTCTGCGGGCGTGCAGCGATTGACGGATCACGCGCTCCATTGCGGATGTTACGCTCGTTTCGTTCCGCCCTGGTACATCTCGAGATCGTCGCGACGACATCTCACGCGAGAGACATCTTCCCCGAGTGTTTTCCGCGATGCGATAAAACAGCGCCGATCGACAGTGACTTGTCATCGCGAATCGTCGGTTCGAGGAAGATTATTCCCGGATCAGACGCATCCTCTAACGGCTTTTGACAGGTAACGAGAGAGAGAGAGAGAGAGAGGGAAAAAAATCATTCGCGCTGTAAGCGCGCCTTTTCCACGATCGAAACTCGATCGTTTAGTGCGCGAGCGCGTAAGCATCGTGCAGTGTCACGTATCGATATGGCACGCGATATCTACGATTTCGCTGCGTATATCGTCTCGGCTCGGCTCGGCGCGGCGGATCGATCGTGACGCCGGGATATGAAATCGGTAATGAGCTGTAAATCTCCGACGTGTACATCGAACCGCGTATGCGGGTGAGTCACGCGTCACAGATACCGACGATACCCACCCGCCGACACACGTGCGCGCACACATACGTACGCGCATAATATACGTAGACGGCACCTTCTCCTCGGCTACGTATTCTTTTCCCTTCGTTAGAGAAAATCGAAGGAAAGGATAATAAGCGAGAAATACACTCTCTCTTGCCCGCCGGCCGGTTCCGTGGTTGGCCGCGCGCGCGCGCGTGGGCGTAAACGAGAGAGAGAGAAAGACGATCCGGGCAGAAAAGATGGGGAAAGGAAAGAGAGAAGGAGACAGAGCGTACAGAGGCGATTTTCTGAAAAATTCACGGTGAAACCTTCGTTAACGTTCGGTTTAGACGGCACGTAGCTATCCGCGTGCCGTCCATCGCCCGCGGCAGATAATCCTGTTTCGATCGAATCGATTCGACTCGAAAATCGTCGATGCGATAGGCGAAAGCGGCCGATATCGAGACGAGAAGCACTCGGTCAACAACGATATTATTCCATATTATTTGACAAAGGGATAAAAATGATTTATATATTCTCGATAATTTCGCACAATAATTGCACAAATTATCGCGATCGCTCTATCCAGGATCGCGCGTGAAAAATATCGACGTTCGAATCGCTGACGAAGCGGATCTTCGTCCTTGTCACGATTACGCGAATGACTTCTGAAAATTCACGATAGAATCGTGCACGCGATCGATGCGCGGCATCGTCTTACCGCGACTCGAGACGGCATCACGCTATTCTCGATTATGCTAATAATAATAATAATAATAATAATAGTTTCGTCTTGTCTCTAATGCGTGTATAGGAATTCAACGATTATCGCTAATCTAGCATTTGCAAACTAATTTCAAAATCGAACGAAGGAAGAACGTATTTCTCGAAAATTTATTCCCATAGAAATACGATTTAATGTCGATGTTTTCTTTATCTAAATGTAATTTATTGCATTTTCCCTCTCTCACACGTGGTGTACAAAAAGATCTAAGCAAATTTTTTGTCGCATTTGTGCGCGTTGTGTTCGACAACCTTCGTATAATTTCTCAGACGCATCGAGCGAATTACGCATGAGTTAACTCTCCATAATTCGATATTAATTCTCGAAAATTTCGAAACTTTGGCCCTCGGGATATATTATAAATCAGGATTAACAAATCCGAATGGAGTGATTCGGAAACTGCGTACACGCGCAACCACCTTCGAACATTAACAACATTTGGCGTGTCTAGTCTCCTCAAACGAACCTTCTCTTCGAATCGCGAAAAACACCAAGATCGCGACATTAGAAAGTAATGCCGTAATATCGATTTATACTTGGTCGATTATATATCAAGAGATATCCGTCTCGATCAGCGGTGATGGCGCGTGCTCATTAACGGATCGCCACGTTCGTCGCGATTACGCGTGTTACGCGTGCCTATATCCGCGAATACGTACGACTCTACGCGATACGTCGAGTTTCGTTGAGAGAGAGAGAAAGAGAGAAACACGGGGTGGGAGCGACATACCAAAGTCGTCGCGCGCGCCAAACGAAAACAGACGCGACGTGTGTGGGGTGGGGTGAATCGTAAAATAATAAAGTTAGAAGATAGATTTAAAGACAACATTTTCTCGTTGTCGCGCACATTCCTCTCTCGACTTTCTCATCGGCATCCTCGCGCGATGTATCGATCTGTCATTGTGATATTATTGCGTATACGTCTCGTACGTGTCGTGTGGTGCATTCGTTAAGCGCGAACGCGAATTGTAGCGATGTGTGTTATGCCTTCGCGTATACGCACGACTTTATGATTTTCACCGCGTATGTACATGCGTATTATGCATCTCCGTCGGCGAACGCATTGTGCCGTTCAACTCGCGACGCTACGACGTATTATCGTGCGACAATTGTCTCTCTCTCTCTCTCTTTCTCCTTCTTTTCGTTACGCGACTCGTTTCCGCTCGATTCTGTCTTTAATTAAACGCTGCGTATATTGAAATACGAATCTCTCTCTCTCTCTTTCTCTTTCTCTTTGGAAGATATTCCACAAAGTCTCCGATTACGTTTGCCCGATAATCGTGTCGTGTATTTACATCCACGTAACTACTCGGATAATCGTGCGTGAACGTAAAGATCACGCGAGTATCAAGTTTCATAGGTTTCGGTGTTGAGACGTTTCGTATATTCGTAACATTCCACCTTCAATTGCCATTTGTTTCGCGTAGCGAAACGTTGCGGGCGTTTTACCGTTCGCGAGCCCGGTTATTTACTAACGATTAGTCTGATATATATTACCACACACACACACACACATATATATATATAATTATATAAATTATAAATTCAACGTTTGCAACGTAAACAAACAGATAATAAAAATAGACGTATACATAATGTAAAACTATATATACATCTATTTTTATTATCTGTTTGTTTACGTTGCCAATGTCAAATTTATTAACTCAGGTGGAATTTATAATTTATTTAAATTAGACGATGGATATTATGTCGTTTCACGCCTTGTGGATTCAATTGGAAGAATCGACTATTCCGAATATTATTACAAGTTTTATCGTAAATTCTTTCAAAAATATAATACGTATGTATGTACTTGTTCCTGTTTAAAAACTGTTTTATCATGATATCTATTAATATTAAATTTTTTTTTTTTTTTTTTTTTTTTTTTTAATTTTAATGGGGATGATAAGAATTTTTATACAAGCTGCAAATATTGCTAGCCAACATAATAGAAAAAATTCAAGCGGGAAATCAGTATAGCTGTTTAACCAATATATCTCTCTCTCTCTCTCATTCTATTAATTAAACTTTTTAATCGTATCGTATCTTAATTGTGCGATGTTTTTTTTAGCGATTATAAATATCTTGGATAATTCCCAACAGATACGGCACAGCCGTTCTCGATCCCTCGGACTCGCGTTTAAATTCTTACCGTCATAATTTTCTCAATATCACGGGTGAGAAAAAAATGCGATTCGACATATATTATTTTTCTACGATGGAGAAACACGCGTGTGATTATAGTCATTTTCGTAGAATATCTTTTACACGACGGCTATTAAACGTTGAAGCACGAATGGAAGTCGATCGATATCCAGATGCCGATCGTTATCCGACGCGACTTTTCGAGCCCTTCGATTACACGAGCCCCCCCCCCCCCCCCCTCTCTTTCTCTCTCTCTAACCTGTTTACGGTTAGAGAAATTAAATGGACACTTTCATCAAAACCGCGACTTTAAACTACATTTAGATCGAAAAGGAGAAGGGGGGAGGGAGGGGGTTATATAACCCGGGACTCGCTCCGTTAGAGGTATTCGAGCGCGCGATTTGAGAGCCATTGAAGAAACTGCGCCTGCGAAAACATTCCATAATTCTGCCTCAACGACACGAATCTAAACTTTTGATACGCGATCGTGCAACCGGAAACGAGGAATTAAGATTCACCAGCGCGAATAAATGTATTTTGAATCAAATTGCATTCGTATATCGCGCAGTATGAAAAATTAATCCCCGTCGTCGTTTAATCGCTGTAATGACTATTTATTTATTTATTTATTTATTTTTTTTAAATCATCGGGCGAAATTGCGTGCTGCGTCGTCACGTTTCGTTCACCCGGCGGGGTGAAAAAAATAACTCGAATTTAAATTCAAAAACGATCATCCGCATGCAAGTCGCGCAAGAGTCCGTCTCTCTTTTTAATAATCGCCTATCGATCATCCGTCTAAATACGTACATGTCATTAATACCTAAGTAAATGAATTTATTTTCCATGATTAACAGGCGACGCGCGTGCGAGTGGAGGATCGCCCTGCGAGTTAAACGGACGATTTCGCACCGAGCTCGGATGTATATACGTATACTCGCCGACAGGACGATGTTATTGTTGTGAGTGTCGCGTTTCCTTATACGTAGATACGAGAGTGCGAGTGAATTACAAGGACAGAAAGAGAGAGAGAGCGAAAAAAAAGAGGAAGAAGAAAACGGAAGGACCGAGAGAGGGAGAAAGAGAAGTGCATCAAATGCGGGTGAAATGGATGGTACGCCAAGGAAAAGCGAAGCAGTGCTAATATATGGATGCCCATGGGTGGAACTTGGCCGAAATGTGCCAGCGTTACCATCACGCTATACCGGCAGCGGCGGCGCAGAATTCCTCGCCAGCTAGGGATCCCTCGGCTGCCATCGTGCAAGGCTTGTCAACCGCCACGCACATCGATCAAGCCAGCCCGTCTTATTCCCACTACACGTAAGTCAAAAGTCTCTTCTTCTTCTTCTTCTTTTTTTTTTCTTTTAATCTCATATTTATTTCATAAATCGACTTTTCGTAAATTCGTAATAAACGTACTTTGACGGTCTCGCAAACTTTTCTCGCAAATGTCGTCGGGGACTCTTTAAACGAAGAGACGAGCCCCGCGTTTCGGCGCGCGTGGCCGGGCCCCGCGTATCGCGGACTTATCGCGAAACCCCGTCCGGGGCCCCGGATTCTCTCAATTGTATCGCGTATATATTAATAACGATACGGCGAATTAGGGATAAGTATACGACCGCGCGGTCAGGCCCCCCGGTAATCCTGTTATTAGCGCGGCGATTAGGGGAAGATGATCCCCGGGCAAATTGCAGGGGCGTATACCGCGCGTGTTTGGTTAACATAATCGCCAATCGCGCTATCGCCGATCCGCGCGAGTTTCTCGAGACGATACACATACATACATACATACATACACATGTACGTACATACGAAGCGATGGATGGCGTTTCTCTCAACCCCCTCGTCTCTCTAAGGATCGCGCGCGTCTCTCGTTTCCCTCCTTTTTAAATTTTCTTACTTCTCCCTTCCTCTCTCTCTCTCTCTCTCTCTCTCTTTCTCTTCCCTCTTCTCTCCTCCCCCGCGCCCGCGTCCTCGAGATGTTGGTGTGTTGAAAATCCATTAAATTGCAGTTTACGCTCGAGATTCAATGTTTCACTATCATTACGTCGTACGAAGGCAAAGAGAATAAAAGTATCTTTCTCTCTCTTTCCCTCTTTCTCTCCCGACCCTTTGAGACTGTTAAGGAGGAGGTTGAGAAAATAGCATGCGCACTGCCGGTATGCGTTTCTAACGTATCGTATAATTTCAGCTATTTCTTATCTCGTCTGCCCGCAGTCTTATTTGCTCGTCTTCTTACGGCACATATTTGCGAGATGCTGCGAGAATTTCACGTTCAATATTCGTCGCTCTTTGTGCTTGCGCGCGTAAATATTTTATATATAATTCAGATATTTAATTTAAATTTATCGCATATGTATGCGTGTCGGCTAAAAATACCGTGTAAAAAGATATCGACCCAACTTTTTTCCACCGCGATGTTTCTCGACGATGAAAATCAGCTTTATTAAAATGATTCCGTCCGGTTCCCATTTGTTGCTCCCAGCTGCCAGCCGTCGCACGGATCGCGAGGATCGCCGTGTCACGTTATTTCGTTTCATATATTCCGGCAGATTTTCGGAAGACAATCGAAATTTTAGCAAAAGAGTTACAGAGTTTTAACTCGTAATTTACTTTTAAATTCTATTTTTTTTTTTGCCGAGATTTTTATAAGATACAAAACTTGAGTTAATTTTTTTAATCGAAAAGAAAAGTTGAAACATCTTTATCTTTGGTCAATGTGTGAATTTACGATGACTCGATCAATTTAATACCTCGGTGCGCGATTCAGCAATGATACGTATTCGCTTATCGATCGATTCTCGTATTTACGAGGCTGAATAAAAATTTTGCGATCGAATACGAGAGCGAACGAGATTGAAAAGTTTTTCCGCTCCGGCGTCAAACGTTTTCATCTGCTGGCGATATATCTCGGAAACGTTTAATTCTCGTCGCATCAGCGGGTATTTCCTTTCGTCTCACTCGAGATAACGATATTAGTCGTCAATTTAAAATATCAGTCACAATTGTTTCAAGTATCCTTACGCTACGTGCCGCTGCATTTTAATTTGACGTTTCGCGCAAAGGCAAATTATGTCACGCGAGCTTAACTTTTGTTCTCTCGCGTGATAAGAATTAATATCTCGATGCGGTTTGTATCGCGCTAGCCTACTCGACTCGGAGTCGAGGCTCAATTTGCAAACATCGATTATATCGGCGAAACGTCAATAATTCCGTGAACGACACGCTACACCATCCGGCAGGTCCCGGTTTTTCTCGATACTCGAGTAGCTGGAAATCGAAAATTGTCGAGGTTTTTACGACTCGGTCGGCTTGATGGATTCGCAGCGGGATTTTTCAGCTTTTTGCTTCGCCGCGTCTCAATTCTGAATACGAATTCGAATGAGTACTTGTTACGGAGCGACGACGTCGCGCTTGACCCCTGGCGTAGTGCGTGTCGCTGACGACTTTGTCATTTCTACGATTGCGGTGAGTCAGATCGGTGACTTGACGATTGAGCAATGACTGGCAGTTAATTACGGATTAATGGTCAGTTATAGTTATTTGGACGCACTAAAAATAGACGCTCGACACATTTATCATCTTGCGAGATATTGCGTGTCAATATCACGACTGACCGATTCTTCATCTGTATTAGTCAACGAAAAATTTTCTTTCCATTCTATATTATGTACGAGAGAATAGCACATGAGTTTTGTATGCGTATTTTTTTTTTTTTTTTTTTTTTTACAAATTTCAAATAATCGCGGGCTAATAAGATAGTAGTGCGTTAGTTTTCATAGAAAAATAAGTTTTCTACGAAACTGAATATGTGCACAGGGCACGAAATTTACTTGGTGCTATACCAAGATTTTTAAAAATAATCTCAATTCGAGATATATAATAAACCCTCCTTTACCCCCCTGGATAAATAGATTATTTTTAAAAATCTTGGTATAGCACCAAGTAAATTTCGTGCCCTGTGCACATATTCAGTTTCATATAAAACTTATTTTTCTATGAAAACTAACGCACTACTATCCGCGTTCTGGCTCTTATTAGCCCGCGATTATTTGAAATTTGTAATGTCACATGAGAGCCTAATTTCTTAAAATTTGTCTTTTTTTTTCTTATTTTAATGCTATAATTATCGTTTTTGTAACGAAGAAGAAGATTACGAGATAATAAACTTAGTTTGATAGCAAGCTTGTGGCCTCCGCAAATGACGCCGCATCGAACGATCAGTTTTCGATTCGCGGATACGTTGGTGAGAACGTATGCGAGTTACACGTGCGCTATCCATCGCTATTTTAGAACGATCGTAAATCTATAGTGCATTAAATAGTAATAGCAATAGCAATTTATAGACGAATCCAAACTCATTTGCAGCTACGTAAATTCGCATCGTTGAAAACAACGGTCGTGTGGATTATGAATTAAGATAATTAAATGTCTCGGCAGATGATATGGCAAATACCGGACGCTAATCCTCTGATCCACGCTTCGTCGAAAAAGGAAAAAAAAAAAAATCTATGAAATATTTTCAAGGTATCGTATAAATATATAAATAGATAATAATTCCAATGTAATTTTTTTCACGGCCGTGTATCTTTAAATAAAAATTGCACCGTCGTTTTAAATATTAGCGTAGAATTTTTACGGACCGTTATGTCGGCTCTCAGTCGTCTCTGTCTAGACACAGTTCCTCAATTAACGCAACCTTATTCCGGGGATTAAGCGGCCGCTATATCCTCTCGAAGTTAGCCTGGGAATTTTCGTCGGTCGACGGTATCTCCGGTCGTATCGCGCGCGGACACCTCTTGCCGAGGTACTGCGTAGAAATCTTCGATTCTTCCTTACTCGGTCGCAGGAAGTCGTACGTATAATGGCTCTCCGCCGTTGGCTCTGAGGTCAGAGAGAAGGTATACGAGACGGGATACGCGCAACGAGACGAACGAATGGACTTTGCGGTGTCCGTTCCGCAGCCTTAAACAACCCGTAAAGGTTTCGGGGATGCGCTTTCTTCGTTCTCGAATCTGAAACGCGCCGGAGCGTTAGTAGTGCAGAGGTGAGCGGCTGAGGTCGTCGCTTCCGTTTACCGAGCGAACCAGCATTGGGCATTCGATTTAAAAGTTTAATCAGGGGCTTATAAAATTATAGTCTCTCTGCATCTTTGTTTGCTCGCGCGGCGACGAATTTCGCCGTCTCTTATAATAACAATTATATATCTATATATATATATATATATATGAATGTAGATCGAAATTTGCATTTTGATTCGAATCGAACCCGATATAATATCATCGTCGTTGATAATATTGTTAATGCAGCGCGACGCGTTAATAAACAAGCGACCCAGTCATAACGGCGCATCTCTCCCGTCGTCGTGCGATTTATTTATGATTGGCGCGATTGGCTCCACACGCGCATTTCGCGTATCGGCGCGAATACAGATCGATTCACCACCCACACGTGTACGCGACGACTGCGTACGTAATGGCTCGCAATAATATACATATATCGCGTACACACGCGTATACACGGGTGCGTGCGTGCGTGCGTGCCTTTCGTCACTTTTATGCGAATATATCGCGTCTCGTCTCGTCGCGTCGCCTCATCGAGCGATGCAAGGGTGTGTTCGATCAGCGCGATTATTTGAATAAAATGCGCCACTACGTCAGAGACGCGAGTTTCGAAAGCTCTCTCTCCATATTTCTCTTCGACAGCCTCATGTCCCCCTCCCTTTTTCCTCTTCCCCCTCGGGTCTGGCCCAGGAGGGGGACGGGGAGGGAAGGAAGGAATAATTTATCCAAGGGGGGAACAAGTGTGTCGTTGACGAAGAGAACGAATGGTGCACGAGTGCCTGCTTGCTCTGGTTGCCGAACCGTGCAGGACTCACCGGCGATTTTTCTCCTTCCCTCTCCGAGAAGGAGAGCTCCGCGACGTCGGAGATTCATGAGGCTCGACGGACGGACGTGCCGATTTAGAGGATCGCCGCTGTTGTTGTTGTTGTTGTTCTTTGTCTCCTCGCTCGGCCGACTCTTACGCGCCCCCGGAATAGCGTATCCGCTCCGGTAGATCGTGGCTCGGCAGCTCTCGGAGCTATTTGTAACGTGGCGGGCGCGTCGATGCGCGGAAGGATAACTGTCGCTTTTCCTTGACACGCTTTGCGGAACGCGTCTCGTCACCGTCGCGGAATCATTTTTTACCAACGCTCGGACCGAGATTTTTCCGACAAGCGCATCCTTTTCTCTCTCCCTCTCCCCTCTTTCTCTCTTCCTCTCCCTATCTTTCTTTCCGGACAGACTTTCGATGGATGATGGAGATGGTTGTCTTAGATGACGCGTAGTTATCGCGAAGCCAAATCGCACGAAATCGGCAAAATTTGTCATCGCGAAACTTGCAAAATTCGTTTGCGAACGTTACGCGCTTGTAACGCGACGCATCAGTTGCCCGACGATGGCTCCTGGCGAATTAATATTTTCGAAACGACGCGTGCTCGTTGCATTCGCGGTTGGAGACCCGTGTGCTTCCTTCAACTCGCGGTACAATCACCCCACATGAATCATTAAAGAAACAATGCTGAAGGCAGTGGCGTATCTATCGTACGCGTGGGTGGTGCAGCTGCGCCGACGCGGGCGAAACCCGGGGAATCTTAACGGCTTTTAATTTTGTATCGTATCTGGTATCGTCTCGAGAGGCCCCACGGCGGAATTTTTATCGGCGACGAAGAGTACCATCGCGAAGCACCGCGTTTCAAGAGCATATTTTCTTTACTCGTATCATTATTACTATTATTATTATTATTATTATTATTACTACATTATTATACTTTTCGCAATACGAATCAGTTTTTTGTCTTGGAATTTATATCGTTTTTATCTTTTAGATTGGCGCACTGTTTGAAATATTTTTTAAGAATCGCCCCATATATTGTAGAATTTTATTTCATTTAATCGCGATAAAATCGCATTCTCGCCTTGGTAAGTCGTGCGATTCGTATCGGGCTTCATATATCGATACGTCGAAACAAGAGCGCGCGGCGGTTTTATCAGCGCGACCGACACGACGGAGGGCGAGCTAATTTCTCGCACATTACGCAAGTACAAGGGGTGGCAAAAACGCGCGCGCGTTATAGTTGCAAAGTTTATTGAATGAAAATGCCGCCGGTAGGGTTTTTTGTCCCCGTGAGTCGCAGCGTCTCGCCGAACCGAATGAAACAATGGCCATTATATATGGAACACTCGCGCGCAAACGCGCAATACATTCCGTGGAATATCGTACGTGGTGCGCACGTGTAGTACGTTACACGTGTCGTCGCGGCTTGCCTAGGACCAAATAGACGTCCGTGTACGTGCGAGCGCGCGCGTGCGCGTACGCGACA
This sequence comes from Polyergus mexicanus, assembly GCF_030449975.1. Lineage (NCBI taxonomy): Eukaryota > Metazoa > Arthropoda > Insecta > Hymenoptera > Formicidae > Polyergus > Polyergus mexicanus. The sequence continues at coordinate 696,760 of NW_027223327.1, read as the reverse complement.
GACAGCTGTTCGTACCATTATACTCGGCGCACGGTCGCATAATGCCTTAAGGACAATCGTGGGAATTCCATTAAGTGGCCTTGAATGGTTCATTCATGTCGATCAACTCTTTTTCCTAATGGAACGGTTGACGGATCAATCGGCCTCTCGGGCACGAGAGCGACGAGCGACCCACGGGATTTCACTCCTGCACGTTCGGCGTCTCGCTTGTTCGTCGAGACCGAGAGAGAAAGCAGCCAAAGTCAATTACTATCGCGCGATCCGCGATACGAAATGGATCTCTCGTCGTCGCTCGCGATTATCGTGCTGGCTATCGGGTCTCGATAAGAAATCGAACGCCGTGTTCGAATCGATCGAAAGCTCTCCTCGCTTATCGCCCGTTCGTTCCTTCGGAGACTCACGCTGCATTATTTCGCCGCGTTTTTCATCACCGTTCGACAATCGTTAAATATATATATATGTTGTGAAGCGTGGTTAATCTATTTGTCGCAGGATGCTGGATAATTATGACAGGGGTGAGGTGACACCACCACCACCACCATCGGTGAGCGGTTACGGCGGTTCTCCCGGACTCTTGGCACTTCATTCCTCGCTTTACGCGACTCCCACGTCGAGGGCCTACGACATCGACTCCGGCATCGATGGCAACGACAGCTCGATGCCCATCGATACCCAAATCATCTCGGTACGTGTTCCCGTCAATTTCGAATATCGCAACAGGATCTCGTTCTCCGCCATTCGCGCATATACCAATCGTATGATACAGGGTGTATCTGAAATGATGCGCTAAACTTTAGAAGCGTAAAGCGTTCTAAGGATCAAAATAAGACTTTTATTTTTTTTCTCTTATGAACATGGGTCTGCAAATGAACCCCCTCCCTCCCCCCACCGAGCTAAAATTAATGTTTTCATAATATCCGTTTTTATTTTTTCATTTTAGTGGCTTACTTTACTTCATAATTTACTGGGCTATATACCAAATTTCAACCTTCCGCCATTTGTAATTTTTTTCCTCAAACTTTAGGGGCCTCTAGCTCGGAGGAGGGTTCATTTGCGGACCCATGTTCATAGGAAGAAGAAGAAGAAGAAGAAGAAGAAAAAAAATCTTATTTCGACCTCTAGAATACGCTCCTAAAGTTTAGTGCATCGTTATACATTGTCACGCGCGTTGTAAATACACCTACGTTCCTACGTTATTCACGACGATTCGTTCGCGTTACAATCCTATTCGCGGACGAATGCGTGAGAATAAAGTCAAAAATGTTTGCGCCGCGCGAAACAATGGCGGAGGCACGATAGTAAAATCGGAGACTCTGATTAATCTCACATTTTGTCCCGTCGCTAATCCGGTCGCTTGTATTTCAACGACAGCGCGTTATCGGCTAGTATAGCTAAATAAATATCTATTGTTTGCATCCCTTTCGCTAAAATCGGTACGGTATAAAGTCCCTCGGTATCCTCGTACTTGTTTGATCGCGTCGCTTGGTCGTATCTTTAGTCCGGCGCGCTACCTCCCTTAAAAACACACCGGCCGCGCCGGACGGTTACAACGTTTCGAACGCCCGGGAATAAGCGGGAAATACGTTTCGCGAAATATTTACGTGACATTGTTTCCGCGAAACCAGATACCGAGCATGCTAAGCGGTCCGGCGCAGCAGCGGCTGGAGGACATGCCCTGGCTGGCTTCCGGTCCGTCGTTGGAATACCAGCAGGGCATCTCGCCGATCCCCGCGGGAGTAAAGATGTGCCATCCCGGCGGCGGCACTGCCCAGAGGAGCCTCAAGGAGCAACGGATACGTCGTCCGATGAACGCGTTCATGGTCTGGGCAAAGGTCGAGCGCAAGAAGTTGGCCGACGAGAATCCGGATCTCCACAACGCCGATCTCAGCAAGATGCTCGGTAAGTGCGCGAGTGAAAAACATTATTTTCTTTCTCGCGAGAGAAACTAATCTATACGTTATTATTAATTGTCTTTCGAGATTTTTCAAATTCGACCTAGCTGTATTATATATTAATTAATAAATTGTTGGAGAAGAAACGTTATTTTCTTCTCTTAACGAGGAATAAATTCTCACGATTTGCATTGATCTAGAAATCCGCTGCTTTTACTAGGATATTCCTGAATATTCAATCTCTCTCTCTCTCTCTCTCTCTCTCGCGTAAAACGCAAAACAGATGATATTTGATTAAATAAATATCGTATCGTTAAAAAATGCAATTAAAACGTATCGGGGTTGTGTTAACCTAACCCGTCGTGAAAAAATCTTTTCGTTCTCGGATTCGACGAAGATGAAGCGTGCGAGATTAGAGAGAAGGAGTCTTGCCTTTTAAAAATACGCGGTGAGAAAACAATGGCGGTTTCTCGCGGGAAAGAGACTTTTCCGTCGGGAAACTGACTCTGGGAATAAGAAAGCAGGGAAAAATCTTCGCTCGCTCGCGTGGCGCGTCATCATTAATTTAATTACAACGTCGAGCGAATAGAATTAATCTAATTACTACACACATGGAAGGGGGGGGGAGGGATGTTGGACGAAACGAGGGGGAGAGAGGTGAGAGACCTCGCTCTCGGGGAGATTACGGACTAGGGGGGAAAAAAAAAGCGTTACGTTATCCCAACTCGACTCGTTAACGCTAATGTTTATTATGTCGCAAATGCGTGTAGCCGATACCAGTCTCCGCGAATATAACTCGCGGCATCTCGTTCGTATCACCAGCAGCCACCTGCGCGATCGAGATAGGGAAATTGTTCTCTTATCGCGCCAAGCCGTATATCGGAGTCCTCTTGTCAAATCTCATTCCGATCGCTGCATTATCGCATTAGCGATTTCCAAGTAACATCTCTCTTCCTCTCTCTCTCTCTCTCTCTCTCTTTAAGGCAGCGCAGGTACAGACATTCCGAGGATAAAACGATAGCCGTTCTATCGTGTTAGCGCACATTCGTCGCACGATATACGCGAATCGTCGATTTCGCGTAAACCGAAACGCTTTTAGCGGCAGACGGTGGTTTTGCGGTTGTTCCTCTTTGTCTCTTCTCTCTCTCTCTCTCTCTCTCTCTCTCTTTTCCCTCTCTTATTCTCGCATGTCTCGTGTCTCCCCGGCGTTAAAACTGAGAACCCATCATCCGGTACCATCCTAACGATCTGTCAGCGCCGACCGGAGCTCGCGCGCGCGCGCGCGCGCGCTATCGTGAGCAAGGTATACCTTGAATTATCGACAATTGGCATCCGCAACATTATTGGCATTTGAACGATCGAGCGGCCGTCGTGCAGAAAATTGTAAACTTCTCTTCTCGCGTGTAACCATCTACCTACCTACCTACCTACCTACCTACCTATTCTACCCGTGCTCATTTCAACGCACAGTGTGTCGTGTATGTTTATAATCGCGCGTGTATGCGTGCACGCGTGCTCTCTCCCTTCTCCCCCCTCCCCTCCTATCCCCTCCCCTCCTCTCCTCTCTCTGTTTCTCCTATAACGCGTCTTTTTCCCCTCCCCCTCATCTTACGCTCTCTTTCTCGGTCTTTCTTGATTTGTTCGTCGAGCCAAACCTGTAAATCACCAATCCCTCTCCTCCCTTCCGTCCCCCTTTCCCCGCATTTCCCTCCCCTTGGCGCCGGTTATCGATGCGGAGTAAGGAAAACTCGTCGTCGGGTTTATCGATCGAACATTAGGCGCGATGTTATTGGCATGACGCGGCTCCGATTGCTATGCGCGCCGAGTTGCCTTTACCGCCCCCACTCTCTTCTCCCTCGCGTCTCCTCTTTTTTCTTTCTTTTTTTCCTTCTTTCTTTCCAGACATCCTACATATTCATGCGCGTGCTATGTGTCGATCCATCCCTTCGTAATGTCCGTTAGTCCGTCCATCCGCGCGTGCTGCAGCGTGCGAGCGTGTTTGGCATCGGCACACGCATACGCACACGCCGATTGTGTTGCCGTTTGTTGTTTGTCGGTGTGGAGCGGGCGTATACCACCGATGGCGGGGGAGGGGGGGGGAGGGGGGCCGTGTGGGCACCTTATATCCGCTGACACGCGTGCCCGTGCATCTTTATTAATCGTTCTTCCCAACCGTTAACCCGCCTTCGAGATCTGTCAACAAGATCTGGAAATTAATTTCGCGCTCACTCGAATATTGGTCACCCGATTATCGTCGCTATCGTCGCTTCGTTTATCATCTCTCGTCATCGGCGACTCTCCCCTTCGCTCCCGCCGTTCCGACGGTCGTTAATTTCGTTGTTAATTAGCGAAGCGGCGATTCGCACGGTCGTATCGCGGACGATCGGGTCTGGCGGAAGGAGAAACCACATCGCCGCTCATCCACATCGTCCTTTATACGGTACGACGACGCGACGCCACTGCGTCGTGTCACGGGAACAGGGGGAGGGGGACCACCTACGACATATGTGGCAGCCCGCGAATAATACGCGGGGCGTGCGCGTGTTTCGTACCGCTGGCGACAGCGGAGATACAGGGGCTCTAACTGCCAACGCGGTATCGTAGTTTAGTGCCTCTGATTACCTCCCTTACTCTCCTACGAAAGACATATATATATTTCGGGATTGTCCCTTCGATCGCGGATGTCGAAGAAAAACGTATGAAAAAGGCCGAGGCATCGAACTCGTTACTAAGGCTAATTAGCATTGAAATTTGATGGCGATAATTGATCGAATAATCGTATCTGATTTCTTACTTCATTTTTTACCGCGCGTTTTCTTTCAACAAAAATTCAATTTATTAAAAAAAAAAAAAAGATATTTATAAATTGAAAATTGTAAATTTCTACCAATATATATGAGTCTAATTCTTTACCGACAAGACAAATTGATTCCATATTATAATTGAAAGACGATAACGGGACACCCTGTATATTCCTCCCCGCGAGAGTAGGATTATACGTTCTTTCTCTCGTAAAGTACCAAACTGTCTTCCGAACGCGGCCGATTCGCGGCCCTTAAACGACGTATCTCAGCGTGTACGGTATCTCGCTGTAATGGTGCTCGGTGCGGAAGGGACGATAACAACCTCGTCGACAACTCCGTTGGTCGATTTAAGGGACGGCGCGCCGATTGAAAGTTATTGGTCGCGTAGATACTAGCCACCTCACGCGCTATTTATCTTCACCGAGCGTTTCCGATAGCGATCTTCCGATTCTCGAAGGTCAAATAATTCCATAATTACGCATTTTCAGAAATTCCCTTGAAAGAGCATCTCGATCGAATTTACCGAAATTGTATCGATTTCAGTGTTAAAAGATGTAATCGCAAAAGAGAGATAAGTAATGCGTAATAGGACGTACCAACGTTACGGCGACCTTTCGCGACTGCCGCGAGGCAACGGGATAAGAGACGGGGAAAAGATTGGCAGTCGATTGAAATTAATACGCTCTCGCGCGCGATAGAGAAGTGCGTAAGAGACTACGTTTGAACTCCGAGGGAAAGGCCCACTTTTCTCCACGGTACTACATACAATACATATACATATCACCTTCCCGATACCATCCTCCCGCTCCTAACTCTCTCCTCCTCTTCCCCGTTCCGCTTCTCCTTCATCGGGCGGTTCTCGAACAATAGCAGCACCTCAGCACCGCTGCACGGTGGATGAACCTCTGAGACTGGAATCGGCTCTGCCCACTCTGTAAATTGCGTTTTCGTAAAAGTATTCGTAGGGAAAAGAGGTCGGTCGATCTCAAACGGCAACCTACATCCTGCTAAGTGCAGCGTGAATATATATTGTACTATATAGGTCTCGATCGCTGATTCCCCCCCGTTAAGCGGAAAGCGCGGCGCGTAGTATAAAGCGCGATGAATGAGGAAAAAAAATTTTGATACGGTACATCTATCGCCAAATATTCTATAAATAAAAACACTTTTCTTCTCGATACGTTATACGAAATTTAGGCGCGAGTGTAGCTTTTCAAGTTTGTCAATCGCACCTGCCAATAAATGTAATCGTGATTCAACGGAGCGAAAATCATAAGTGCGCTGGTCGTAATAAATATTTCATATGTATCGTAAACATCGGTCTCTAAAGTAATATAATACGTTAACAAGCCACCGCAATCCGCTACGATTTACGATGCGTTTAATAATCCGTAACATGTCGCTGATATATTTTTTCCCCTCTTGTTTATTTCCCCTTTTACGCAAAACGTGCTCCAATTTTTTGAATTAAATTATTATCGTCAAATTATTTACAGTGTCTCGTTTCTCGTCTAGGATTAAGGATGAAATTCGTGCCCGAATTTTTCTTAATTATTTTGATAACGAAATTGCACTCTCTCTCTCTCTCTATTTCTTTCTCTTCAATTAGACTTGGTTTTTATCCAACTTTTTCTTTCTCTCTCTCTCTCTCTCCTATATGCTCTATCGGAATTCGACGTACGGAGAAACTTGTTCGCCAGCGTTGCTCGATTAATCCGAGACAAGATCGGCCTCTCGTACGATCACGAAACTCATTTGTTCCTTTATACCATCCGCCCGCGCGCGCGCGCGCGCTTGGGTCCACTGTGCATTAGTAAACTTGTTTCGATCTAGCGTATGTAACCCTTTCGCCTATGGCAGAGTCTGGTCGAAAAACGACCGTGCAGTACCGAACATCTCGTACATAGCAGCATCCAATCGCGCAAACAAGACCGCGAGCAATCGTTATCATCCAATTTTGATAGTAAAATAATTTTGCTTGTAAAATTGAATATGCGAGATGAGATATTCTTGATTAAAACTATAACATTTTTATATACTATACATAACAAAATCAACTTTAATATATATATATATATATATATATATATATATATATATATATATCTATTAGGTGTACAACTTTGCTTCCGCCGTTTTCCTATAGATGGCTTTAGCGGTAAGTAGTGGTCGAAATAAATAGATCGTAGACGTCATGCAATAAACTTGGGCATCTGTCAACATAACCCCATAGAAACATTAGTCGATTTGTGTCCGCATCATAAAGTTATTCTCGATTGAAAATGTCAGTTTACGAGCCAAATTCTCGTCATTTGCGGGAGGTTTTAATTTTCTGCTTCAATATGAAGAAATCTGCGGCTGAGACTCATCGAATGCTCTCAAATACTTATGGTGAAGCCGCTATTAGTGAAAGAAGGTGTCGTGAGTGGTTTCAACGCTTCAAGAACGGTGATTTTCACGTCGAAGACCGGCATAGCGATGGAAGAGAGAAGGTTTTCGAAGATGCGGAATTGGAGGCATTACTTAATGAAGACTCGAGTCAAAGTCAAAAAGAATTGGCGCGTTCATCGGGAGTGACTCAACAAGCAATTTCAAAACGCCTCAAAGACATGTAACCAATTTTTTACAATAAAGCCTCGAATTTCGGAAAAAAAACGGCGGAAGCAAAGTTGTACACCTAATATTTTAATGAAATGCAATATTTTTAAGAATATTTTTGCAACAATAATATTGACCACGAAGGATACATTGTTCGATCGTAATAGTAACAAAAGTGAAATGTCTATTTATTTTGTGCGATAAACGGGTGAAGGCGATTACCATCGTAGAATTTTATACTCGAATGATTGTTATTTTAACATGGAGCGATTGTGTCTTGGATCGGGCAATTTAGTAGCGAAAGGGTTAAATCGCCACCGTCCTTATAATCGATCGATTAATAAAGTTGTCCGACCGTAAATCGAGCACGCGTAGCGTTTACGTTATTAAATAGTCGCGAGTTATTTAAAGTTAGGCGTAATCGTTGGTAATTTTTTCTATTTGCGAAACCGCTGACCGGCTGGTGGTGGTTGCACCTGGTTAAATCTCTGCGAGCAACCTCTTTATGCACGCTTCTCTCCCTCCGATCATCGTACCGACAAAGTCTCGGCGTGGCGAGTCCGGCATTACGCGCGGACAGACGGAGGAGAGAGAGAACCTTCCTTAGTCGTAGTAGCCGCTAGTAGGCGATACGCGGCATAACGAACCGTGAGACAAGATCGGGACCAATAATTGCACATACATATAAAATGAGCCCAGGCGAGGAAAGGATCGTCGAAGGAATGGATAAACGGACGCGGACGTACACTCGAACACGTGCTGCTACGAGTGCACGCACACGTCGATCGGTCGATATGAGTATGAAGCGAGACAAATCCTTTTATCTCTCTCTGTCTCTCTCTCTCTTTCTTTTTCTCTTTTCGAGATGCAAGTTTTGGCGAGAAAAAACGTCTTGTTTAAAATTAAATTATTATTCTCGTAAAATTTCGACGATATTAAATTATCACGTTTCGCGCGCGTCACCCTATATCTTACGCATGCATTGTATACATTGTATCCGTATATATACGGTCGCGCGTACACATGTATCCGTCTGTAAGAAGGACGAAGGAACCGACGGGTTGGCTAAGCTAAGGCAATAATAAGCCATAAGCGCGGTCTCTGCATAGAATGCCGGGTAATGAGGTGGAGTCGAGAGCGGAGTCTGGCCGCACCCTTACCTTACCTTACCTTCCGACGACGCTTATACGATCGACCCACCTATCCTCGACGACGACCGACGACGATGACGATGACGATGACGACGACGAAGACGAATCGTGATTGCAACATGTATCCTCGCTCGGTTGCGAAGAGATAGAAATAAATTATTATATTTATGAAAATACACGTGGTACGACAGACAGACGAGGAGGAGGGGAAGAGGGAGGAGGAAGAGCCCTCGAGCATTGACGTGGCGTTGTAGGCGATTTATCGACGACTACGATTTTTGTCCTCCCGGATGATCTCCGGCGCGGATCGTCCACACCACGCCTATATCCCGGGTCGGTTAGAAAAATGACAGATGGAGTGATATGATAATTTGTACGACCAACGTCGACGCGAGATAATTTTCATCTTACGTTAGAGGGGAGAAAATTTTTCTTCCGCATTTGTGCGTATCTTATACACGAGAATTGATGAAAGATATTAAATATTAGAATCCGGATTTATTATATTCGTAGAATTCTTTATAAACGCGAAATCGCACGATTTATCCGCCGAGGTTTCTCACGCCGATTGTCAGTCATCCCGTAAATTTCGTAAAGTTTGGCCGAAGTTTATGGCACGCGATTATGATGCAGTCTACGTGCGTCCACGTAACGCGTACTCTCGACAGGAACGTGTCACTGTCTTTCTGTCTGGCAGTGCGGAAATGTTTCTTTACGCGGTTCCTTCGCAAAGCGACGCGTCGTTCTAAGGAACAAGCCGCGACTAACACGCGGCCCTTTTTCCACCGATTCTTCATCGAGGTATCCGAGAGACGGACGTTTAACGTCCATCTCTCTTTCTCTCGCCGAATCGTTTCATCGTTCTCGAGAATGTGTGGGAGAAATCGCGAGGTTTAAAGCAAAGGATGTTATGATTCCTTTTCATCCGCATCGTCGAGTACCTCGAAACTGCTGATTGCTTTACGCCTCCCTCCGAGTTTCGAGATACTTCATTAAGATCGCGCGCACATGGCGATTACCCCTGACAGATAAGTCTTTGTTCGTGCCGAGGGGACGCGCGAGAGTTTCGTTCTCGTCGAGATTGTCCCCGAAGAGGCGAGACGTCTCTCGTCCACGTGCCAGCTATGCTCGAATCGGTGTCGCGCACCTCGACGTGTCTGAATGGCTCGGCGTATACATTGCACGCATCTACCTACCTACCGAACCTGTCTTTGTCCTGAAAGTAACTGTCAAAGTGAACGTCATCGTTCGACAATCGTCACGTAAATGCACAATGAAATTCCTGCGAATTTTTCGAAATTCTCCCAAGAAGTCCCAAAAAATTTAGCAGCGGCTTATTTTTTTTTTTTTTTTACACAGGTCCATTTATACCTATCTCATATCTCTCTTTTTTTCCTCCTATTTAATATTTATTTTTCTTCGAATCTCTGACCGAATTTGAGAAAACGTATCGGAAATGACAATTCTTCGCGCGCGATCCTTCCTTTTCGTACACAAAAATACCACGCTGCATCATCGATGCCGCGCATCTGTGTATAAAAGCGAACGCGTCGCGTCGGTGTGTGTGTGCGCGCGCAACGCCGTCGGGAGATGAGATACATCACGGGACCGGAGACGTATTATTAATGGTGACAGTGGGCGACCCAGGTTGGGCGGGGTGCGCGCGATGCGGTCCCACCGATGTGGGCCTCGACTCCGGCCCTTTTCTTCGTCTTTCCCTTCTTCGTCTTCTCTTCGTCGTCTCTCCGTCTCTTTTCCGTTGCGTAGACGCATATCGTCGGTACAACGCGTCGTATTTATGCGCGTATCCGACGCGAATTTGGAGGCGCGTCGGATACGCGAAAATCGTTTGGCGCGATAAAAAGACTGTTAACATCGGCGCTTTCCTCTCGAACCGAGCGTGTCGATCGAGCGATCACTGTTCAAGAACGATAGATTTACGAGCGTGCTTGACGCTATACTTTACGACGGCTAGCTCGCGCGAGGAATATTTTAATCCGGTTGTAAGGAAGATTTATCGGGTATCGTGTGTAATTAAAGTCATGGCGGGAGGATTACGAGCGTTCTAACTCGGGCGTTAATATTCTAAATGCCGCGTACGAGAAGTTTCTCGCTCGATTCTGCTCGAGAATGTCACGTGCCAATCCGCGCGAGTGTCTGCATTCGCGAGCGTAACGAAATTCCCGTGATGTTTGGACGCAGAAAGAAGGGGGGAAGAAACGGCGGAGTTTAATCAAAGCCGGCCGGCCAAGTGAATTACCGACGATCGCGTGCATAAATCACCGCGGAATCGTTAATTAGGCGGTAGAACGAACGAGCTTTCTGGAAAATGTCAACGACTGGGAAACCGCGGCATTCGCCGAGATTCTTGCCGTCGTGCCGATGCCGCCTTCGTGCGGCAAGAGACTCGATTAGGACCTTTTGACACGCGTGATTTCGCTCACGATCGTAGAAATCTCGTAATTTGTCGCGATGCGCGATGCTAATTTTACATTCTCCGTTAGATTCACACCAAATAGATCCGCGCGAATCCATCGAAATTGCGATGCGAGAATTCTGTATTAGCATCGAACATTCTTACGAAATATCCACGTGCCCGTAGCGCGATTTGATAAACCGAGTATCCGCGAGAGAGAGAGAGAGAGACAAAGAGAGATTCAGATAAATATCCGTGTTAAATTAAGAGAGCATTTCAACGTTCTGTATCCGTTAACCGATTACACGCGAGGATCGAGCAAAAAGCTTCACAATTGTTTAAGTGGACGATCCTCGACGCTCCTAATCCGACGCTTTCTGCTCGAAATTAATGAAGTCGTCCGGCAAGGCCTCGGTCTAAGCGCGCTAAATTAGAGGTACACGCCAACCATTAGAATACTTAACGAGGACATCATCGGTGGGACGCGACGTGCGCGGGTGTCATGATGAATCATCGCCGGCTAACTCACCGCGAGCGCGCGCACGCCCAGGAATATTAAATTAAGTTTACTTATTGTTAGCCGAAAATCTCATTTGTGTCCCTTTTGTCGTGTGGAGTCTTCTAGATCTTTTTTTTTTTTTTTCCTCGTACAAAGAAGTCGAATACTCGGCTGGTCGGGAACCCCGAAAAAAAAAAAACCAAAAAAAACGAGGAGTCGCTTGACGGGAAAAAGAAATCGTGCTGTGACAAAAGCGATATCCTTTTGCGAATAACTTTTTCTCTTCCGTTGTCTCTCTTCACTTTCCTTTGTCTCGTGATAGCGTTTCGAGAATATATATATATATATATATATATATATATATATATATATATATATATATATGTGTGTGTGTGTGTGTAAAAGAATGCTCTTGCAATTGTTCATGACGTTCATTAACATTAAAGAATAAAAGTGGACGCGGGTCTGACGTGCCAAAGTGCGATTTCTCTCTTATTTTCCCGCCCCTCTTCCGGTGTCCTCCGGGTTAGCGTCTCTCTCCTCCGCAGAGTTTAAATATACAAAATGAAATATGAAATAATGGTTCGTGCCTTGTGGCTGGCTGAAGGCACGGGCGCACCCATATCTACGCCCCCATGCATCTATATACCTATACAAGATACGTATATACATATACATCTGTATATATATATATATATATATATATATATTTACCGACATATAATCTCGCGTGTATATATATATATAATATTATTTATACATGTATATATGTATATATGTATACATATATGTGTATGCCGTATATACACCCGCCTCGCGCTCAATTTTTTCATTCTTGTCGCAAACATCTTATGTTCGTATTAACCCTATGCCTCGCTTAATGATATTCCGGCCTACCATGTTGGCATATTGAACGCAACTGAGGCAGATTCCAGGCTTGGTCGTCAGACCAAGACTCGCCGCCGCCGCCGACCAAGCCCACCTGTAATACGGATACGTGTGTATCTGTACGTATACGTACATACACGTTGTGTATATACGAGGGACCATTTCTGTGCTGGTTTTGCGCCTCGTATATCGAGGCGACGACAGAGAAGGAGAGAGATAGGGGGTGTTCTCTCGCGGGCCGAATTAAGCGCGTCGTTAGCTAAAGGGATCGACCGACGATTTTATCGAGATTCGGGATATCGAGATGTATACACCGGGGGCTCGCCCCATTATTGTCGAGCAGCGTAATTTATCGGAGTATTTACGGACGCGAGGATCGATATATTAAAGCGCATCGTAACTTTGCGCATCGGCAAACATCTTCGGACGTTTTTGCCCGATGAATTTTTATCTTTGGAAAAAGGGCGTAATACGTAACGATAAAAATTTACTTAAATTTAATTTAAAAAATTCATGACAAACGTATCATTACTACAAATACGATAAGAAATTTTTAAATAGCGGGGGAAAGAGGTAAGTATATTACAAATATAAATTTAATTTTTTTAATAATTAATTTAAAAAAAAATCAAATTATTATTCTACCGTTATTTATTTATAAATGTTTATTAATTTTTTATTATTGCCAATTTGTTGTACAGTTATGAAAATATCTTAAAATCTCATTATTCAAATATATTTTAATATTACATTAAAGCAACGATATATGTATACTGTACTTGTACTCTGATAAAATATTGTATTACATCCTTTGTATTTCGACTGTTTATGCGGCACGCAGAGGGAATCCTGCCACGACCGGTAAGAATCATGCTGTATGTACCGTGTGTCGTTTAATCATCTTCATGCTTTCGTTTGTTTCTATGTCTCGCGTTTTTTTATTGAATTTGAATGGCCTTTTTTTTTCTTTCAGGAAAGAAATGGCGAGGACTGACGCCGCAAGACAGAAGGCCCTACGTCGAAGAGGCCGAAAGGCTTCGGGTCATACATATGCAAGAACATCCGAATTACAAGTACAGACCGCGGCGTAGGAAGCACGCGAAACGGACACCCGGTGCACCGTCTTCGCCTCCCTCGGCGACCAACACCGCGGGCAACAGGTCCAACCCTACTGGCCCGACGATTCATCATTCCATGTAAGTCGATATTGGCTCATACTTTCCGCTAATGAAGCCACGTACGAGTAAAACAGCCAGTTAATTGAGAGATCTCGGCAAAATTTAAACGAAGCGAAACGCGCCGACGACGACGGCTCTTATTCTCTCGACATTGACATTATATTTTCCAGATTTAGCAATATTTGAATTTTCCAAACATTCATCTCGATGAAGAAATATGCGTTGACAAGGTGATTAATAAATTATCTTTAATCTTCATAATTCAGAAATGATTATCATCTCTATGCTTATGTAACATTTAATTATGCGTTTTAGCGCGTAGATTCATCTTGTAAAGTATAGAGACATTTATGAATCACCCTGTCTCAATATCATGATATAATCAAAGTAATAATATTGTATTCCACAAATGTAATGCGTAATCGAAATGCGTTTTAAGGTCCAAGATGGACAGTTACCAGGGCATATCTCAAATCCCGTGGGGTGGCCATTCCCCGATCTCATCCCTGTATCATCAACAACAGCAGCAGAGTATCCAGGAATACAAATCGGAAAATAATTCGCTTTACGGCAGCCCATACACGCCCATCATTCACACCCCGGACATATCTCCGGTGGCGAGTCCCGAGCCTGACGGTAAGAATCTTTAAAGCAAAAATAAATCGGATGCCTGAATAAATTTATTCGAGAATTTTATATTAAATACATATTATTTAAAATTTATATATAAAATATACGATATCGTAGAATAATTAAATTATTACCAAGAGCAATTGTACAAGTCGTCGCATACACAATCGAGATGATCTAATCGACCAGGTGACGGCGGCCATCTATCGTCTGCTCAGAATCCGGATCCGGAACGAGATCTGATGGAAGGTACCTCGAAGCAACACGGAGATATGACCGATCAGAAACGATACACCTTTATGAGTAGCGACAATCAATTGCACACTGGTCACGCTAGCAATACTAGCGTATCGTCGTGTCAGAATTCCGGCGGTTATACGGATACTTTAACATATAAAAAATCCGTACGTATTTTACATATATCTCTGACATTTCTACGATGGCTATAATTTTCCATCTATAAATTATTTTATCATTTTACAATGTGACTTGCAATTTTAAAAACAGCATAACATATACAAATCAATTTAATTTCTTAATTTAATAAATTACATGAAATTATCTCTTGAATATAACAATCTCGATTATTTCTTGGTTTCATTAGGTGGGTTATTTGAATTTTGAGAGACAATCTACGAGCATAGCCGCGGTGGGCATTGCGAATGGTATGATGGTATCGTGCAACAAGTTACGCTCCGGTTTTGATAACGTTGGCTCCGTCACGGGCACGTTTTATCCACCGGTCGCCTCGCCGCACGATCAATCTTTGCAGCATTACAGCGGCACGCAATCGTCCAAGAGCGCGACGAACTATTCGATGCAGTCCACTGTCGAGAGCAATTATAATCCGGTCCAATGCGCCGGCAATCGACAGCAGTCCATAGGGATTCGCGGAGCCGAAAGTTGTTCCGGTAATATTCTTTTCTCGTTTACTCCAACGTCTTGTTTACGTCAAATTTAGAGATTTGTAGTACTCATCTACAATCAAGAGATGCGACAGCGAATCCTTTACAAGAAAAATATATGTTGTAAAAGAATTTGGAAAAATCAATAATTATATATATTTTTTTTAAATAAATTTATTTTTCTCAGAAACCACGTATGAATACCAAAAAAAAATACTTGGATTTTCTCAAAAATATGTATAATTACTGAATTATATCAGAAAGAATTATAATAATTTTTAAAATAATATAAAACGTAATTAATATTTTTAAAAAGTATTTTTGGAGCAGTCTATATATATATATGCATCTCACGTATTTGTTCGATTCTATTATGTCATTACGTTGTCGTTTGATTTGTAATTTCTTGTAGGCACAGTGACACACCGATACCAAATGCCGCATCATCAGGAATATCAGACGGACTCGAGCAGCGCTCAGCAGCACACGATTCTTGGCGGTCACATCGATCCCGGCATGAATGCTGAGGAAGATCATCAGCAGCAGGCATTACAGTTGGAAAAGTATTTCAAATATTCTCATCCGACGAGCGTGACACACTCGAGCCTGTCCTCGCAGAGTATGTTGGACAGCAATCATAACTACGCCAGTGATCTACGCTATTACGGGGCACCGTCCCAGTTGGATATGTCAAACTCTCAGTGCATCGTTGACGATCAACAGAGCAGTAAGGACGCTCGTTGTTCTAACGTCGCGATCGGTCATACAATGGAGCAATATCATCAACAGAATCTAGAAGTATCCAAGTATCCGGATCACTCGACTTCGCAACAACAGCATCAACAGCCGCAATCGCAACAGCAACAGCAGCAGCAGCAGCCTCAAAATATGGAACATATGTCCAAGGCTGACGACGATTTCAGTGTTATACTTGCGGATGTGCGCAAGACTTGCTACAGTAGCTAGTGTTTCTTCTTTTACGGATACGTTTTTGGGATTGATGGATTGACGTGTGGATTTGATGTGGGGATAGTTGTTTTCGATCGTGATAGGAAAAGACAAGAAACGCTTGTAAATGTTTTACGTCATCGTGTTTGGTGCTACCCAAAATATATCAAAACATTTTTGTCTCGCGATAGAAGGTATGTCAATTTCAAAAGTAATATTTTAATTCTGAATCTTTACAAGTGAAAGATGTTGATTTGCAACTTGATTCATTTAATTCTGGCATGGACAACATTTAATTTCGCAGTTTTTATCTTTTGAAATTTTATCTATCTTTGCATATCTCTCTGTGTATAAAAACATGATCTTTCTTATAGATTTCAGTTCAACTGAAGTTTATTCACATCGAGTCAGTAACATATAATTATCATCTGTTGAGCTGAGATAAACGAGATAATAAAATAAAACTAAAATATGAAATGTTATAAATGTATAATATTAATAATATACTTAACATATTGGCCAATGTCAATCATCAAATTTTTTAATTACCGTGCATGTTATATTTTATTTTATTTCAATTATACAATAAGATTTCGTCGGATAAAAATTTTAAAAATCTGAAATAATTATCTATATTTTTATATGAATAATATAGACACTTTAGAGGATCTCATATAAAACGTAATGACAGGCTGCTGATGGTGCACTGCTAATCTAATGTAGCATAAAAATGCAGAGAGAATTGTACACTTCTGTAGATGTCACTTCCGTAGTTCTCCATTATCAAAGGTAATATAGTAGCAAAGATAATAGCGATAGCGAGAGATATTTTAAATTTATATTATCAAATTAGAAAATTTACATATCAGAAAATGTTTTGCGTCAAAAAGTATTCACATATATTTTTACTCTGCAAAATAACATTTATTTTTATTAAAATCAATTATCTTAAAATTTTTTATTATTCAAAAAATATACTTTTAATATAATGTGTAATAGAGATATTTTTAATATAAAACTGAAATGTATATGTTCTTTTTGTATAAATAAATTGTTTTCTTGCTTATCAGGGTGATATTTCTACTGTGCATATTGCACATTAAGTTTAATAAAAATGTGAATGATGCAAAACATCTTTGATGTGTATAGAGATGTGTAAAGAATTTTGAGTTAAATTAAATTATTACTATTATTATTTTGCTATTAATAATTAAGATTATTATTAATGTATCGTACTTAATAGAACCAATTATGAACGAACATTTATCTGCATATATTCTTTTACAAAAGAATATCTCTCTACAAAAGATATGATAGATTTATTATCGAATTTATCATTGTTATATATTGTTTATTGTATTGTAACACATATATGATAGATGTAGCATATGTATGACACACATACATATACATATATTATATTATAAAGTATTATATGCTCCTCATATATCCACACTTCAAAACGAGAAAATTTCCATTAAGAAATTTTTACACGATAAATTTATGATGAACCTTTTGAAAAACTTTAATATTTTTTTGTATGTGCGAAATAATAATATATTTTTAATAAGAAAATACATTTTAATGAAGCATGTACCAAAAATAATATTTTACAGGATAATATTGTTTCAAAATTATGCATCATTAAAACACATCTATGTGTATGTATATTAATTCTTTTTATTAAATATATATATAAAAAATATGTGTATAAGATACAACATTACATGTAAAGCTGAAAACATACATAGTGTAGTAATACCCATAAATTACATCAAAGGGGGTTGATACAGAGTGATTAAACATTGATAAATATTTTTCCTTTTTCATATATATACACATAATTGTGCTTCTAATATCTGAGAAGTTCTCATAACTCGAGTGTATAAAATCTTTTTTATTACACATACAAACAAATATAATATATTTATATTAATTAAATTATAGGCACATCAAGAAAGTAAATATTAAATAAATCATTATAAATATTTTATAATCTTTCATTTATATAGAGAAATTCTCTCTTATTGCACATATTACCCTTTTCTATTATTTATTATGCATATAAAGTTATCTAATTATTAAGTTATTAATTGTGAAATTAATCTGACGACTCTGAAGACTCTGCTGAATCTATATACATATTTCTTTACAAATAGTAATATTGTTTTATATATTCACAAATTTATTCTCTCACATATTTTATGTATTAATCCCCATTGATTTACATATAATTATTTAACAAAATTGTGCGATGTTTACATGTTGCTTTACTATTGCAATATTCGTATAAATAATGCCAACATCACCTAATGCAAATTATCAACCATCCATAGCAGAATCGAGATTTTAATAGCCGAAATAAAGAAATAAAAAAATTGGATGTTTTACTAAAAGAACAAAGATTTTCTCATTTGAAGTTATAGTCCTTTAAAAGTTTCTTCTATATTTATTATGAAACTTTATTTATTATGAAAATTATTATGAAATATTTTTTAACTATTACTTTGTCACTTAATAATCTTTCAAATTGATTAGTAATAAATTCTATTCCTAGAATCTTATTTGCCTAATCCCAGCTCTATTATCAATATAATATGTCATAAATGTCTCGATTTATTGCATTGTTACGTCTTCTATTTTCACATCATCATAGTTATTGCGACTAAATGACACCAAATACCGCTAGATATTTATTATAAATGTTTCGCAAATGTCGGATTGCAAGCGTAAGTATACGTATGTATTCTCCCGTATTTGAACAATTTCTTTCTTATTATAAATGCAATGTATACAATGTATAGATTTTTATGCTCAGAGAGCATAATGGTTTAACCATTAAACATTAAATGGACAGATTTTGCAGTCTTTTTCACAATGATTTACTAAGTAATATTCTCTCATGCAAGAACATTTGTTACAGATTGTTGATATTTAAAGTATTAATTAATATTAATATTAAAGTATAATTTAACAATATTCTTATAAAGTCTCGGATATACGCATACATACAATGATGCAAATCTTATATTGACTGTACAGTTATTTCAACTATTAACACACAAAAATTTATATGTACACGCCTAGATCATCGTTAGATATTTATCGTTTTATCGTTATTGTGTCTCTGCATACATGCCTGCATATAATATATACACAATTAGAACTTGTAATGTATACATATACAATGTATAAATAGCAGCTTTACAAATCATGTGTATAAAACTCTACGTACAAATTATCCTTATATTTCTATTTGTTCAGGAAATCAAACAAAATATTTCTAAATTTTCGAATGGATTATTTGTAACATATAATCATGAAGAATATTCTAGATTTACAAATGAAAGTTAGTGGATATTATTACTGGAATGGTTTCACTCTCGTCGTAGGTATATAAATAACATAATAGTCGGAAAGGAATGTTAAATAAATTTAATGAAAGAAAAAACACATTTATAGAAAACTTTTGGAATATATCGTAATTGATCACAGAAAACAGTATTCTATGTATGTATCTTTATATGATTTGCATTTTCTAAACTTTCTATAGAGAAAGATTAAATTCTACAAGAGTAGAATTAAAAATAATATATTAACATATTTTATTACAAATGTTGGAATGTATTAAATATTAAAATTCCGATATAATTTGGGCGAAGAAATTACAAATATCCACTCTTGTAGTGGATATGGAAAAATGTTACAAATATCCATTCATGCAATAAAATATATATCTACACATCTACATAATTATATAAATTATATAAATTATATATAAATTATATAAATTATGTATTTGATGTAAAACTTCCACCAGAGATAAAATAGAAATAAAAATTTTAAATATTTAATGACTTTCCCCTTTGACTCAAATTAAATAAAAATTGTGTCGTATCTTCTTACCATAACTCCTTTTAGAATATAGCTTATATTTACTGTTATATATTTTTTTCCAGAGACCTAGTATATAAATCTGATATATAATGCAAAAATATTTTTGTTTCATTAGCTTAATATTAATTATATAATTAAAATAAAAAAAATATATAACAACGATTTTTTATATTCAAATTATATTTTGCACACAAAGGAAATTTTTAGAAACTAAAGTTAGTTTGTATTTCTGTCAGAGGAAAAAATATAAAAAATTATTAATATATACATAAATTCACATTATATATATATAATAATGGAGTAATAAAAGTCTTAGTTTGTTCTTCTACAAATTGTTTGATATTCTAACTACCTATACCTATAATATCATTCTCTTGAACTTTTTCGTGTTTTATTTGTTCTTAACATAATTTTCTCATTCTCTTTTCCAGTTTCTTTTCTATTATGCTGCATGCATTAATATTTTCTATTCATATTAAAAATTTCAATCTACAGTGTCCTTATACGTCATTCGTCCCATAGACAATTCTGTTTCATTTTAGAATAATATGAGAATATAAAACATTTCTTACAGGTTTTTATACCACATCGGTACGTGCTGGCTATTTTCTTGCCATCAGACTTTCCTTTGCAGAATTTTAAACCACATGGATACCAACCAATACATAATTCCAAAGAGCATGTGCAAGGTGCCCAGAGATTTGATGTGTCAGCGCATTTGGAGACCAATAGTGATCTCGTGTCATTTGTGTTCGTTTGTGGCATATTTGTAAAATTATATACAGCTGCCATGAGTAACTCTTCCGAAGAGCCTTCGCAATATCATAAAAATTATAACTTTACAGTTAATTATTCTATAGCTTATAATATACAAATATAAAACTAACAGTTGGCGGATAATTACCTGGTCTTTGAATCCACTGTTTTATATCATCGTTCCTAGTATAAGTTGATCCAGCTGCTTCTGTACAAAGTGTAGCAACATGCTTCGAGATCTCTTTAGATTGAGATACATCCAGAAACAAGTCCATTGTATAATTGACATGACCTCTGTCTTCTTCAGCTACACGTACAGTGCCTGGATTTTTCTGACGCAGTTTGGACATTGCATCAGATGATATAAAATCTACTTTATAAAAATGATTCACAAAACACATGACTTGATATTGATTTTGTCCGCGTTCCTCTTCACCAAGTACCAAAGCTTTTATAACTTGAACTTCCTACGATTTATATGATCAATAAAGAATATATAGTTTAAAAAAATAATTTATCAGGAAATTCAGTTTGTTTCGGGGATATTTACATTTTTGAAATCAATGAGTTGTGTGACTAGCGTGCCATCGGAACGTTGGAATTCTACAGTAATCAAATCTTCTGTAACATTAGACGAGATTGTTTCTAGAAGAATATCACCACCCTGTAAATAAAATATAGCTCATTTAATATTAATAATAGTATTACTCCTTTAAAGCCTATGTCAATTTGTTGTAGGAAAAATATCCTACACTTATGTCAAAGAGTATTAGAGATTAATTTGAAAAACACTTCTATATTCAATTATATATTGGAAAAAGGAATGATATCTTTTTATCAAAATTTTGTACTTATATAAAGCAGTGTTATTGGTTATTATTGATAGAGTTGCGCGTTTACATATATATTATCGTACCTGATTTTTGACATTTATGAGCAAATGTGTAGTGCATACATGGCAAAAGTATTGCAATATGACACAAGTCGCGAGAAATTCGTTGAACCTCTTCATTGTCGCATGTTGTTACTATCGACACTCGTCTCCTCGTCTGACAATGAGCCGATAGCGATGAACCGATATTTGTGCTTAAGAAAAAAAATCACTCCATTGAATATAACCTAACGACAGCAAACAGCTGTCTTTTCACATCCTTCCATGACCACCATGTTTTCGGTTCTCAGCCAAGCAACCAATGGATATAAAGAGACAAAAGTTCGCATTTTTTTAAAACTGAAACGCAAAGTTTGAAAATCTGCTTGGCTAAATTATCGTGATGAAATTACAAACAAGAATAATATTGTGGGTTTAGAATAAATAATCAAAATTATCTGACAAAAAAGATGAAAAAGAATGATGATAGATATGAACTAATAAAAACAAACTTTCGTAGAAGAAAGAAAAATTGGAGATTTTTATTATATTGAAAATAATAATTTCTTTATCAGGCTATAATGTAATCATATTAGCTTATAGTCAAAGAGAAAGTGGCAAATCTTACGATGGACAGAAGGGCGTAATGCAAAGGATAATACACGATTTAAAAAAAAAAATTAATTTAGAGGAAGATCGCAATTTTCAAGTATATCTATCACTTTCATGAAATTGTACGAGGAAAATCTTAATAATTTATTATCCAATAAGCCGAGAAACACACAAATCCCTAGTAAATATCAGAGAAAAAGGAGAAGATATAAAAGTTATAGATATGAGTGAAATGAAAGTTCAAAATGCCGAAGACGCATTACAATACGGGGCCCAGGGAGAAGCCCACAAGAAGACGTATTGCAATATATAGCCTCTCCCTGGGCCATATACATAATGCATCTTTGATATTTTAAATTTTCATTTCACTGATATCCATAACTTTTATATATCGCGTAATCGGCGCAACTGCCATTCTCACACCTTATGTCATTTTTTAACACATTTTATACATTATTACTATTCCAAATAATATAGTTATTTTTCCGTCAAACAATATGATTTAATACAACGAAACTATTAAATTTTTGTTCGACAAAATAATATTTCGTATAAAATTATGTTTTTGTAAAGAAACAAATATAAGTCAAATAAATAGATATATTAAATTTAAAATCTTTTTCGTTGTGCACTTTTAGATTTAAGATTTTAAGAGTACCTGTAAATGTGTGTGTGTGTGTGTGTGTGTGTGCAGTTCTTGAATTTTTAATTAGTATTATCTTTTATCTGATTATATATATTTGTCGGATACATTGCTATTAATTTAGAATTTCAATGTTTATAGTTTGCGGATTACCAAAGTTGATTGATAATTCACACGACGTCGGTGATTCTCGAGCCGCAAATATATTCCGAAATTTATTAGGAAAGTATTAGGCGAATATGATGAGATAGGAGGTAACGCTATCTAAATATAAAATTACCGACGGTAAAATTTTATCGACGGTATAATTTTACCAACCGTCGATACTGTAACACATTACCTGCAAATGATAATTATGCCACTTCTTTTTTCATATATTCCTCTAATAGTTTCCGACCGTCGATAACTTATTTGTTTTTTTTGTGCCACCTCCTTCCTGATATGTTTCTCCTATTACTTTTCAACGGTCGATAAGTTGTGGTTGGTAACTTTGCTAGTTTGTGCTACCTCCAACTCAAACATATATTCCTGTTACTTTCCTAATATTTCAGAATACGTTTCCAGCGAAGAAAGATTATCAATGTCGGCAATTAGCGAACTACAAACGTTTAAAATCTGAAATATTAAAGAAATATAATAAAATAAAAAAGGTAGTATTAAAATTAAAATTAAAAAAACTGCAATTGCAAGCACTTCTGATATTTAAAATCTAAAAATTTAATCTTCAAAAAATTGATAAAGCAAAAAACATATTATTAGATAAGACGGAACGCAAATAAAATCTCCAAGAGCATTATAATACCAAAAACTCTAACTTTATTATTATTGTTATTGTTATTCTTTCGTGTACATAGTAATGTTATAATTTAAAAGAAATAGGCGATAAGATCATTACAATTAAAGATGCTTAATTAAAATGTGACATATATAAATTCTAAGATATAATCTCAAAAATATATTGTTAACGATATAATAATCATGAAATAGTTTAATTTTAATATTTATTAAATTTATTAAATTTGGGTTATCATTATTGTATTATGATTAATTAATATAATATCATGATATAATATAAATTCACTTATATTAATATATTCACATATAATAATATAAATATATTAATTTATTCGATCAAATGTGATTTAAAAATTTAATATAAATATAACTTTGAAGCCTTTAAATCGTTGTTAATTTTTAAATGTACGCACACCTATGTATTAAAATTTATATTAATTTATGTTATAAATACAATACATTTCCCCAAATATTATAATATGATACTTAAATAAATAATATTATGATATAATATTTAAAATTTTAATCTCTTTTCTTAAACGACATCATAAACGTATGCATCAGTTCTCTTTTTACTTGGATATTTCTTACATTAGATTCTTTCAACATCATTATTTATATTAACACAGCTGCTACTCTGAATTTAGTAAATAAAACGTATCAAGAAACGTTAAACATTAAAACCTCATTCAATCAATTTAGAAGCCACACGTTTTGATAAAAACCAACTGAAATAACATGCCCTTTTTTTAATAAAAATGTCTTATAAAAAGACTTAATCATATATAATATTATAAGTATAATGTGTATGTAGTAAAATACACTAAAATACACACTGTAGCATAAATATACAAGTCTCTTATAAAATATAAATCCTTATATAAAAAAATTTTAAAAATTAGTTTATTTCTCTTTTTTATATCAAATTGCTCTTCTTAGATAATGTAATAAAAATCATTCAATCTTTTATTTCAGATAATTGCCTCCACGTTCAAAAAAGTATCATTTACATTTACAAACTCACTCAATCTTCTCTTTTGAAAAAGGAAGATATTTTTGTCCTTTGTTACGACAATTGTTTATTTCGAACTGTCTATCGATTTCATAGAAAAAAAGAGATTAATAATAATATATCAATATTAAAAATTTACTTCAAATTTTTTCTGAGCTTGTTTTTTTCTTTTCTGTGATTCAATACCTTTATGCGATAACAAATATTAGATATGAACATTTTTAACGTAAAGCAAAATAATAATTCGTAATATTCCTTTTATAAATTATTCGAAGTCGAAGAAAGCTTAACAAATTGACGGATGTAGTAAAATATTGCAATCTCCGATACTTGGTTTATTATGTTATCAACTTTCTGATTTTCCTACAAATTATATATCAACCACAATATTGAATATATAGGTATACATTTGTAATTCTTAAGTATGTTGAAATGACGTTCACCTGTTAAAATAATAATTTTTTTTTACAAATATTTATGAATTTACAAGAAAACTTGCTAATAAGACTAAAAAAGTGTATGTCATCGATAATCAACTGGCCATAACAATTCTAATATCAATGTTTCTTGAATACGAATGCAAAATTTTTCCTACAGTTATCAGTACAACATAGTTACTGATCATAAACTGATACATTATATAAATTTTAAAATTTACATAGAAAATAGAAATTATTAGGTGTACAACTTTGCTTCCGCCGTTTTCCTATAGATGGCTTTAGCGGTAAGTAGTGGTCGAAATAAATAGATCATAGACGTCATGCAATAAACTTGGGCATCTGTCAACATAACCCCATAGAAACATTAGTCGATTTGTGTCCGCATCATAAAGTTATTCTCGATTGAAAATGTCAGTTTACGAGCCAAATTCTCGTCATTTGCGGGAGGTTTTAATTTTCTGCTTCAATATGAAGAAATCTGCGGCTGAGACTCATCGAATGCTCTCAAATACTTATGGTGAAGCCGTTATTAGTGAAAGAAGGTGTCGTGAGTGGTTTCAACGCTTCAAGAACGGTGATTTTCACGTCGAAGACCGGCATAGCGGTGGAAGAGAGAAGGTTTTCGAAGATGCAGAATTAGAGGCATTACTTAATGAAGACTCGAGTCAAAGTCAAAAAGAATTGGCACGATCATTGGGAGTGACTCAACAAGCAATTTCAAAACGCCTCAAAGACATGGGAATTAAGAAATAAAGAATGTGATTTGTGTATTCATTTAAAAAAATAATTTGTTCCTTTAGATATTCATCTATTTCTATTTAGTTAAATTCCAGCTTGCCTTATTGTTCCTCATTAATTTATGCTGAACTAAATATGTTAATCTTTTTGATATTTTTATGTTTAAGTAAACAATTAGTTTTTCAATAATAATAAAGAGACATATTTTATATACATTTCGCTAATCATCACCATTATTAGTATTTAATCATCATTATTGTACGTTTTAATTATCACACTGTTATCGTGTTTTATCATTCTTTCTCATTTAACTTATATGTTATATAATTAAGTCTGTATTCCTTGATTTTCTCATATCTATCTCATCAAAATGCACAATACATCAAGCGTTTATTTATCGTCGAAAATGTGATCAGCTGTTCATCGAGGTCATAGACAAATATAAATCTAATATAAAAAGGGAATAGAAATTGTTGTCTTCATTCCCGGTTTTATTTTCGAACCGGCTCGTATTAATTGTTAAGCATGTTGCCGTTAGCGATTTTCTTGTTCGTCGGCGTTTTCGCACAACGTAAGTAAAACCGAATCGTATAATTCAATGAAATATTATTTTCGTTATTATTACTTCCGATAAACATTTTGTTCATATCTTACTACTTTCATCGCATGCTCTGAAATTATATATGTATTTATGAGAGCTATATATAATTGTCATATATTTCGATTTACAGAGTCGTTCGCTGACGAACCTGAGGCAATTGTCGGTGGTACACCTGCCGCATTAGGTGAATTCCCATGGCAAATCTCCTTGAATTATCAAAGCAGCCATGTCTGCGGCGGCTCCATCATTTCTCCTACCAAGATATTGACCGCTGCCCATTGCGTGGATTTCATAACAAATGTTAACAATTTAAAAATTGTTACTGGAACCATCGATTCCTCTAGAGGACAATTCCACGCCGTGCGAAGCATCCGAAAACATCCGAATTATGACGGCCTACAAAGAAGTGCTTGGAAGAATGACGTCGCTGTGATCACTGTAAGTCCATATATTACAGAATATATTTTGGTACAATAATTCTTTCCTCATCTTGTTGCTTTTGTTTCAATTATTCATTTATCTGTTTTTATCGTTTCAGCTTCAAGCGCCAATTCAATACAATCAATATCAATCTCCCATCGCTTTGGCCGATTCCGAGCCAGCTCCCGGTACGCTGTGTACCTTGTCCGGATGGGGTAAGACAAGCGCAAATGGACCACTCGCGCGAACTCTTCTGAAAATGACCCAATCCGTAATCTCGCTGGCTCAATGTCGGCAGAGACATTACGGTATGCCTTTGAATAACAGCCACTTGTGCGCTCTTAACCGTCGTGGAATTGGTGCTTGCCAGGTGAATATCCAACAAAATCCATTGTCAAATATGGAAATAATCTCCTATATTCTGGTAGATGATTAATCAATTAGTTGTTGCATTATGATTGCTGAAAATGATTACAAGATAAAATTATATAAAAAATTAATGGAAACGTTTCTCTGTATTTTTTAGGGTGACAGTGGCGGTCCTTTGGTCGCTAACGGTAAACAAATCGGTATTACTTCTTGGGTTGTTCCTTGCGCTGCTGGTGAACCAGATGCCTACGCCAACGTCTTTACTGCACGCAGCTTCATTTTATCATCATAGGCAGACACATCTTGACACGATATGAGGCATAAACCTATCCGATTTATCATTTAAGTTCACGCGCCGAAAGACTATGTTATTGCGATGTCGAAGTACACGCAATGCGGTAGTTGCATCCTGAAAATCAAAAAAACTTATGTATTTCAAATGTTAACAAATAAACACTATCATTAAATCTAACAGACTGATATTTCTTTGATAAATGTATAAAATGGCTCTTGCTATAAAAATTTTTATTGAGAAGAAATATAATTTAATTCTTTAATAAGAGTTGATATAATATTGTCAACTCGGCTGAATAGTTATTTCATATGGAAGATTTATGCAATTTCCGCAAGTTTTGTCCGGGATTTTCAAAATTAGAAAAAAATTTTAATCTAAAAGAAATAATTTTATTGTCAATCATTTTATTGTTTTACTTATGAATATAATTTTACGCGATACAAAGTATTTATTTCAAATGTAATGCACGTTATGGAAACACAAGTATCATATCGATCAAACATCAAAAGTGACACATGTTGCCGTGCATATTCAGGTTGCAAAAAACAGCTGTTAACAATTCAAAAATAGATTTAATATGTTAATAAAATAGTAAGCTATATTTTTTCGATATGCGACTTCGTCTTTAAAGAAAGTGTGTCATCATTAATATGTATTATTTTATAAATATATCTTATAGATATTTCTATCGCGGATATGAACATTTCTAACAGCGAAGAAGTGAAACAACAAATTCCTTTTATAAATCATTCGGAATCGAAGAAAAAGCTTGACCAATTTGATGTAAACTACGGTAAAGAATTGCAATCCCCAATACTTGGTTATCGTTATCAACTTCCTAATTTGCCAACGAGTTATATACCATCCACAACTTTAGATACATCTCTATTACACGTAAGATGCAACGGTATATCCGTAAGGATTATATAACTAAATATTATGAACCTGGCATTTATTAACAAAAGATATATTGTATTTGTAGATTCCCGTTTACGCTCATTTAAAAGTATACGATTTGAAACCTGTGCGATTACCGGAGATCCCAAGCATCTTATCGGCGTTACATTTGCAATTCTCGTAAGTATATCTCGCGCGTTATTTCCCTCTAAGTATCACATAGATATAACATAGTTATACAATATATTTGATTTGTAGAGAGGACAATGTACTGAGTAAATCCTCGAGGGAAATATCATCGACCGCACGAATAAGTGAAGAAGACAGAGTATCCGTTTCTCGCAGCGTCCTTTATAGTACAAAAAGTGCGCATAAAAATAAGTGATGAGATGTAAAATCATATGAATATTTCGTTTCAATAATGATGATAAATGTAAATTCAAATATCAAAAAATATACTAAAGCGATATTATTCCTGTAAGATAGCCTGATAAAGAAATTATTTATTTTCAATATAATAAAATCGTATATCTTCAAATTATAAAGAATATATAGACATATTTACCTTGAAAAATATCATTTATCTCAATCGTTTAATCGCACTATTATAAAATTCCTCTTGTCCAATGTTAGAAGGAAAGACATAATTAAACGTGAATGCTTTATCGGTATTACATATAAGAATTTAATTGTGATTCTCCAGATGTAACATCTAAGCATATTTGAGATTTTTTTTAAACTTCTTTTTTCAATAATGGTCGAATACGCAAAGCAACACTAACAGTATTGTCGCATATCTAAAAAAAAATGTTACATGCATATTCATCAATAGTTTAGCAAGAATCTAAGACAAAACATATTGAACAAGATAATTTTTATCATTATTTTTGATATACATCTCTGTATATTCATTCTCGATTTGTCAAAATAATTTAAGCACAAACAATTGTATATGTTTATAATAAATAGTAATTTATATTTTACCAGCCAGTATTAAATGAAGACAGTTTAAAATTATTTTGATGAGGAGAAAAAACATTTATCTTGACTATAATAGAAGGAAATATTTCTGAGTTTTAAGATTTTAAAATTTCAAAAATGAGACACCACTTTTATTATATCGTTGCTATATTGTTAAATGCAATGTGTCAAAGCGTCTATTTTTTGTAATATTGCTAAAAAACTATTTGTACTTACTTTTAATACAATTTATTGTTACAAGTTAATAAAACAGATTAGAATATGAAGAAATTAGCGCATATTCACGCTCACAGTTTACAGTTCATAATGCTATTTTACCAATTGCCAGAAACGGATTCCGGCTTCCGGCTCATTGGCTACTGACTCGGCAGTAAAGCCACAGGACAGGCCACAGTGCGGTGTGTGATAAAGGAGATAACACACACAAGCGTGAACGTGAACCGCGTATGTGTGATGCATGACCAGTTATCAGTTACTAGTTCCTAGCATTGATATTGGTCTCCAGCGTGTGCGAGGTTAGGCGATTATTTTTTGCCTCGATTCAAGCACGTATGAGTATTATTGGAGTGCTTGTTTAACATCGGTCTCGTGAAAAATGACACAAGTCGCGCACGAGGACAACGAATTAAAAAGATTGCTCAATAATCCAGCGAAAAATGTGTGCGAGGATGGATCGATGGCTCCGCCGTTATCGGTAAGTTATAAAATACATCTGACCACATGTGCGAAATTTCTAAGATAACATAAATTTCATTTGTAGACCAATGTACCAAGACCAAGCACGTCACAAAATATCAATCCGCAATCGACGATGAGCCCAATGACACCGGCTAACAGCGCAAAGGATGTTTGGGAGCCTTGCCTACAGTGAGTCTTGAATCATACGTTTACATCGCATACATATAGTGATACTCATCTCGCTATGTATTATGTGTAGTATCCTTAAAGTTGATTTTTACATTATTTTTGCAGAAACGTAGTCTCCACGGTTAACTTGCAGACAGAATTGAAACTCTCTTATATTAACATAAGAACGAGGAATTCTGAATATAATCCGGCAAGGTTTACCGGACTGATAATGAGAATACGGAATCCTAGAGCGACAGCATTAATCTTCAGCTCAGGAAAATTGGTATGCACTGGTGCGAGAAGTGAAGACGATTCACTTTTGGCAGCAAGAAAGTTTGCCAGAATAATTCAAAAGCTTGGATTCCCCGTAAGCCATATTCACAATAATTTTTTCTTATGTAGAAATAATCTTGAGTTTTTAATTATCACACTATACTTTTTTATGTTTCTATAGGTAAAATTTTCCTCTTTCAAAGTACAAAACATTGTTGCAACATGTGACGTAAAATTTCCAATTAAACTGGAGGGTTTGTATCGAGAGCATGCTCAGTTCTGTAGTTACGAACCAGAATTATATCCTGGTCTGATATACAGAGTGTTATATCCTAGAGTAGTATTACTGATATTCGTGAATGGTAAAGTTGTATTAACAGGTACGTCTGAATATTTTATCATGTAATATTTTATAGAGAAAAAAAGACTATACAAAAATGAGATATTTTGTAAAAGAGGTAAGTAATTTCTTTTATATAAATTAGTGTGATATTTTACAGGAGCAAAAAATAGATCGGAACTAAAAGGTGCATTGAATTTTATATATCCAGTATTAATGCAATTCAGAAAGATGTAATCTGTCTGTACACAGAAAAAAATGCTGTTATAAACAAAATAATATGATGTAAATATATAAAAGTTAATTATATGATAAAAATATATGTATTAGGTATCTAATATATTTAAAAATCTCTACGAGATGAAAGAAAAGAATTTATATTTTGTACGTTTATACATTTTTTGTGTAATGATATAAGATGAGCATGTATAATTGATGTGTTTTATATATTCTGCGATTCTAATATGTAATACACGCAGTTTCTAATTTAGACATAAAATTATGTTAGAAAATATTTGAAATTATTAATTTTGGCTACAAAGTTTGTGTATACAATTGTATATATTTTCTTGGATATATTTTACTAATAATGATTAGGAAAACTTAAGAGAACACACACGCTTTTGTTTATTGTTAAAATATATGTATATTTCAGAAATTTTACACAATAAAATAAACATCATTATATATATATATATATATATATCGATATATTATATCAAAATATATAATTGATAAACATAAATCCATATGTAGATAGTTTATACAGTTTTTACTATACCCGGATTATTTTATATGTGTACATGTTAACATTTACATAACAGTAAAATTCCTTCAGGTATAATTTAGATGTAAATATTTGGATATGTAAAGTTTAATGGAGCGTTCAATCGCTATCAAATACAGGAAATATTTTATAAATATTGCAAAGTATTTCTCCAAACTCTGCAAACCTTACAAAACATCTTTATGCATTCTCGATTGAAGATTGAAAGGATATCAATGTGTGCCGAAAAATTGTCGCTGTTTCATAAAACTGAATGATTGTATTGAACTATAGACTTTATAACGTTAAAATGTATACACATTTATATAATTATATATATCTGACAAAATTTCTATACATATTAACAGCTCTGTGAGAAGAAAATGTGTATGTATATATACATATAATTTAATACTCGCTGATAAAGAGCCATGGTCCATTTAAGAATTTCGTTCGCGTACATCATTAGACTTGTGGAAAACGTACAATACTTCACAATATTTAACGCTTTAACGCTGCGTAAATGCGTGTATTTTGTTTATTATCTTGTTTTAGGTGAATCGTTTACAACTATTACGCGTCTGATTGTTTATGTCAAAATTAAAAGTAAATATTAAAAATTTTCGATTTTTGTCAGTATACATCCGAAACTTTAACAATGAAGTTTATGGTATATGTTTTCATTTTCCCCTCGAGCGATAGTGTGTTTACAGTTTCTAATTAATCGATCACATGTATACCTTTCTTCGCAGCTATCGGTAGCTTCTCCCCTTGAAAGAATGGGTTCTCTTCCTGAAAGAAACGTTAACATAATTTTAATGTTCATATTTCTCTTTCCTACGTGAAGATAATATTTAATTTTTCCGACTGATTAGATTGTTCGTTAAAATTAACATACACGATAATGTGCCTCGGTTACCTGAAATTGTTCGACAATTTGATCGATATCGGAATTCGAAATTTGCACGTTTGACAGATCATTGCTATTTTCGCTCGAGCATTCTAACATGTGTTCCGTGTCGCACATGCAGTCCTGTGCGCTCTGATAATCGCGGCTAAAAGCCGCAGTGTTTTCGAAATTGATGAGACAATTGTTCTCGGCTGTAAGTTTTAAACCATATATATTTTTCGTTTTATTGTTTTCTAATAGAAAAGAAGAGATATATATATTTTTTTTTAAGTGAGCAGAGATATTTCCCAAAATTTTTTTTAATATTAAGATACATTAAAGATAAAAAGGCGGAAGGAGAGGAGAGAATATTTAATATAAACCTAAGATACGCGTATATAGAGTAAAATCTTTATGATTGGAAAATTCTAACGGCATTTATTATCTCGATCTCGTCTAATCGTTATCAAAAATGAATTTTATTTCACTCACTAGTGTATCCGACCGGACAGGGATTCGGAGGGGTGCAATAAGCGGGTAAAGGATTTTCCGTCTTTTCGTCCTTGATCCCTTTTAGATCGGTCGATTGAATCCTGTGTCTGTCGTTGCCCTTATTATTATTGTTATTAATACGTTGATGACTCCACAGCGTGCTATGTCGCAGATACTCTTGATCCCGTATACTCGGATTCGGATTCAGCGTATCCATGCCGTCGTAATCGGCCGGCAACTCTACGGGCAGTTCCTTGACTTTCTCCGGATATTCCAGGTATGTGTCGGCTGCGTTGGCGAGATCATTTCCCATCTGATTGATCAGCTCTCGAAGAAGGGCATCGGTCAACAAATTTTCCTCCTGGGTACATTCGAATAATTAAGTCGTATATTCTTTGGATGCTCCGTGCGGATGAATCAAAGAAAGAGAAATTTACATTCCTTCGAAATCAATGACTGATTGGCTTGGTCATTCTCTCATTTACAGACTTTTATTCTTTTTAATTTGTAGAAGAAATAATAATTAGAGACTATCAAGAATCTCTTTTCAGAATTAAGATGTAGATTTGTGTATCTCCTTGTTCCTAATCGAAATACAATAATGATATATATGATTTTTCAAGGGGAAAAGTAGAAACCCAGAAACTTTTCAATCACTCTCCGATTTCGAAGGCGTTTTGTTTCACAGAAATAAATTCTCTCGATTGATTTTAATTCATCCACTATTTATATTGTATATAGGACTCTGTTCTGATAATTACCTTGATCGAGGGCAAATAGACGTTTGCCTCTGTAGCGACAGCGATCAAAAGCGAGAGGAGGAAAATGCAGTACGGCATGATGATGGATGCACACCTGAAAAGAGAATATAACGTAAAAGGTCATTAATATCTTTTTTTTAATATAAAAAAATTTTTAAGTACATATTGTCATTTAATTATATTATTATCATCGCATATTGTAACGTTGACGATTGCGAGAGAGCTGAGAACTCGTCTTGTACGCGACGAGTTTCTTCCGTCACAGATTCTCGGAGCACATTCTTGCGTCAATTATTCAGGTATGTTTTTAAGGAAGATGGGGAACGCCAACGGTGGGGATGGTCGTTCCATTTCTTTTTCTCACGCTATGATCTCGATATAAAAAAAACTCACCGGTTGACCGATCGACAAGTGGCTCGGTACGACAAGGGGCAGCCCGATGTGGACCAAATATCCTCGAGGAGAGATGCCGCGCCGGTCTTCGCGTTCCAGCTGCACACGCACACGCGTACCTCCCTCTCCTCGTCGTCGCGACGAGCGCCGTTCGCGATCCCAACGAGCACCAAAGTATTGATTTTACCCTTTTTCCCATCGTCGTCGTGGTTTTCCCCTCGTTTACGACCACGTTTCGACGACGTGTTACCTACGTCGCGTCGCCTACCACCTACGGTCCGATCCTCTCTCGCCAACCAATCCACATTCGTAGAATCGGGCCGCTGCCAAAGGTCACTCGACGTGACCGATGTGCGTCACGTGGTCCGGAAATGGTATCCATCTTTTGGTAGCGGTAGATGCGGAACGCTGATGAATGGCACTGATACTGAACGCGCTGTCAATTTTTTTATATCGTATGAAATGTAAATTTCTTTTTTAAAAAGAGATTGATTTAAAGGTGACTTAATTTTTGTACATAATATAGGATGCATCCTTTTTTTATTCAACGTCAATGGTTCAGCTTGAGGCGAATCTCGTGACGATATTTTTCCGGATAAATCGGAATATAAAGATTAAAATTCTGTTTGATATGCTAATCGCTCCATTTCTTCGCGAATCTCCTTTATTATTGGCAGTTTTCTCTTTAATTCCGCGCGTAATTTAAAAATACAGTTAATCTTGCAATTTGTATAATAATATATTTTTCTTCGATGCAGAATTATCCTATTAATTAACGACGTATCTGTTATTTGCTTATCTAAATGGCACTCGTGAGCGACGGTTACGCAAATGTGATTTATGTGCGGAACACGTCGTTTAGATAATCCGATATAAAAGCCACAGCTCTCGTAGATCCTGAAGTCCTGCCGCGCGCGGCTATAAAGTACAAGCTCGTTTCGTTTCACGCGGACATGAGGCGCGAGTTAACGTCATAAAAAATATAATTTCTTCTCGTAACGACATTCCCTCCAGAAAGGGAATAATCTCGTTTCCCCAACTACGTCACGTTTTCACTCCGCATATTAATCATATATACTAATACTCGCTACACGAATTGACTCGAATACTCGTTGCTTTATGTAGCAATTTTTTGACAATGTACTATGAGAATGCGCAGGGAAGAATCATAATATCTGAAATTAATACTTTGAGAGTAATAAAAGGAGAGAGAGAGAGAGAAATATCCTTCTGATCTTTAATTCATAAAATATTGAATTATACGAGATACGGAATTTTTTTGTTCTTTTCACTCGTGGATGTTGTAGCAGAAAATAAAAGTACAAATCGAAGAAGAGAGAATGATGAAGATAAAAATATGAATAACAAAGTTTGTAAAAAATCTCGGAGTTATATACCATATATTTGCTGGATCACTTGTTCATAATATAAGTATCCATCGCAAAATTTCTTTGTCCATGTGTTTAAAATTGTGAAGAAAATAAAAAGTATCAAATTTTATAAAAAAATTTGTGAACAAGTACAGTAGCGGTCATTTATCAAGCCGATACTTTCATTAAGCGTATCGGTTATATATATATATATATATATATAGGAGGGTTTAAATACGATGCGCAGGTGGTGGGAAAGGAGAGGGGAGATCAAAAGATCCTTCCCTCGTTGTTACGGTCGCATACAAACGTCCATTATAGTCGGTTGCGCATTGCGTGCCGACAACTCAATTTTCAAAATCAAATTTTCCCTCGTACCTCTCTGCGGATTGATTATATTTATCGCGTTGATACACCCTCTGTAAAAATGTTCTTAAATTCCTTCTTATCACATTATTCAAAAATTTCAGTATGCGCTTCTTTAACGAATAATGATCGATAAAACGATAAGAATTAATATGTATATCGGGTGACTTGGAATAATCGTTTCTTCAATTAAAAGCGGAATCTTTTTTTTTTTTTTTTATTTCTCCCGAAATTCCCGGCGATCCAATTTTGCTTTGGTCGATCGAGCATTTTCTATCCAGGTTTATGCGCGCGATACGACATTATTTATTAGCGCGATGATTGGCAAATGTATCATGGCGATTTGTCGAACAGTCAACCGACAGAAGGAATATCGGGACATTCTTGACATATCCTCGGTTCGAAAAAAAAAATCTCCGTGTCCTGATGCCGAAGATTCCTGCACACAATCGGAATTATATCCGCGTGGATTGTATCCGTTCGATGTCGAATTATTCCGGGGAATGCCTGCAAACGAACCACGTATTGCTGTCATTTTTTATTTTTACACACGGTATAACGCTTATCGGATATCGTACGACGAATCGTGGGATTGATAACATAATGTAACCGGAAGTAGGAAAACCAACCGATCGTGCTTATCGTAGGCACGATATTTCATGCTTAATGTACGGAAGGATCGATGATGGAACCTACTATCGACGTATCCGGTCGACGATATGTTCCGATGTTCTTTATTTAGAGATTTCCGGATTTATTTACTACCATGCGGTGACATTTGCGCGCGATAGCTGCAATTCTGTTGACGCAATTCTGTACATCTCTGCGATTCGAGAATAGCTCTTGCAGCAATTGCATATTCAGAGACAATTGTCATCATTTAATGAAATTCTTGATTGCATAGTCAAAGATGAAGGATTTACCTGCAAACAATTAATTGCTCTACAAACAGTCAATTGCGTTAATAATCATGCAAGTTACTTTATTATTACCTCTCTTTTTACTATCGCATATACGAATAGATAAAAAGTCGATCCCACACAAAGTATTCTTAATATCGTGCAGCGAATCGCGATTCTAGAAAGGATGTTCCTCTGGCGTCGGGACATCTCGGAATTTCTCTGTCGGCGCGATTGTGGGAAGGGGACTGTGGGGGAAGAAAAGCGGTATGCCGCGTGCGTGGTCGGCTCTGCGTAGGGTTGTTACGCTCTCTCGCCGTCACGAGTATTGATCTCCCCGCCCGGGGGCCGCTATGTGAATGGGTTACGGCTGTCTCGCACCATATCGCAGAATTTTCGGACGTTCCTCTCTCTGTCGCGCGCCCTTCGCCTCCTCGAGATTTCCATCTCCCTTCCCCCCATCTTGGCTCCCCGAGGGAGCCTTTGTATATTTCGCTGCTGGTCACCCCGGCGCGCGCGGGGGTGCCACCGATATCAACGCGCGTCGCGCATCGCGTACTCTTATCGCGGATAATATGGGATGTCGAATGCGCGGCTTGCGAGAGAAAGGGAGGGAGAGAGAGAGAGAGAGAGAAAGTACAGATTGCCTTTTTATCGTAGAGGGATAATATAAAGCTCATTTTATTTAAAAAAATAAAAAATATATATATATATATTGTCGTTATTTTATTATAAAAAAAAAAAAATCAAATTTTTTAATCTTTGATTTTTAGAGCCACCCAAATTGTAGATTTGTTCGTAAGATTTACATTAACTTTACTAAAAGTTGACTCGGTGCAATTTTTTTTCGCTTTGTATATATATATATTTTCTTTCTTCTATTTTAAGGGTTTTAATACATATATACTGTGTGCCGTTTCTAATAGCAAGCATATTAGCATATTTAGCGAGTCGTGCGGTAATAACGAAGTTAAGCAGTTTAACTGAAGGGAATATACAGGGCAAATTGTCTCGTATAATTGCGTCAGCCGGTCTTAAAAATGATATAAGAGTCCAGCGCGCGTATTGAGGACATTATTATACGATATTAGAAATACGAAATGTCTTGTTTATTGCACGAAAAAAAAAAATATGTTATATCCATACAAACGGATATATAAAACCGTGAATATAGGAAAGGAATTCAATCAGCTGACATAATTTTTTATCAAACCTATCTTCAAGATATCACAAGAAGGAATTGCTAGTGACATTTCTAGAGGTTGTACATATATTTGTTGTTCATTATTTAGAATGCCTATTGTATAGGCAATATCCAGAGACTGTTTAAGATATATATATATATATGTATAGAAAATTGTTATAAAATTTTAATATATATATTATAATCGTGTGCAAAATTTTAATCTCTTATCATGACAGACGACCAATTATATGTATCATTTAGGAACGAACAAACATTATCGGTAATAAAATATTGTTTATATAATCAATTCAATTACTTAAATTAAATAATTAAACAATAAATATATGATGAGACATAAAATTTAGTATTTTATCTTTTTCGCGTTAAATCGTAAAATATAGTGCTCTTTTGCTGTAATAAAAATTAAAATCATCACAGAAGGAAAATATAATTCTTAAATATAAAACTTTTCTCTCACGTCTCGCTTATATTTTAGATAAATTTATGCGAATATACAAGTCGAAGCGCGGCATTCGATTTAGAAACATACGGACCTTATCTCGACAAGATTCGAGAGCTCTTCGTACCCAGTCTGGAATACAGAATCCATTCCTTGTTAGAAGAGTTCGTGTACAGGAGGGATTCTCGATGGGCAATGCAATTTCCATATTTCAAGAAATTCGTCGATGCGATAACCACTTGGAGAGATCCTTTAATTAAAGCGGCCGAATACGATATCGGGACGATGGAAGAAGCGATAAGAAGTACCGTCAAACGCGTAGTGAAAGACAACCTGGTTACCAGCTTCCTGGATTCTATTACTCTGCATTATAGATTGAATAAAATTTGCCGCGAACTTGACGCGCTAGGAATCGAGGACAATATCTTGCGAAGTCTGAACGTATGGAACTTTGTCAACGAGAAGAAGTATTATCGAGCGGGCCACGATTACATCACGTATGTGTGAATCGCTATAATTTAAAAAAATCACGTGCATCTGTCGACACGGCTGTCCTGACTATTTGCATTAGTCTTTATAATAAAATTCTAATTTAATTGAAAAGTTATTTGCCTACGTCAAAATGAAACGAGCGTTCGAAATATTATTCTTCGCTTATTATCATGCCAAAAAAAAAAAAAAAAAAAAAAAAAAAGAAATTACGTCGAGCTTCATTTACATAGGAATCCCGATACCGCGATGGATTGTAACGCGAATTCGAGCGACGTGACGATATCGTCCTGCGATGCGAAAAGGCCGGCCAGATGTATAAAAGCTATCGAATTAGCGACGCCCAATCCTTATCGTGAGAAAAACATCGAGCAACCGACGACATCGGATTGTCAACCGACGACGTATCGGCAGATCGTCGACGCGAATCATGATTTTCATCGATGGCAAACAGGAGACGATTTTATACGCAATGCAACGATATCGCAAAATGATGATAAGATGGTCGAATCTGTCAACGAGGAACCTTGCAATGCCGAATCCGCGAAGATACGGAGCTTAGATAAGAGATTAAAGATGATCGTCCGTAAGATGTATCCAGAGGATTACAGCTGCCCGACACTTTCCGGATTTATCGTCACTCACTTGGCCTTACCTTGCAAGCCGAGCGATTTGATCGGGCGAATCTTCGAGGCCGATCCGTCTTTGACCGAATCTTGCTTTATAGTGATGAAGCGAAAATTTCTAATCAGCGTGTACAACGTCTGCTCGTGTCTCAACGATATTCTCGGTAAATTAGACGTCAAGTTCACGAGGACGTTGTATCTGAATTGTGAGATATATCCCGGATATATACGCTTCAGATTGAAAAGCGGTAACGTCAATAAATGCTTATTCGTCGCCAGGATACCGATATGTCAGAATGTTCGTAGACGTACGATTCTACGGAATTCGGCCATCTCGACTCGCAAATCAAAATTGAATACGGATGCAAAAGAATCAAAGTGTTGTAAACGATGCAACGATGACGATATTGATACACTCGCGCGTATCGATGAAGAAAGTCAAGAGTTGAATGACACATGCTGTTCATCGGATCGAAACGTAAATGACACAATAAATATGTCACGATACGAGACTGAAAAGGAAAATAAAGAAGCAATTACATGCACGATTACGGAATGTGTTCCCAAGCGTGTTCGAGATCTTACGACCTTCTGCTGTAACAAATCTCGCGAAAACATTGCCGAAGAAATATGTGATGTAAGATCGCACGTTGATAACTCGGAGGAAATAAATAGAAAGTGTCGGAATATCTCGGATTCGATAGAAATCGATCGTGAAAAGGATGCGGAGAATTCAATTACAATTACGAGATTGATCGACGGCGTGAGTCGCGTGTGCTTATCGTCTGAAAATCTCATCGAAACGAACCACGAGACGAAGAGTATTCGTAGCAACAAAGATTCGGACAATTTCTCGCAACACGATCGTTCTCGTTCGCCGGATGAAAAATCAAATTTGAGAGACGAAGATTGCGACATTAATACGTGTAGTATCGTGTCATTCGTACAAAATTCCGAGCGCGACAAACAATTGGTGGAATTGAATTGCAATCGTTTCTTGGACAATGATATCAAAGCAATCGATAAACGATCGGAGGACGATGGCTCGTTAAATTCGGTGAAGACAGAAATTGGATACGACTCGAGCTGTTCCTCGAGTCGTGAAGACGATTTTATAGACATCAGGGTCGTCGATAATATTTCATCTCAAGATGATCTTGATGCGACGAAATCTTGGAGCGCGTATTGTTTCAAGCCGAAGGTATCATCCGAGAACAAGGACTCGTTGGCGGTTTCCGTTCAAACGCCCAGATTACGAGTGTCATCGAAAGGCATAAGTGTGAACGTGAGTTATCCTCGAGCCGTAATTCGGTTGGCATCCGGTGACGATGGAAGCACATCTACGAAGACACGTGACGAGATCCGCGTGGTGAATCCTTCCGCTCTGATCGTTCCGAGGAAAGGACATGAGATTCTTCGCAATAAAAGAGTTTTCGACAAAACAAGAGATTTTATTAAACCATCGGGAAAATCTCTCGATATTTCTACGGAAGAATATCTTCGCGGAACATCCAATACGTCGCACAGCTCTCGCTCGACGAGTAAATTTACCGCGAGCGACAGGCGAGAAGAATTTGAAAAATCTCACAAATCCGCAAGACTTTCAAAATTTTGCGTAAGCTCATCGAATGATTTTCGCAGCGTAACTTCTTTCACTACGATCAAGTATGGAACAGCATCACGTAAAGATAATGATTATGATTCTGCCAAAGTACGACCGCAAGCGATACTCGTGATGACGAAATTTCGCGAGTCCGTCGACAGGTCTGTCGGTAGAATAAAGCGTCTGATTCACGCGAAACTAAGAAAAATATTATTCAACGATGGAAACAAAACGACGAATGCATCGAGAAGCTTTTGGAAGAACGAACAATCGTCCGAAGATACTACGAGAGGGATGACAAGCGGAAGATGCGTCAGACAGGTATATATATATACTTCTTAGGGAAAAAAATTAATGATTCAAAATTTTTGTTCCATTTATCTTTTGCAGGGTTACAGCATTACTTCGTGCTCAATTTGTAATTGCTGCGGACACAGCTGTACTCTTTCATCGTGTGAGTCTTCGAACGTGATTCTGTCAATCCGCAGAAATCGATGTAAACAAGCGAGCAAAGGTGAGATAAAGTTTCGCGATCGATTGATCGGTGGCAGTGAGACTTTGTCAACTTTTCGCTCGATCAAAACTACTTACGACGATTCGTTGACTCCTACAATAGTCGAGGATATGGAAAGATATGTATTGAGCAGAAGCGATCGATGCAACAAAAAGGAAAAGATCGAGCGAAATATCGTAAAAAGCCGAAATTCTTGCGACTTTAAAAATTATGGGACAAGTATAATAATTTCATCGCGAGCAGCAAAAATATCCGGAAACAATTCGAAAAATCGCGAACGTTACACGTGCAAACAGCGAAAAGACACACGTGACGATAAACGTGTCTATGAAGGGATACGTAATCAAGATCGATGGAAGAAGGCGCGACGTGCATGCGAACGACGTGAAAGGACGCAGAGAGAAGTACCGATTAAATATTCTAGCAACGAATCTTTCGGAGAGTCATTGTCGTACACTCGGCAAGGGAGAGTTAGAAACGAGCGTAAGCAATCTCGATCTGGCAGATCGAGGGCGAGAAACACGAGGGGATTTGCATCTTCGGGCAAGAATTGGCAGAAGGACGCAGATCGTTCCGACTATGATCGTCTACGTAAGAAACGCGTCTTCGGGATTTTAACCGACATCTGCAACGATTACGCGGATGATCTCGATTTGGACTTCAAGTTACACTTGTTGCGATACGTCCAACTCTGCAGGAGTGTCAAACGAGCGTTGATAAAGACGCTTCAATCCAACGACGATTTTTACAAAGTCGACACGATGTCGAGTGCCCGGTTGCGATCTACGAAAAAGTTTGATCGAAGCGATGATTTCGTGTCGACGCGCAATGCTGTGAAATAATATTGTTAATACATCGCGTAATAAAACATTCTCGAGACATTAATAGCGTTTTATAATCGATGCTAGAGAGAATTGTCTAGAAATCTTGCTCAATATATTTTTCCATGGATCTATCTTTTTATAGAGATAGAGAAAATAATAATAGTAACATTTCTCTTAAATATTCTTTAAATATGTTACATTTATTCTCTTATCATTTTTTTTACTTTTACAAAAGATAAATCTGTGAAGATTACACGGGAGAAAGTGTCTGTGGATT
Organism: Polyergus mexicanus; assembly: GCF_030449975.1. Taxonomy (NCBI): domain Eukaryota; kingdom Metazoa; phylum Arthropoda; class Insecta; order Hymenoptera; family Formicidae; genus Polyergus; species Polyergus mexicanus. The sequence continues at coordinate 654,147 of NW_027223327.1, read as the reverse complement.
TGGCGCCGATTTTATTATATTGTTTCTATATGGCGCAATATTTCGAACTTGACCGAGATGACGAAATATTGTTCAAGGTCTCGAAATGAAGAAAAGTTATATCATCGTTTCGAACCCCTCAAGATTTTAAACCGGAAATCAAATTAAGCGAAATCCTCCTGGCTAGAAAGCGCGAACATTGCAAATAAAATTCAAGTCCTCGGAACATTTTTTTAAAAGAGGCGAAAGAAAATATTCGTTTTGTTCCCCGTTAGAATTGTTCAAGCGCTACAAGCTCCTTGACAAATCAATTCTGCTTTATGAATTAATCTGTATTCCCGCAGAGGCGTTCGTTGGCACTTCAGGATGATAGTGAAATCCGAGTTATTTAGGACGCACCGCGACGCCGAAAGAGAAGATAAAGTATTATACCAGCCATTGAGAATACAGCATCCCGTCCCTCCGGACAGATCGATATTTCCTGGCAACCACCGGAAAGAGTGTCTATCTCCCCTCCCCCCTCCCCCCTCCCCCCTCCCCCCTCCCGCCGATTCCTCTCTGTTTGTAACAATGCAAGTCTGCTACGGAGTTTGGGGGAGAATTCTCTACTATCGATACGGTCATTTCTGAATTTTTAGCATCTTTTCAATTCGTACAATCGGATGGAATAAAATAATTAAAATCTACGATATAACAGAATCATTGATATTTGCTTTAATGACAGATATTTACACCTGTTTAGAGTTGATAATCTATTTAACAATAAGATTTAATTATTGAATCTAACAGGAAATTTGTATCGCTAATATAGTTGCTTTCTTCTTTTTAATTTCGCGACTTTATTGTACGACAATATTGAATGATATGAAATGATTGGAATAATGACGGATGCCGTAGCAATTCCAGTTTTAAAAATTTGACACACCAAACTCTTTTATAAAAAATATATCATGTAATTATAACTGAAAAAACTTCAGTTTACTGAAAAATCTCCACATACGTTTAATCGCTTATAATTCGAGAATTTAATTATAAAAAGTCGATTACACATTGGTTGTAGAATTTAAAATCGAAATTAAAATTGGGTATTTTTTTAGAATATTAATTTTTTAATTAATGTTAAATTATATTAATCTTTATGACCTTTTGTCTTACAATCACAGGCATGTCTCAAGCTTTTAGGCAAAGTGTGCAAATATGACACTCCGTTCTCATCCCCTTTACAAATTAGAAACCAAATCCAACCCCCTCTAATAGCCCCGTTCGATTATCAAGTCTCTCGGGGGAAGAAGGTTTGAGCACTGAGACTTAAAGTAACGTACGCGCGTGTTATCCTGTTTTAATACCTTAACGCCGTTACGATCGCTTATTTCCGGTGCCGTTTTGTTGTTGCAAAACTTTTGGCCCCGGGGGTGCAGCCGGGAAGCCCCGCCTGGGGTCAATCTAAAGGGGGTTGTAAATGTCGGCAATTGGCCAGTGATATAGATGCGTCGCACCCTGCGATCCAATCGCATCGTCGCTCCGGGATGCGCTGACGCCGTGATGTGAAAGTCAACTTCGTTGCCAGCGACGCCGACGCCGACGCCGTCGCCGCCACCACCGTCGACGGCGGCGGCGACGGCGGCGGCGACGACGACGACGACGACGACGTCGACGACGACGACGACGACGACGACGACGACGACGACGACGACGACGACGTCAGGCGACGTCGACGACGTTCTCCGTCGCGTACCCCGCGCTACTGTCACCCAATCCGTTCGTAATCGCGTCTGGACTTAATTATTGGTGAGTGTGCCGCGAATTCTCTCATCGCATTTTCCCGGCTTTCTCGATTATTCTCTTCAAACATTAAAAAAAAAAAAAAATTCCGAGTGCCGATTCCATTTTGCTTGCGAGCAAAATGGGGAACGTACATGATCTTTCGAGAGAGATGGAACGAGAAACCTCTATCTAAGTGTTGTTAATATTATTTCTCTCTCCTATGGTGAGAAACATTCGAAAGTGATCTTGAGAATTCGGTACGAGTGAAAATCGCAAAGTAATGATAATTTTATTTAAATTCTGAAAGAACTGAAGATGTTTAAATTGTTTTATTCGGTTTTTTTCAGTCCATCCATTTTAATTTGAGCAAGAATCTCGAGAAAGATTCTGTGATTCTGGAATCAAATGGAATTTAAAAAAAAAGTGATAATAAAATTATTTATATCATATTCGTACCTTTTTCCCTGATGGCATAATCGAAGGGTTCCTTCTTAACATGTTTATTTTAAGTAAAAACTTTTTATCCAAGAAATTCAGCGAGATAGATCGCGAGGAGTAGTGATCTTATTCGTATTCGCTTTTCGAGAGTGATTCATATCTGATGTGTGTTTTGTGATGTGGAAAGCGTAGAATTGCTAGAGAATCTGACGAAACATTTCAGTGACGTCGATTGTGTAATTTTTAGATACGTGATATCGTGCGAATGAATGATTGCGAGTATATTAACGTTCATTGCATCCCTTACATTTCGACTTGAATTACACGAGGTTGCCCGAGGCTGCGAGATGTTTCAGTCAGCTCGTTTGCGCCATTCTTCCCCTGATTAGCTGTAAATTGGAGTTTCTGCTTTAATCGAGATCCTCTCCGAATAGAGAGAATCCTACTTCTATTAATACTATTTATCATCTATTCATGAAAATTAGCTTTATCTCTATCCCACAATGCCGGAATTCTGAGTATTTTATTACTTTCTTGATATTCGAAAAAAGTATATCGACTCTTTTATGGAGAATCTCAAAAAAAGAGCAATATTTTCTGCTAACTTTCTTATACGTGACATTTCATAATTGTCAAAAAAATTACATCTCGATTCTGTTCTTTAAACGCAGTGCGTCTAATATTTGAATATCATTCAAATTCGTCTCCTGAAAATTTGCTACTGTTAACGGGAAATGCAAAGTCGCGACTCAGAGTATGAAAACGTCGTTTGTCGAATGTCGCTCAATGTCCATTAAGTTGAGTCAGCGTATCCATACTTGTCATTTTCCACCCCGATTCGTTAACACGCACTGTGCATTTTGCGTCTCTTGTCTGTCACGTGCCGTTTTAATATCCCGAGAGCCATTGTCCTCCGATGCGCCTCTTTACGATCGGCGCAGCACCCTCGTAACGATTTTTGCAGGCTCCGTCGTGCAAGGATGACGATGATACAACGAAACTATTGCAATTGTAAATTGGAAGCGCACAACAATGATAGATACAAAAAATAGCTATTTTTGGATATGCATCGCCGAGAAAAATAGAAGAATACATATGTCAAAGTTAAAGATATAAAAAGAAAAAAAGAAAAAAAAGAAAGAAATGTGTAACAAAATACTAATTGTAATCGAGATAGTTTTGCACGTTGGAAAGAAAATATGAAGTGCATGAATTGCTTTTAGCACTTACATTGTTGTGCACTTTTGCAATTTCAACCTAGATTATCTTATTTGATTTCATAGCTCGAAGAAGTCGTCAAAATTTGCATTTATTATTGTATCTTTCTTCAACGCGCTAGTACGTCTTGATTAAGGACAGATTTGATTAAGATTTTACACTTTAACCGCCGTGTATATCTCGGACTCTAAGTGAAAAATATGATCTCGGTGTACGGCCGACGAAACGTTTCTTCTCACAGTTTTCTACCCTCCGAAGATGCTCCCTCGAGAGTTCGGGGATTAGGGGTGGAGAGACTGCCACTCCAAATAAACAGTCCTACCCGAGAGTTCCCCTCGCTGTGTGCCGTTCTATGTAGAGATACTCTCTCTCTCTCTCTCTCTCTCTCTCTCTCTCTCTTTCTCTCTCTCTCTCTCTATATATATATATATATATATATATATATATATATATATATATATATATATAGCAGACTTTCTTCTCCGAAAGGAGCTGTGGATGACCGAGATACGGTAGCGAGGCGGAAGCTATTTTTGACGCGTCTCACACTTTGCCGGATTATATGTTTGTAAAATTTTTAATCTTGATATCATTTTGAGAAATTTCTTTTCAAATTTGTGCGATATCCACACAATGTTCCAATATATACTTGAATTATTTAATATATTTAGTTTGTGCAAAGTTACAGTAGTTGCGTATATTATTGAATTTTTTATAAAACTATATAGGAGAGAACTTTTTTCTGGTTATACTGTGTATTCTGTAGGGGCTGCCGATTAACATCGCAATCGTACGAAATCCCAGAGCAACCCCAATAATTGGAAAATGTCCGGATTCGCAGCGGCGGGTCTCGTAGCCTTTGACTCCTTCAAGACGAAAGCGTCGCAGAAATTATCCGGGTAACATATTATATATACACATATATTTGTATTTAGAATTATAATAAATTAAAATTTTATGCTTTGACATAATATAGAAATAATTATCGCGAAAAATTATCGTTTTGGACAATTATTTTTAATTTATATATAATATTCTTTTAATTACATCTTTTATATTGTGCCGTGAATGCAATTTTTTATTATGAAAACAAATCGTTTCGAAAACGATAAAAGTTATTAAAAATGTCGAATGCGACAAAAAAGGTAATCTCTTTTGAAAGAATTCTTGACTCTTTAGACTGAGAAGAAACAAGGCCGGTTACGAGGAGTTCGAAGGCCCGCACGAGGGTAGCAAGGACAATAGGGCGTTCGAGGATGAGAGGGAATATAGTAGACATGCCTCGTTCGAGTCACTTCCGGAACCGGAGAGACCACCGTTACGTCATATCGATACATATTGCATGCCGGAATGCCCGTGCCTTTCCAAGAGGTACACTATCGCGATGCTGGCTTGCGTAGGTAAGAATCAACAATAAACAAAACAATTCGTCATTAATTAAATCGTCTTTTTCGTCATATAAAAAAAATCTCAATCTCTTCTCACGCGATAAACTAAGAATTTAAAAAAATATATAAAACGTTATCGAGAATATATGTAAGACGGTAAAATATTTTCGATCCTTTTTACATTTCTAACGAAAAGCTTATTTCTAAAATATCTTACTTTACCTTAATTAATCTTGTTTTCAGGATTCGTTATTTCGTTCGGTATGAGATGTAATATGGGGATGGCCAAATTGGTGATGAAGAACAGCACGGAGGGCGAGAACAGCAGTGTCAAATTCAATTGGACAATAGGCATAGAAAGCGCCCTTGATTCGTCCTTCTTCTGGGGTTACCTGGTAACCCAGGTACCCGGTGGCTTCGTCGCTTCGTTATATCCCGCGAATAAGATATTCGGCGCCGCTATCGCGATATCTTCCTTCTTGAATCTGCTGGTACCCGGCGCGTTAAAGGTGGATCCTATCGTCGACATGATCGTGCAAGTAATGAAAGGACTGGTGGAGGTGAATATTTAAAAAATCGAGATTTGAAAAATTGATAAAACGTGATAATAAGAATATGCTCTACCGTTTAAGAAATATTTTGTTTTCGCGTGGAAAGTCTGCTTTACGCGATTGATTATCTTAGCAATCATGACTGAGGCAACGATGATTAAGAAAAATTTTCTAGTATCGATAAAATTTAATAACATGTGATTCAATAACGTTGCATTTAGTTAAATTAGACAGCAAATTAATAAAATTATGATAAAAAACAAATTATAAAATTATAAATTATAAGCATTATAAATCTTTAAATTCTCTCGCGATTCCTCAATCATACGCAGTAACGATCGTATTTTTATTCTTCGCAGGGCGTTACGTATCCGGCGTGCCACGGTATTTGGAAATACTGGGCGCCGCCTCTGGAGAGATCGCGTCTGGCCACGTTAGCGTTTTGCGGATCGTACGCCGCGATGGTGATAGGTATGCCGCTTTCCGGATACCTGAGTGCCTGGTTCGGCTGGACGGCGTCGTTTTACTTTTACGGTAAGGGCGCGCATCGTTCTCACATCCTCGCATTTATTTTCACAGTTGGTGAAAAATACAAAATTTTTCGTTTCGCCCGATGAATTGTAGGCGTCTGCGGTCTGATTTGGTACGGTTTCTGGTTGTGGCTGGCGTTCGAGAAGCCGTCTAAACATCCGTGCATCTCGGCCCGTGAGTTACGCTACATCGAGGATTCGCTTGGTCAAGGACAATCGCAGATGGCCGTGCCCGTACCTACCTTAGCGACAACGCCTTGGCGAAAATTTCTCACCTCCATGCCCGTATACGCCATCATCGTTGCCAATTTCTGCAGATCGTGGAACTTCTATTTGCTGGTGCTCTTTCAACCGCGTTTCATGCACGAGTCCTTCCAAATGCCGCTCGTCGAGGTCAGCATCATAATATACATACGTATTTGTATAATAAATTCTCGAATACGTATAATAATTTTTAAATAAAATTTTAATAAAATAATAATATTTTAAAATTTAAATAAAAATAAAATTTTTCGCCTTTAATCGTTTTACGACAGACTGGAGTCATCGGTTCGCTTCCGCATCTATTGATGACGATGATCGTACCATGCGGCGGTTTGTTGGCGGATCATCTCCGTAAACGCGGCATCATGTCGACGACGAATGTCAGGAAAGTTTTCAATTGCGGTGGTTTCGGTATGGAAGCGCTTTTCTTCTTGGTGGTAGCACACGCGACAACGTCCAAGAATGGAACCGCGGCTACGGTTGCCCTCGCGATCGGCGTCGCGTGCAGCGGCTTCGCCATTTCCGGTTTCAATGTCAATCATTTGGACATCGCGCCTAGATACGCCAGCATCCTGATGGGTATGTCCAACGGGATTGGTACCATCGCTGGTCTCTTGGTTCCTTTCTTCGTGGATAACATCACGGAGAAAAAGGTACAGGAAAGAAACAAAATTTTCAATTGTATATTTATTTTCTGGCAGATATGTATCAAAAAGTGAATTTAAAATTAAGGAAATATCGGGTTGCGCTTAAATAACATAAATTTAAATTTCGAAAATGAAGAAGGAACGATTGATTACAAGGGGAAAAAAATAAAAAATAAATAAAAAAAAAATTCTGCGCAGGATGCGCACAGTTGGCGAAACGTTTTCATCATAGCAGCGTGCGTTCACATCTTCGGTGTGACGTTTTATGCGATTTTCTGCTCCGGCGAGTTACAACCCTGGGCCGATCCCACATTAGAGGAGCAAAAAGCTTGGAATCCGATGGACGAGTTCGGACAGACGAAACCGCCTGTGCCACCACCGCCGAAAACCATGCAATCTGAATTTATAGTAAGTGCGTTAACAATTATCTCCAGAAGATATCGCGTGTCATTAAAGAACGTAATCATTTAGATCGCTTATTAAAATCAGCAAATAATTTTTAAAGAAACGTCAAAATTTTTAATTAATCTTTTCTTTTAAAGAGATTCAAGATTTTTTTATCTTTTTTCAAAATAAGAGTATCTATTTCGCGAATACGGGATCAAAAAATTATCTCCGTCTTTCCAGAAACAACCGTCCCAGGACGGAGTCGCCGACAACTGGAACACTTACGAGCAACCGGCGCCTGAGAATCATTTATACGCGCAACAAGACAATAAAGCTCCCGTGATAAGCTACGGTTCGACGGAGACCAACAGCAACAATCCGTTCCATTCGACAAATCCGTTCGCCAGCGACGTTAGCGCGTCTCTCGTGCAGCCGCCAGCAACGGACAACTATGCGCACGACGTCGTGCATAATCAGCAATGGAATTGAGAATGGTCAGCCTCCGGATAGTGCAATCAGATACGAGAAGAGTAGACTGCGTTTTCCCGAGGTTGTAGATCATTCGTTACAATTAGCCGTCAATCCGCCAATCCCGCTCGGACATACTGCGTCTTTATATTATATCAAAACTCGCAGAAGTAAAGTCTACAAAGATCATAAATTCGTAATCTTGTTTCCCTCGAGAGAAAAAAGTCGTCGTAACCATCTTGTTTTTCTTGTCAAGGAAAATAAAACAGAAGCTTAATCATGAATTTAAAATATTATATAACAACATAGGGGTCTCTTGTCCTGTTTAGTAATTATGATAATAATTCGAAGAAAATGTGTGAGATATATTTATTAAATGTAATTTAATTTTAATTAGAACTGCCGTTTGATATAAATTATGAATTGTTTAACAAATCTCGCAGTATGTCTGAGGACCGTATATATAAATAAAGTTTCAATGGTTTGATGATTCTACGAATTGCAGGGTGCAGCTAGTTAAATGTTAAAATGCACATTTCTAAGTTTCTCGCTAAAAATATCCGCGAATTTTTCTGTTGAGCGTAATATCTAAGAGTACAGAGAATGATGCTATGAATGGCCACGCGAATGACTCGTAACGACACCAGAGGAATTTTATCTCGACTACGTCGTAAAATTAACGAGATTCATCGATAGATGATCAAACGATCGCTATTTATATAAACTTTATTGGAGATGTGCAATATTTTTTACAGCGTTTTACGATAAATAAGATAGTCAATTTGGAGTACTTTATCATTTCGAAAACGACAATAAGTCACTCGCTATGCCTAAAACTGAATCTAAAGATGTTTCTCTAGTTGAAGCTTCTATTATAGGAAGGATTTTATATTTTTAATTCGTCGACCTTTGCATGCTTCCTTTAAAATAAAAGTAAACGAGAAACGACTGATCAGACAGAATTTTTGAAAATGTATCTTATGCAATGTACAAGTAGCCGTATTTATATTTTTTGGAAAAATCTGAAGCGAGTTATCAAGTCAGGCTTTGCAAGTTGCAATGCAATAACTCAAAACGCGGGGAATACATAAATTTTTTCATGGGATATTAAGTGGAAGAAAACATTGCCCTAATTTATAGGAAGATTAAGATATATGATATCCGCAAAATATTGTATTTGCGAATGTCCTTTTTATAAAAAGTATTAATAGCAAAGATGCTGCTTATATTAGCGACGAGATATGTCCCAAAATCGACAATAATTCAAACCGTTGCGGACAATAATTTTCTCTATGGACAATAATTAATGGCAAGGTTTGGGGAAAAAAAAAGAAAAAAGAAATAGCAATCACGAGAGATCTCGGTGCGCGCGACATAGCTCAATCGCTGAAACTTTTAGGTATTTCTTCCCCTCTTCTCTCGAATTTTTTCGTGATTTACAATTAAGTTACTTACGCAAAGAAATATAGCAATAAAGAAGAGAGAAAGTTTATGAAATCGATATAATAAACGGCGTGTAAATCGTTTGTCGAAATTAAAATTATACGCAAAGACGCGCGAGATCTTACGCACACTTGGATATAGTACAATTAAATTTGGAATAAAATAATGGAAATCTATACAGCATAAATATTCGGAGAAATTATCTATTCACTTGAATATTCGAGTTACAGTATCCAATTTTTCGGATACTTCTTAATTCTCGGACATATATTGACTGTGAGTTAGATAAAATTAAAAAAAAAAAAAAAAAAAAAAAAAAAATGTTTATACGAACAAATAACAGCAACATACTGACAAAGATTCAGAGATATTCACTCAGGATATTTATGATGTATGGATATTGCGTGTGCGAAGTTGGTAAGCATAAAAAGCGCGAAAAACCGCAAGGGGAAAGTGGAACTATTACTTAATTTTCCATTAATATTCGCCAGAAACACAAAGTGCGAATTATTTGAAAGATAGCAAAAGGGGGGGGGGGAGGGGGGAGGGGGAGGACGATCGTAAAAATTGACGAGTTCGCATGATTACAGAAATTGGATTCTAAATTGATTATCTGGCGCGAATTTTCTTAATATCCGAGACAAGTCTGGAAACATTCACGTAGCAGCTTATAACTTGAAACGTATGAAAGTATTCGTAAGAAAGTGATAACGAAATGAAAGTATCGTAAGAAAGTATCGATAAGCTATTAAGTAGACAAATCACGAAAGTGAATATACAAAGATCAAAATAAGATCGAAATATTTAGAAAAAAAGAAATAAAATATTATACATTGTCTAGATGTATTTCGTATACATACGTATATTATACATATACATACATCTTTCACTCTATATATATATATATATATATGTAGGTCCTTCATGATCACGCATGTGCGTGATCAAAGGTAAAAACGGGACACATACAAGGAAGCAGGTTGAAAAGCATGCGGCGCATTGCGTCGAATATTACGAATGAATGGTGGTAAAAAATGGGCTCTCGAAACGGCTAATTTCGATTGTTTCATTTTTTTATATGCAGAATATTCAATGTTCGATGTACCCGACAATAATCCCTTTCTTGTAGAAAATTAAAACTACATATTTTTTTGTTTTTAACGAAAATATCGAACTACGAACAAAACTAATAGAGAAGTAAATCTATGCATTATAACCGGGATGAGACAAAAGATTTTTAAGAATCGCGAGTAATAAAGCTTTATCTATCGATTAATTTTAGATAAATTTTGCTTTTACATAATCATGACTCGGATAATTAACGTTAAAATTAGCATTAAAAAATATTAAATTTTTATATATTTTCAACCATAAAACTTTGTAGGGAGAAAAATTATTTCAGTTTTCCAGCAGGAACACTTACATATGCTATTAAACATTTATGGAAATATGTATCTTATGTCTATCCAATTGTTGCAAATAAACAGAAATAACTTTTGAATATTTATAATAACGAAAATTAAAACGAAGACGCAATTAACCGATTCAACCGTCTAGTGCTGACGTGTAGTACAAGTGTATTGAACGCCACGTGCGCGTGTGTATGTGAGCCTACGAATTGAGTGGCCTGAATTTTCCGTTTTTCCTTCCAAGGAGGATCCACAAAATTAGTCAATTTATGCGAGACCTTTTTAAAAATACATACCGATATGATATATGCACGTATCGACATTTATGATATCGGCAAGTATCGTCTCGCATTCTCGTCGGCGAATAAGATTATATATAGATATGTCATACGCGTTATTATGTTGTACGTTAATATAAATGTAACTATATATATACTGATTTACTTATATATATATATATATATATATATATATATATATATATAAATCACACACATGTCATAGATGTATATTATATACATATATTAATGACAGCAATGTACGTGTGATGATCGATATATTCGAGAATGCTCGATTAGAAAAAAAAAAAGAACGAAAGAGAAGTATTGCAATTTATTATATTACTAAACATTAAGGTATAAAGACGCTACGAGTATTGATTATCGGGCGCTTCACTGTACGACAATAATATTTAAACTAAAGCCTGATGCACATGTTACAACAGAGCACCAGATTGAAAGTTTAATTATTTGTTTAATCACGTGTGATTCTATTACGTGGATATTTGCGAATTGGGGTGTTTAAGAATTCGCGCGCTCGGTGAACAGACTTCGACATTCAATCCCGTCAAGATAGGATAAATTTTTAACGTGAACATTTTCAGAAAATTAATAAAAAATAAATTCTGAGATGAATCTTTCAAATGAAAGATATTAATGAAAGTAAAAATTTGCTTCATTAAATTATATATCAGAAGAAAAGTAAGGATCATTTAATCGTTTTACAAGTCATGCTCTTTCGGTTAATTGAAACTTTGAAAATTATCAGATTTAATTTCTAGCTTAAGAGTAATTTTAATTCAACAAATTCGCAGCAGAAAGAGAAGCCGTTTGAGTCTTCGACAAAGGAAGAACATCGGCCCGTTCATCGTAAGTCACGACGAATTACCAAACACCCCGTGCACGCAACGGTAATAATCTCACTTCGTGACAATGCGGGACGGATATATTTATAATGACGGGTCACGATTAGAACGCTCGCATTAATGACAACATGAAAATGACCATGTCGCAACGCGCATTTTTTTCGCGCAGTGCATCGACCGTGCGCGCCACGTTTTAAAAAAGGGGCACGCAGGATGATGGAAAGTCGGAAGCACACTTGCAACACGCTTGAAATTAATGATACGCGCGTGATAACAGTCATCTAAACGTTGTGTACCATCTATATACCAACTGTTACGCCAGCGAGAAACGATTCGTTGTCAAGCTGGGACATTGGGAAAAAAGCAGATCTGAAACCTCACAGTGACAAGCTGCTTAAAAACAAAATTTAAAAAAAAAAAAAGCAGGGCACCGCTTTCCCTGACCAGATATGTACGAAACGATTATCATAATCTTACAAAAGGAGTCGTAATGGAATACAAAAAAAAAATATATAAGGAATACAAAAGGCGTAAAATGTAAAAATTTAATTTATTGTTCTATTGTCGTATTTTTTTTTTTTTTTAATTCGGTGTTTTTGCTTCAATCGTGACTCGTCCTGTACGACAGATAACGTTACGTTAAGAATCTCTATATATATAGATATATTCATCATTATATATATCGAAGTAGTGACTGGCCTAATGTTATTCACGACTTCATTCACCGAACCAGAAAGAGTTGTTTTTCTGGGAGATATCCGAGATATTATCTATATAGAGCGTAATTATATTACGAGAAACCTAGGATAAGTTCTAATGCTGTTCGAACAATAATACCGATACTATAATACTTACGTATATACGTATAGCTCCAATAATAATTTACGACAATAAAGAGATAAATTAAACACGGGGTGTGTGTCGATGCCAGTAGTAGATGCAAAATACCATCTACTAAAAAAAAAAAAAAAAAAAGTCGTCGTCACGATAACGTACATTACGAACTATCGTTGCGATTGCGAGATTATTGCTTACGTTAGAGGGATTAGCAGAGCTTCATTTTCGGCACACCCTGTACCGCTTTATGACGATTAGCTTTATATACATATACACACACACACACACACACACACACACACACACACACACACACACACACACATATATATATATATATATATATGTATTCAATATGTAATCAAGATTACAGATTCATATTTGCTTTTTGCGAGTTCCAATAGAGCAAAAAATAAGAGAAACTTAACTAAAGAATATATATCCTTTTGTTTTCGTTCGTGCGTGAAAGAGAGATTCGAAAATTATGCTTACTGTCAGGAGTACTTTTTCTAGTACAAAAGATGATTTCATGAGAAACGCACGAGAGAATGTATGATGCAAATTATAATAAGTCATTCAAGATTGTATTTACATTTCTGCCTGTTTCCATATATTTTTGTAAAGAGCTCGCATGAGATTATTTTTCATTGTATCACGAAAGTGACAATGACATGGGAGAGAATAAGACGGGGGAATTAATCTCGTATCATGCAATATCATATTATCAGATCTCTTTACGACAATACCAAAGACACATTCGTGGAACGAGTAAAACGATGCGTTATTGAATTGCGAAGATATATAGGTACTGTAAATTCAGTATCATCTTTCTCCGATACGGAATAATAAGAATAATGTACGATTTTATGTGTCGTACGCAATCGATAATCGTTTTCGTACTCTCAGTTCTATGCGAATCTCGTACAATTTTTAATATCTTTTCATGAGACGCACGAAGACGAAGAATATGAATAAAGTAAAAAATTATATATGCAATATTTTACTGTTCCTCTTAGCTTTGAAACGCGATTGTAATTTAAAAAAGATATTTCATTATCGGAATCAATTTAAGATATGTAGTTTCGTGACTCGAACTTTTAGCAAGGAGAAGAAGATACATTATACTTATAATTCTGGAAAGGGACACAAGAGCATTCGACAGAGTTTACGATATGGAACATCTCTATACACACCATACATATTTATATACATATATACACACACGATATACTCTTATATGTGTATGTATATACCTTACACAATGTTGTATACATACCTCGCGTATATTTGTATGTATACATCCTCCGCGCGGCATGTAATTAAAGTAATACTAATTTACATATTTCTCGATTAAACGTGTTTACGAAAGTGTATCAATTACTATATCGACAATAACGACGAAAGTTCGTGGAAGAATGAAAGTAATATGTTGTAAGTACAATAAATAGACAAAAAGAGAGTTTCAGATATATATATATATAATATTAAATTGTAAAAACGACGCGAAATTCTCGCGAAATTCGTACATGTTATTACATAATCATGGCAATTGAGATTATATGATCCATTTATTCCTTTTTTTGAAAATATTTTTAATTAGAAATATCTAGTTAGTCAAATTTTGATATTTATTTTATATATTATTTATATATATATATATATATATATGTTTTATTAAAAGCATCTGTTTTTTATCTTTTATTCTTTGCAATGTTGTTTATTCAATATTTTGAAACGGAGCGAGAATTTCACGCCGAGAATATAGAAAGTATTAATCAATAAGTGTTATCATACTAAGCTTTTGATGGCTTGATATTACGTATCAAGTGTAGATTAGTAAACTTTCTCATTGTTACTATTTCCGTTTGTGGGAAACTCTCATAGTTATATTCTCGATTATATTCTCGAGCGAGGATCCGAGAAGACTGTTTTGCGTCACGTGAAATATTTGTCATCGTTCTCTGTTGAAAAATGCGATTGCAGGGATAGCGCCATTAACCGAAAGAGATTGCGTTGCGATATATACGAATAATTGCATTGTGTAAATTGCCTTTTACAAATGCAATATTAATCGTCTGATTTTACTTTAAAAACTTCATTCTCGCGAAAAAGAGTTACTTCCGTCTTGTACTGACTATTGTTTTCTTTCAGTATGTCTTGCTGGTTAAGAAATACTGCGCGTTGAAGCTTAGCAGACAATAATATGATGTTAACTACGTATACTTATACAGACATTTGTTAAGAATTATCGATTTAATTAAGATTACGCGTGAATCAAAAGAATCTGCTCTTCCTACGCTGGAGCAAAATACAAATTCAGCGTCGATAGCAGATACATTTTTCGACGCGATTTCCATAAGAGTCGATTAAGAAATTAACGGAAATTTAATCGATTCTCAGTGATATTTTCGCTTGTTCGTCTAGAGGAAGCGAATTTTGACGCAAAAGATTTATGGAAATGGCGCAACTCAAATTTGGATGTTTAGAGAGACAAAAAGCTCTACCAGAGACAGCGTGTTTTTTTCCCCTCCTTATTGTAACTCACGAGAGAACGAAGTCGATTCTAATCGTCGACAGATATATTCTCGTCGTTTATGCAACTCTATATACTTTGTCCATTGTTATAATCTCGCCTCTTTACGAGAATAATATTATATATTCCGGAGATGTGTTTTCTAATAATCTTCCAAACGAGAGATGATTGTACACACAACAGTGCGAATACGACAAAAGAATCTATTTTGATCGTTTGTATTAGCCGGCTCGTTCTATACTGTACGTGTATTAGGAGGCATTTTATGTATCGCATTGTTAGAGATTATTGTTATCACACGCCGGTGCAGTCTGGTTTGTTACTGATTATCGCAACGCTAATTATTATGTAAAATATGTATGTAATACTGTAATTTTCAATGTATCATGTAATTAAAACGAGAGGCACACTCTGGCGGTAAATTGACAATAAATCGTAAGCCAATCTTTTCAAAACTCGTTCCACCTGGATCTTTGAGCGAAGCGCGTATTATTAACGGAAGATATAATAAATGCGACAATTATTACCAGAGATTCGCGATTTATTTTGTATATCGTGTCAGTCCCGAGGAAACCGATCGACCTACAAATCGTATTCGTAAAGAAGAAGAAATGCAAGTTGAAAAAAAGAAAAGACACAATCCGCGGACACAAAAACTGACATTATTATCGTAAACAAATCTCATTGATAATTATTGATCCTTGCTTAGCCTCGAAGCAATTAGGTATTAAACAGATATACTCTTGTTCGCATTTGCATCTTTTTTCAACTTATTACGTTATTATATTTACATATAGATGCCTGTGCATATATTTCTGCACGTCTCACCGTCGTAATGTTTATTTAACGAATTAAATATACACAATTGTACGTGTGATTAGTACTTTTTCTTATCTTTCCGTATATTATTATTCTAAAATATATGCATATTATTATGATGTCGAGCAGACGAAGACAAGTAGCTTGCGACAGTTGAAAGAGATAATACCGCGAGAGATCTCTCTCAATTTGTCATAAGCACAATAGTAATTTGTGTGCGACAGTCGTTAAATAGACGCTTCGAAATCATTTCTAATGTTGCATAATGCTTTGTTTATGGCAACGTACCATTTGGTAGTTATGCAGAGAGCATTTCCGCGAGGCACATACGCGAGAATTAACTCTAATAATATCCCGTGAAATTAATCTATTACGCACGCGGAAAGATGATTTCCTAATATGTCTGTAATCATTTGTGAAACATCCAAGGATTATGTAGACGCACAAATCACATTTCTGACAGAATCATGCGCTTTCGTAAAATGTGACAAAATTTTCGTTCCTTAAAAGAAATCGAATTTCTTTTTTCAAATAATGCTTTTCCACTTTAACATCTTAAAAAAAAAAAAAAAAAAATAGAGTCTAAAAAAATTCAAAATAATAAAATACATTGTATGTAATTGAGAATTTTAAGGATTAAAAGTTTTAGTTACGTAAAATTAAAAGTTTTTTTTTTTTTTTTTTAAACAAAGCTTAATCTGAATTACCGAAAACTTTCAAGTAAAAAAATTAAATGATTATATTTATTTAATTCATTATGAAATAAAATTATAAATTAAATTTCATTTAATAAGAAAGGATCCGCAGAGATACGTATGCGTAAAGGATGGGCGAGTCCTTGCTTTATCGCGACTACTACCAGGAGGATAAGATTAATCTATGTGTCGTATATCTCGTACGGCAAAAAGAATGTACGTATACACACGTGCGTATCGCGCGGCATAGGACGCTCGCGTGCGTACTCAGCGCGGTTCGTCGCACGCGTATGTCATATGCGTGCGTGCGTGCGTTTGCGCATCGCGCGCGGGATGCGAAGCGGGAGAGAAGCGGCCTGTAAGATATGGCCGTAAAAGCGTCGCCGTCGTGCGAGTTTTATTCCTCGTCACTTTCTAAATTCCCCCCGCGCGCACAAGCGATATATATCCCTCGATGACTTTGCATTTTGCAATCGTATACGCACGGCGGCAGGATTCGCATCCGTACGGTGATTTTTCGTGCCTGAATGTTATATGACAAATCGCGGGATCACCGCAGGAGATGGCGGTCAGTGTCGTGAGATACCACGCTCTCCTCGTGCTCTCTTGTGCTCTGCTGCAGTATCGTAAGTACCGGAGTAGTCGGTCGTCTCGTATACTCTCGATTGCCGCGATTCATTCATCTTCGATAAGTACGTTCGATTTCTGGAATGTCAATTTTTCGTGGGTGCGCGTTGTCGATTTTGCGGATGCCAATCTCTATCTAAGAGGGCGATCTAGGCATCTTACATAAAATAAGAGCTCCCTTTGCTCTCCCGTTTCCTTCCGCTGCCCGTTTTTGCCTGTATATTTCTACACAAAGTCAACGCACGTGGTAAGTCGGAAAATAAAAATGCTTTTTGTTACAAGTGCGATAAGGCATCTTGTTTGTCACTTTAAATTAGAGGTAAAAGACTTTTCTATTCCTGCTGTAAAAAAAGAGCTATGTTTCGAATAAGAATATTGTCAAACAGTTCCGGTTTACATCAATGTCCACTTAGTCTTAACTGCTTTTTTTATTCGACATCTATGCACTTTTTATTTTTTACATCTTTCGATTATTCTTCAAGTATATCTCGTAATTATAATTCTCCTCTATTTGTTATTAATTCTTATTGATTATTTATTAGCTTCTCAGAATTTGTACTATTTTAACATACATTTTATATCGTAAAAGACGTTTTGCACAACAGTGTGAAAATTAACATGGAAAGCAATTCCGCTTTTGTAATATAACTTTCTTCGAGACTGAAACTGTAGCATTCGCGATAACTTTTACTTTCGATGAGTTTGACTTTTACTTTAATTAAGTTTTATTTCACTGATGTGAGCAAAACAAACTCTGGTTCCTTGTTGAATTATCATAAAGTGCTACCCACGTGTATCGATCGTAAAAAAAAATCGTATCCAACATGAATCCTGAAGCTCATGATTAATTATCACATAAGGAAAGAATTATCCTCGCGTTAAAAAAAAAAACGATTCGATTAAAAATTAGCGAAAAGATGAAGGAATGTACGAGTACAATATTTTCCATCTCTCTAAGACTAAAGTTTCTTCATAGCATCGGCAATACTAACTAGAACGCGGACCTTCACCCACTTTCGTATAACGATCTAATTATTTCTAACCCACGAGACATGTAATTCAGATTATACGATTGATTGATTAACCGACGATTAAATGTAAGCGTCACTCGTATATTGAAAAACAAAAGGAAAAGAAGATTAAATCGATCGATCTATAATTATTTTTCCAGACAATGCATTGGCTCAGGACAAAACCCTTAAAGATCTCTTCAACAGCACGTCCTGCGCAAAACCACCTTACATCTGTCCACATCCGCAGATAGAGTTTTATTTGTACACCAGGTACCCCTTTTCTATTCTTTCAAGATTAAATTTTTATTTAACGAAAATTACGATTTAAATGTATAAATCAGATATTTTAAATCTTAAGATTGATCTTAAGATTAATTTAACATTTTAAACGCTCAAGTAAAGTATCGATTTTATCGATTGTTTCCAAGTTTCGAAAAGCAAAAAGACTCGTGACGAGGAAATAGTCAACGTTACTCTCGGTTTCAAGATCACGATCATTTCATTCTCTATTGAAAGTAACCTCCTTTTCAGACTCACCTTTCTCCGGCATCTATAGTATCGTCCAATGCTCTCACTATCGTCTCTATATTTACGTAGCGGACGTGAATTGCATCGGCGAAAAGTTGCATTCATACGAAGTATTATAATATACATACGTACCTCGTAAATTTCAGGGAAACGCAACAAAATCCGCTGCTATTAGACGTTCGAGATTTTAGTTCTCTCCGCAATTCCAAATTCAATAAAACCAATCCGACGAAGATCATTATTCACGGCTTCGGCGGTGGACGAAATTTAGCGCCCAGTACAGATTTACGAGATGGTAAGAACAGCCGTTTCCTCTAAATTCTTGTATATTTAAATCGTAGCTCATCTTCAAGCTTTTGCAACAAAAAATATTGTATTATTCATAATATAAAGAAAATAATTGTTTATGTATAATATAAAATTGTATAATATAAAATTAATGAATAATAGGATATGACTAAAAATGTATTAGGCATTTAAAAAAAAGATTCGTTTTCAAAAATGAATAATTGAAAAATCAATTTTTCATACATAAAATTTACAAGGGTACAATGTAATAAATCTTGTAGTTAGGGAACCGCGAAAATATTGTATATAAAATAAATGTCATCAATATCAATGATAACGATATCATTTATCTACATATTAAAACGTAGAAAATTAGAAACGTTAATGGAAAAACGCGGAAAACAACCATTCGATCAAAATAGCCAAAAGTACCATCACGATTCGATTTCAGCGTATTTCGCGCGAGGCGATTACAATATTATAATCGTGGATTACGGTTCGTTGGTACGCGAGCCCTGTCTCTCGCAGATCTCATGGGGCCCGGATTTCTGCTCCAAGTGCATCGCTCAGCTGGTGAAGTATCTGAGGGATCATCCGCGCGGCACGAAGGCGGAGAATGTACACGTGCTCGGATACAGCGTGGGCGCGCATATCGCTGGACTCATCGCAAATTATTTACCCAATGACAAACTCGGAAGAATTACGGGTAATTGCTCGTATGCAGCTCGATCAGCTGTCCCGCAATGTTTAAATCTCCTCTGGACTTAATACACGTTTTTCTTTTTATCAGTCTAAAGTCAGAGAGAATTTTTTTCCAAGGTGTCAATTCTTCCCAATTACTTTAAAGCCAAAAAATTGGATTTTGATTCTAAATTCTCGAAAATAATGTAACGAGCGAAATTAGAACAAAAATGCGTATCTTTTAATCGTACTTTCATATCTATTCATCTAAGATATTACGTCCGGAGAGAGAGTGTCTATAATTCATTATATAGCATCGACACTAATTCACGATTCGCGCCTGCTTTCTGTTTGCAGGCCTCGATCCCACGATATTTTTCTACATGAACGGCAACCGCTCGATGGATTTAGACGAAACGGATGCCCATTTTGTGGACGTGATCCATACAGCCGCGGGCATCCTAGGCCAGTGGGGGCCGACCGGCCACGCGGACTTTTACGTAAACGGTGGTTCGAGTCAGCCCGGATGCGCCACTTCTTCTATACTCCGTAAGTAACGAGCGAAAAAAAAAAAAAATCGATCACGGTGGGAAATACGAGAAAATTAAAAAAACATCTCGTTCTTTCTTTAATTAAAACAATGATATAATCGGGAAAGAATCCAAATCTCTCTCTCTCTCTCTCTCTCTCTGTTTCTTTTTTTCGCTCTCGCGCGTGCATGCATAAAATATCGATAATATGAATGGACCTTTCTTTATTCTCGTAGAAACGCTCTCGTGCGATCACACGAAGGTGACGCCGTATTACATAGAGTCAATCACGACGAAAAAGGGATTCTGGGCGGCACCCTGCGCAAATCTGTTCTCTTACCTGATCGGGTGGTGCAATCCCAAGAAAGAGGAGCACATCCTGATGGGGGAGGATACCCCTCATACGTAAGTAGCGCAGATTCGTATTTACGCCATGAAACTGCATGCTGTTGCTGCAATAGATTGATATATTTGATATTCCTGAAAATACATGTGTGTCAACAAATAAAAAAAAAAAAAAAAGAAAAAAAAATATTCAAGAAAAATAATAGAATATTCGCATTGACATCACACGAAAATATTCATGCGGGCGTTTATAAAAAAATTTGACAGAGCACGCGGCATCTTTTATCTGTCAACAAACGCACGCAAACCGTACGCCCGAGGACTGCCCGGAAAAAGCCAGCGACGGACAAATCGGAAGCAATCGTCCTCCCGCCAGTACTGAGTCTGTTGAAACAGCTGATCAACATAATTATAGAATAATATGTGTTGGACATGAATCAATCAAAGTTAAGTTATATATTGTATATGTGTGTGTGTGTATAGATATATGTTACTTTGATATATAAGTTTTATCTTTATACGTCGCACGCGATTTTTTATACATTTAATCGTTCGAAAGGATCTTGCCTTCTTTCTCTTTTTTTATCAAGTAACAGATATTCCGCCGATTGTATTATATATATTGCGCGAAAAGCGAGAAATTACGCGTCTCCTAGACCGCGTTTCGCGACATCCGATCGACCGGTACTTATAATAGACAGTTTCCTCATGCGGTCAATACTTTCACCGTGCTCTTCTCATTTACCGCGTTTTATATTTATTCAGTGGCGCATAATTTTTTTTTTAACGAGACGACGATGTATTTAACAGGCGGATCAACTTATCACTCAATCAATATCCGATCGTTTCAATGAAACATCGTGTATCATGGAGAAGAGTAAAAATCGGGATCAAATCGCACCGAGCAAAAGTTTTACGCAACGATGAACGGAGATTGTATCGAAAGTGGCACGAGTTTGTTTTGAGAATTCGTCCCTCATTAAAATTTATAACGTTATTTCATAATGGGAAATAAATTTTAGTTTCTGTTGTTAAAAACCGGGAGATTAATTTTTTCATCAATCATCTTTTGTTCCGGCGCAGAGTTACGCTTGCTCTGATCAGTCTCTAATCCCGTTTTACGTCATCATATCATATATCATTAATGATACGTAATTAATTAATTTTGTAACCTGTAATTGTAATCATAATTTAAATCTATAATTCAGGAAAGATACCTTTGACTCCCGTAAAAGAGATTTTTTTGTATAATATAGACACCGCTCGAAGGACCACGTGCAGATGCTTTATTCAATATCCACGATCCCACTTGTTGTCCTTGGTTTCAACAAATATCCTTATACGTAGGTGCGGCAACACCTCGCAACAACGGGCCCCTTGTTTTTTTTTATGTTAACAACAATATTTATTACATAATAATTATTACGAGATACGATAGTAACTTCTATGGATTTACAGTACACTGTGTCGCACTAAACCTTAATTATATATATATATATATAATATGCAATGTAATGATTACAAGATACATTCTCGTTTCAAGCCAGAGATTCCTCGATGACCTCTCGGCGATATTTTTTTTTCTTTTAGGTGGATATTTCGTGTATGTTTCTCCGGAAAGGCATGGCCCTTCCATGATCGCGATGCTCGGGACGTCGATCTGCACTCTTTCTCTCTCTCTCTCTCTCTCTCTCTCTCTTTTATACACATACATACTAGCACTCACACGTACGTACGTATATAGGCAAAGGTGCATCCGAGTTTTCGAGTGTCGGCCCTACAATCTCGAGATTCGACGCTCGACGCCCGACGAGCATAGCGTCCTCTCGAAGATTTCTCATGCTACGTGATCTCATATTAATTAGAAATTAAGTATCGTATATCTTATATTTTAGAGAACGTCAATTGGGGGAAATGTAAACTGTAAAAATGTAACGATCTTTCTCAGCTCATTCCGTATCGTCAAAATTTAATCTCATTGTCAGTGTAAGAGTCTCTTTCATGGACGATCGATGTAAATTGATTAATAAATTTGAAAAGAAAATAATCGCACACCTGTCGACCAGATTTTAGTCTTACCGTCTTGGGCCTAAGGATAGTCGTGTTCGATAAATTATAATCATCTGTCCGATTATTCTCTTTTCTTCCTCTGAAAAATTGGTTTATATCGTATTATATTATATTCACGAGATACTTGTTAAACTCTATAACATTTTGATTTATAACGTAAAAAAAAAATTATCGCTACGTTTCCCTTGACATTCTTTTGACAGCGAGAAAAAGCAGTTTGATCGGTTTTTTAAGACGTTCTTGATTATTTTGCAAGTCATATCAGATCATCGTCGGATCGTCGTTCGGATTGCTTTTGTAATCGTGTGAGACGAAATCTAGAGAGAGATACAAACGCAACGTTGCTCATAATTTCGGGCTGATTGCATCAAGGACGTATTTCCAGACTAAAAACTACAGCTTCACAAATACACTTTCTCTCTCTCTCGCGCGCGCGCATGTTCCTC
This sequence comes from Polyergus mexicanus, assembly GCF_030449975.1. NCBI lineage: Eukaryota > Metazoa > Arthropoda > Insecta > Hymenoptera > Formicidae > Polyergus > Polyergus mexicanus. Next base: position 631,105 of record NW_027223327.1, on the reverse strand, counting down.
TCTTTTATTTACATCTCTTCTTCGTGATGCGGTTTACCGCTGCTCGGCATACAAATGTGCATAAACGGATTTAATGCTAATATATATCGATATTACATATTTAAAAGCGGAGAGATTCGCTTTTCTTTTCCTTTTTCTCTCTCTCTCTCTCTTTCTCCAATTCGATGCATTCACAAAATCACACTTGATCCGCGATCCAGATCGTTCTCTCGAAGATCGCACGTTTCGTAATGATATTCTCGAAATAGACATACACAATGAATCATAAAAGTATACATTTTCGAAATGTTGTCTTCAAGCGATTTATACATTTTTAGGAGAGATATTTCGGGATTCCATCGATATTATACGTATCATGAGTTGCGATATATACTAAATATATATATATAATATTCGGGTGCACAATCGTGTGTACATTACTTTATATTTGTTTCGTTCTCTCTACGAGCCTGCTCGGACAGATCGCAACTTTCCCTCTGCACGATCCACAATATTCACACGTACAATCTATTATATCACGGTGCGCGTATTACATTTACCTTCTATTATTTCAATCGCGACAATCGACGCGTTTTATTTTACTGCCTCTAATTAAATATGTTACTCGTAAATGGTAGATGGGATGAGATAATCGATATCAATGGTGTCAATAGCGGGCGACATTGTACATATAGGACGTACATGGTTCTCCTTATACCAATTCCGTTCTCTTCGACAGCACGCTTGTTGTCTCTCTCTCTCTCTCTCTCTCTCTCTCTCTCTCTCTCTCTTTTAATCCCCTCTTTGTGTAACATGAATATAAGATCTGTCTTATTTCAAATACGGAAAGTGCAAAAAGAAACGCAGCCGAAGAGAACGGATCTATCTCTAGCTAAATTTTTAACTCGCGATCGATGGCGCCGACCAGGTCGTCAATGGTGAAAATCATTTTCTAATACGATTACTTCGCGAATGAAGGGGAAAGACACACCCGATCATATTAATAATAATAGTAGTAAAATTGAAAGAAGACATTTATTTTTTCGCGAAAAAAAGAATTCGATACTTTCGGATCAGGGACCGATGTGAAAAAAGGTTACAATTTTCTTTCCCCGTTTTCTCTTTTATCTCCCTCTCTTTCGTAATGACGGATTGACGATTTCGCAATCATCGATCGGATAAATTAATACTGCAGTTGTTGTACCCAGTCGACGCCATTCAATCATTTTTCAACAATATATGTTAATTCGCGAATTCTCGTTAAAGTATTTTAAGTACAATGCTGCTGAGTAATAGCGTGCCATCTCACATGCTATATATACCGATACATTATCGTTTAATTCGATAATTGGTCCTGGATAAACGATAGAACCAAACCCGAGTAACGCGCAATTAAGGGAGGTCTTTCACGATCATGATCTCGCAATCGTCGCGAATATCGCGCGATTGACCTGTGACGATTGCATTCTCGAAGGTGAAAAGTACGGGGGAGAAATTCTCTTTCAAGGCCTACTACAAGACATGCTACGAGACTAAAAGACGCTTTACACACCGTTATTCTACACTCTACCCCCTCTCTCTCTCTCTCTCTCTCTCTCTCTCTCTCTAATCACTCGGCGATCAGATTAATGGGTTCCTAAATAATGCGCGTTGTGATAATTAATGCGTTGTGTTGCTTGGATTCCGATCGCTGACGAGAAGCAACCTCTGGCGATTATAATTCGCAAAGTGAAAATATCCTTTCAAACGGCTGATAATATTAGCGGCCTATTACACGCGTGAATTTCCAGTTTTCTCACTCGATCTTATGCTTCGAATCGAAACGTAGCGATGAGAACAAGACGTATCGTATCGTTAAAACTGCAAAAATCTCACCAAAGATATAAAACTAAATGATTGAGAGTGAAAAAAAGTGACGATTTAACAATCCTCGCTAGGGATGTAATTATTTTAAGATCTATTTAAACATATAAATTATACAAAAAGTGCAAAAAAAAATGTTTAAATAATTAATATTTTAAAATCATCTTGACGTGAATTCTCATCGCGTTACGCTTCCGGAAGTAAATGCTGATGAAGATAAACTTGGATTTCCGTAACACAACTCTCGTTAATTAGGATAAATATACAGATGCATATATCACCGAATTAATTTCGAAACATTGAGAGTTGAGAGATACGGGAAAAGGACTCCGAGGATACCTTTTTAATAGCGTATCCCCCTTCCTCTTCCTTCCCGCGTATAAGAGAATTTCATTCTATAATAAATTACTTTAATCTTCATTTGTTATAACGATATATATATGTAACGCGTAATTATATAATCTTACATATCGAGTAAACGCTACGATACAAAGCTAAAATCAATAGATATCGCCAAATAGTCTCCATTCTCGCTAACCATTAACATTATTATGATTATTATTATATATTTATCATTATATATTATCGAGAGATCATCCATATCGTTATACTTGAGGTGATCACATTTTTTCTATTGCGCGATTAAGAAAATAGTGCAACTATTATAAAAATTTTAAAAAGAATTTGATTACAAGAATTCTGAAAGATTCTGAAATTCTATTATATATTTGTTACAAGAAAATATATAAAAGCGACAATAAATCGTTTATATTATAACAGAAAATAAATATATATTTCATATATATATATAGATAAAGAGATAAAGTAAAAAAATTGCTAATGAAATATATTTTATAGTTGTAGAAAGAAAGAGAGAGTTAATATCTACTTGATTAAGGTATTTTTGTAATATACATTAAAAGATTTTACATAATTCTTGTAATTTGCAAAAATAGCTGAAAGAAAAGCAGACCTGTTTGCGAGATTGATGATTGCCTCAAGTATATCATTATCAGATGTTACCATATATTCTTATATTGTGACTAGAACTTGATATATCATATATATATATATATATATATATATATATATATATATAACTTCTCTCTCGGAGGGGGCGTTAAAACTAAAATTGCATTAGCTAATAATATACAATATAATCGAACAGAGTGAAAACTGACAAACAGCGAGGAATCGTAATCTCTGAAAGGACTCACAGCTGATGTACATATGTATATTTATAAAAGAAATTAGATTTTCAATTCAATCGGACGAGAAAGAGAGAGAGACCATAGAGAGAGAGAGAGAGAAACGAAGGCATTCCTTTTTAATATTAACGACTTTGACCAATCGCATCGAACTCGTATCGATAAGTATTCTTCGCGATTCAAAAATTTGTCGCAAAAACGAACAAGCTATATTTTGCGCAGAAATGGCCTGTTCAATGGCCAACAAACTTATATTCGTGTAAACATTGGAATGTCTGCAATTAATATTATTATAAAATTTTGCTCCATATTTTTATCATACCGCGATGCTTGTACAATCCTTTCAACTTCCCCGTTTCCCGTGCGTCTGTATTTCACACTGATCGTAATTCCCCACATAGATATCCTCGGATATCTGTGATATCCAACACGCTCGACGATGTTATGAATGATTAATGGATGCGGATTAAGTCGAGATGAATAGGCCCGTTCGCGATTTACGACTAAAAAACGATAACAATATTTGCAGATAATATATAACTCGCAATATAATGTATATTATGCATATAATATAATATATATATATATATATATATATATATGTGTGTGTGTGTATATATGAATATATATGTATATATTTTACACAGTTGCATGCAGATGCGCACGTCCGTCATATATCACGGATTACGAGCGATGGATGGATGACAGCGAGTAGAAAATTGCGTATAGTCACGCGCGAAAAGACACCGTACAATTGCGATATACGATACGATTCTTCTTCTACAAAAACCGGGCATGATCTCGAAGGAAATGGTAAATGTGAAACGTTACAATCTCAATGAATTTCTACAACGAGAACTTTCCTAGATTTGAGATCTGCATCCGACATTCGAATCAATTCATCAGAGTTGCATCTCTTTATTTTTGAAAATGTTTTATGCAATGAATATACGAGTAATCATAATAGGAATAAAACAATAACAGTTAATAATGTGTTAATAATAAGATAATAGAATGTAAATTATATATATATATATATATATATATATATATATATATATATATATATAATGTGTCAAAATATTATTAAAAAAATTTATATTTTTCATATTTTTCTTATTCAATAAGAAAAATTGAAAAATTACTTTTTGATCACCTTAAAAATCGAAAGATAATTCTACTCGCGTGCTTTATTTCGTATCGTGGATCGTTCTCCGTACAAGTGGCGCATAATGAGTGGCGAGAGTAGTCTAACTATAGCACACGGGGTTGTATATCGCCGATTCAAGCATTGCCTGTTTGCACGAAAATATGCCGGGGTGTCGTTTTACTCGAAGATCGATATGGAAACGTCCACCGTCCCTGAGCAAAGCTTATGCACGTTCACTGAGCCACGCTGTGACCTTTCGAGCGCACGAGAGAGTTCAGTGCACGACGCGATCTCGATTCTCTTTGAAGTGGCTCAAGATGACGCGATGGATTGCGAAAATGCGTAAGATGTGATGGCCAGTGGCAATTTTTAATTAAAGGCCTTCGTAAAAAGGAAGAGGAACGGTGCAAAAGAATGAGAAAGAAGATAAATTTAAAAAAAAATTTATACAAATATATATACCATAATTATTTTTATCAAAAGAAATAATTTTACAATTGCCCAAAATTTCGAAAAAAATGATTTTATGTTAATTCAATTATAGTTTTGCCTCGTGCCAACATTTATTACTTTGTACAACACTTTCTTTTACCAAGTCCCTTAATTAGCAATCATAATCCATATTTCAGGGTCTTTTACGAATTCGATGTTATCATCACACACACACACACACACACACATCCATCATTATTATTTCGCACACAACTGTGAACGTTCACACCACTTTTGCTACATGTTTCTTCGCTTGGAAGAAAATTATGCCACTACCTTTACGGACGATACAACCGAAATAGTTATATATAATATTTATAACTTGAACGACGCATTTATAGAGAAAGTTTATGACGGAAATTTGCGCCGATCGGCCGAACCAAGATGGAAGCCTATCTGCGGGATATCTAATGACGTGGATATTTTTTCGGGGATATATATTATATATATATATATATATATATATATATATATATATTTTTTTTTTTTTTTTTTTGTAAATATTCAACATTTTCGTTTCTGTTCAATCAATAGCTCAAAAAGGACGCTGCGCGTTACTTGAAATCATTCAACGTTACATCTACAGAGAGAAGTATATTATAGATATACATACGTATATATATATACACAAGACACTACACTCTCCACATGGGAATATTATTTTAATGTTAAATCCTTCATGGTTGGTATTTTTATTATTTAATTAAGTATTATTAATATCTATTAAGTATGTATTAATATCTATTAAGTATGTATTTGTTCTCTCTCTCTCTCTCTCTCTCTTTGGATTTATTCGCTTTCTCTTTTTTCCTCCCTTTCCTCCCCCTCTTTCTCCCCATCCCCTACATCTCACCTATTCTTTTCCGTACCCTTTTTCCAATCAATTATCCTGTAAAGAGAGAGCCGCTTTCAGAGACAGAATCCTTATTACAAAACTTTTCTAGATCTTCGAGTAAGCAAGATAAAGGCAAAGAAAATTGCTGACGTTGATTATGCAGGATGTTCAAAAAATCCCCGTTCTTAATGTGACTGAAATTTAATCTTAATCAATCTTTATTTTAATTCTAAATTTAATTTTTCAGAATCTATTAATGTTGTAAAATCGTAATTAAGGAAAAATTCATTTTAAATTAGTCGAAAAATTAAAAGTAAAATTGGAATTTTGATCTATTTTGAAACATTCTGCGTATTCAATTTTGTGTTGATATTGAATGCCATACCTTAACTGAAAAGTCAACGATCTTAATCCTTCTTATCTCCGTCTTCGGGGTCTTTTAGCGTATGCCATTGGGCGATCGGGCGCCTGGGAGACGCTAGCATGTCAGACCAGTGTCTCAATTCCGTTCCGCTCGCATTATATCCCAGGACCACCTTTCCGATCGGTTCTGATGTGCCGATGCGATCGTAATCGACTACAGTGACGACAAGTTGTACTTTCTGGAATGTCGTACGGAATCACGTAGTGTCGCAATCATTAAAATTAATAATCACATATTATTATCACTTAATATTTCAATAAATAAACTGTCACTGACTTATGAATTGGCATAAATAAATATTTTTAAAAATGTTATAAAATAATGATCAAATATATTTTTTCTACCTGTATCTGCTCAAAAGGTACTTCAAAGGTGAATGATTCGTTGTAATACGGATTAAGAGTGCACTTCTTGATCGACGTTTTCTTCTTCTTCAATCTTTTTCCATTCTGCATCAACGCGATTTTAACATAAGGATCCGAGAGGCCACCAACATCCATCTTTTTCAGGTTCTTGGCTTCCAGAATGACTACCGTGAGTTTTCCTGCCGTTGGTACGTATCTCAATGAGAAGCATATGTCTCCCAACTTGTTATCCTGCAATTAACAAAAAAAAAAAATCTTTGATGAATATTTTTAATAGATCATAAAAATATGTCAAATTTTTAATTCTTATATTTAAGATTTATCCTATTCTCACAAAGGAATACAAAATTTAATTTAATTTAATTTAATTTAATATTGTATTTTTCATTCTCATTGTTATTATACAATATATAGTGTATTACAATTTTATCGACTCACCTGTCCACCCTCGCCTTCAACACTCTGTAGTTCTCTCCACTCCTCGATCGTCTGCGCCAAGTCGATTTGGCAGAGCGGCACTTTAACTTCTCCGATTTGATCGTGTTTCGAAAATCTATCGAAGTCGAAGATAGCGAAGACTAGAGTCTTGTTCATGGCATCGGCATAAGGGACGCTCTACGATACAAGTACGTTTGTCAATAACAATAACATCGCAGTAAATTGTGCTTTCGCACACATTTGCATTTAGAACATGAAAAAAGAAATAAAAATTCGAAACTGTCTAAAGATTGCATTCCAGATTAATTATATAGTTAATTGATTATTTTTTATTATTTTTTATCAGGAATATTATTAATTCTTGACTGACCTTAAAGGTGAAAGTCTCGTTGAAGACCGGATTCAGCGTTTTTCTATGAACTTTTGTCTCGAACTTTTTCTTCTTATCTGGCAATAAATATACTTTTACGTATGGATCTGATGTGCCGCCCATGTCCAATGCCGGCAATTCTTCAGCCTGGATTACTGTCACGGCGAGACTGTTTGAATTAAAATCGTATTCGAGCTGAAACCAAGCACGTTCCATTTTTTAAAGTGTCCACGTTACATTGCATATATGTATTATATATATAAAGATAATAATGTTAAAAATAAATAAAATTAAAAATAGCTGTATTAATAATAAAATAAAAAGATGTGGATTATTTGTCATATGAAATACAAGTCTCGTGATAAAAAACATATTGGTATGATATACTAATAAAAATCAATATTAGAGATATGGCATTAATTTCTTTGACATAATTTTCTCGATGTGAATTTAGTTTAATTTAAAAAAATTTGTTGATTTGATTTTCCATTTATAACAATTGAGAAAGATAAAGGGGGAAAAGAAATAAACTATGAAAAGCGGTTATATTGTATATCAAATGAAATAAAATAATAGATAAAATAAAATAGAAAAATAAAAAATGCGATAAATAACAGTCTGTACCTTGTATTGTAGTTTTCCGAGTTTAACTTCGCTCTGCTTACTTTCAGCTTCGTCCGGTTCCTCGGCATTGTCCGTCAATTCTTCCATATCCGGCTGTACCTTCGCATATCGAAGTGGATTCCACGAGTGTAGAATGTATCTCTAACATCTACATGAAGTCACGGCACACCGAATACATACCTTGTCTTTGTACGTGCTGCCCAGAAGCTGCACGGACTTTAGATCTACTGCGCCCTTCAATCCCTTCTTGCCATCTTTGGAGCGTCTCTTGCGACAGCATCTTCGTATACAGCAGAAGCAAATTCCGAGAACGATTACGCCTACTCCTACATAGGAGAGAAAAATGTAAATAAGTATTATTATAATATGTCAGTATAGATTTTTGACATGTGCATACCTACACGTAGTTGCATATTATATCTGAAATTTATTTAAAAGGAAGAAATTTATATATATATATATATATATATCACACAGAGAAAAGAAAACATAGTTGTGCAATATTTTTAGAATAAAATGTATAAAAGATATGTAAAAAAAAATAAAATATTTAATCTTTATGCATGATACTATATTTAAATTAAATGACTGCATGACTGAATGTAATGCATTATTTTGTTCGATATTTAACGTTGTTTCGCAGAAAAATCAGTTATAGACTAATCTTTCGTTCACAGGTAATGAGGATCGATTATTCTCGATTGATTGAGATTAGAAGCCGGCTTTGTGAATGTGTATGTGTCATGCACGGGGCATGCGCTTTTTTACCTATTAAAATAGCAACAAGACCCCAAGGAGGTATTCCCATATCATGCGCGATGTTTTCCTCTAATTCCATCATTTTAGTCTTCAATGATTTCGTCGTACTTTCGGTAATGGCTTCATCTGTTCCTAAAAGCAACACAGCGCGAATTTAAATTAATATTAAATTAATGAAAACAAAGATCAATTATATAGAATATACGCGCGTTTTTTAAGGAATACTCCGCCAAGTCCATCATATATGATTGTTAATAGATAACAATTAAATTTTAATTCCGCGACAGATAAGAACAGAAATTTGGAAGCGATGATTATTCTTCAAAGAAAAATAAAATTAAAGATTACGATAATACTTACCAGCCCTTTCTTCAATTTCTGTAGTGAAAATAATGTTGGACTCGGTGATACCGGCATCGCTAACTTCCTCGTTGCGCGCCTCAGCGGCGTTCACGTCTCTTTTGACCAACGATGGCATTTTCTGCGTCAGGAAGATATTATTATAAATCCACAGAGTTGGCGAGGCAATTCGCTTTAAATGTTAAACGCAATAATTTTTTTCCAATAACGATGCCTGCGCGTTCGATAACTAATAATAATTTCGGAATAAGATAATTTATATATATATATATATATATATATAAAGTTCAATCGTCTATCTTTTTTTATGACAGATGGATCTAATGAATATTCGACGTGATGCGACATAATGTATATAATACACGACGATAAAACATGCAACTAACAACGGACATTGCTGGCGATTTCGTAATCTACAAGCGCGTTTCCGGTGGTTGAAGCCGCATGCGTATCTCACTTTAAAACTCGCCTCTGTATAAGTCAGCGTACGTTATTAACGAGCACGCAATACGATACTCCTGTACGACGTCATAGAGATATTTTATGGCATCAGAGTGCTATTTCTCAGAAAGTAGAAAATAGCATTGTAGCGTAAATACAGTAGCCATTCATAAAATCGCTAAAGTCACTAAAGAACTCCCGTTACAATGATATCGGCCTTGGCGTAATGAGGCTTTTTCAAAGAAGAAATTATTTAAAGGAACGTGACATTATGTGCTAGCTATTTTTTTATACGAGAGACGAGAATCTTCGATTAATTTCCATTACCAGAGCTTCCTCTTATGATCCAGGAATTGTCGCGCAATTTCTGACAAAACCTCGGCGACAGCTTTGTTACCTTAGCGCCTCGATTCTCGCAACGACAGAGAACAATTGCTCGAAAAGGTTGCTGAGACAGGTCGCTGAAAGCGAACAAGTGTGATGTACATAGGCGATACGTTGTTACGCACGACGATGTATTATCGAACAGCGCGTGGGAGTTTATGGGCTCACTCTATAACTAAACGACGTAAGAAATAAAAAGAGATGAGATGGAAGAAGATACGACGAGTGGGAGAAGATAGACTTATATATGAGAAAGAAGCAAGAAGTAAAAAAAAAACGAGAAAGATAAATCAGCACGAGGTGGAACTTGAGTCCGAATAGTAATATGAAAGGTTTCATATTAAATTATTCTTCGATAACTTTATCTTTATGTTTTAATTTTAATATGCATAGAATATTAAGAAGGGAGAGATCGATTTATGCAACAAAGAAAAAAATACGTAATTAATTTGCAAGAATATAATTATAATTTAAACATACGTTTTGTTCCTACACTTTTTATAAACAATTGACTGCACAAACACAATAGGTGTACAGGTACAGGATCGATAACTCTTGATAGGATTACTTATCCCAGATACAACAGGCTCGTAAGATGCTACCTGTGTCTGTCTTGATAAAAGTCGATAGCTCTTTGAAGAGCGCGCTCAGATAAACATTTTTTCTCGAGGAAAATTTCAAGAGAGAGATAAATATTAAAAATATTAAAAATATCTCGATATATTAGTTAAAGAAGCCGTCATTATAAATTCAAAATAAATATTTCATATTTGGCATCATACGTCTGATTGCAAAATCATCAATTTTTCTTAATTGTTCATTTATTCGTCATCGGAAATTGCGTCTATATTCTTGCAAAATTGCTATAGATAATTTCAATTAACGGTACAAAGATTCGAGCTATCTTTCTATCTTGCCTGCATTCAGACGCGCAGATCTGCTATTAAATGATATTAAAAATTATTTCAGGCGTAAAGGATTAATTTATCGCATTGTACATTCAAACCCAGCGCTGCGAAAAGATTAAAATATTTTCGCTACTTATTTCATAGTTGAAATTCTCTTTCGAACAAATATAAAATTTATTTTTTCCGGAGACTTTTGTCGCTATCAATAGCATATTGTTTGCTCTTTGTGTACCTAACATATATATATATATATTAAAAATGTATATATATATACAAATTTTTTTAACACAGAGATTTTTTTGCGAAAGCTTGAATGACACCGACGAAACCCTTTGATCAAAATAATCGAAGACCCTCTACAGTTCTGTACCATTTATAAACTGTATTCAACCTATCATCAGACTAGGTAAAAGTGCCTATCCTAAGTTCTTATGATTAGCCGAACAAGCCTTGCTATGCATTAATTGGCGTATCGGGGACGAGTGTCTAAACGGCCCCATAGATGCGCGCGTGTGCGTAAATGAGCGAACATTTAAAGTGCGAATCAATACAACTTGCTACTGATAAGTAGATCGACTGATATCGTCTGCAACCCCTTTGCGTTCTTAAATCAATTTTATTCCAACAAGATAACTTACTAAAAACTAATATAATATACAAAGTCATATCATGTATATATATATATAAAATATGTAAGAAAGAATTACATTATATTATTCCATAAATCTTTAAAACAGATATATAATAATTTTTATTTGCATTTGTTGACGATGTAAATTTTTATATATATATATAACGCGATAAGCTTGAAATTTGTATTATTTTCTTTTATGCCACGTGTGCATCATTTTCTCGAAATAACCGGAATCCATTTGATAGCGATCCTTTTACATGATGGTACACGGAAGTCACTTTCTCCTCTCGTCTTCGCGCGTGGACATCTCGACAAAAATTTTCCGTTAGCTACTGACATAATAGTCACGTAGTTGGGACATCTGTCACACAAACCTGACAGGCATTTAAACCGTTGGAAAAATGCACGTTGCAATTTATTGCAAGAGTGCCGTGTAATTTCGCAAACAATTATGAGTGTGCGGATGCATTTAACGCGGTCATATAATGAGGAATGTCAATAGAACGAAGTTCCAACAAAAATGACATTTGAGTGTATGACAGAAATTTACTCAAGTGCGCAGATCTCTCTCGACTCAAATGTTTTCTCACACATATGCAAATGTGATTAAGAGTACTCACGCAACTCATGCAACGTACAATATGCGCGCGAGTTGTAAGAAGTTAGATACAAAAGTATCCTTTTACGTTCAAAGTAATGTTAAAATAACAATTTCGAAAAATTTACGCAGCTAATTTCATCAATTATTATCTTAGGAATGTAGAAATATTTAAAATATAAAACTATCGAAATATAAAAAAATCGGATGTCAATGGTATCTTCCCTCTTTAAAAGATAACGGTCATTCGACTATCGACTGGCCTATATCCTTCTCAAGGACGGCTACAGCACGATCGTTCTTAGAGTATCTAACGCCCTTTTCATGAATGAACATCCTCCCATGACTGCTGTAGCATGAGCAAAAATGTTGTTTGCGGAGAGGGGAGAAAGGATCTTCCGTCAAACGTAACGTATATGTATGTACGCGAATACTATGACATTCGCATACTATGACACTCACAGCACGAATACATATCGATATTTAAAAATCGCTAATTATCCCGTCGAAACAGTAGCCTAATTATTTTGGCTATCGTAGCAATTAGCGCGGGTCTGTTAATGAGTACAGTATCTTTGCCGAAATTCACCGGCACTCTGTGTTCTTGAAGATTGGAAAATCTCGTACTTGAAAAAATTGCGATTTAACGTCAATGCTTAACATGTCGTGAATATTGCAGAGAAAATTGCGAATAAAAAGAATTTTACATATTTTATTTTGTATCCCGCGAAAAAACACGGTTTTATTTTATATTTTACGGAGTAATATTTTTAATATAAATTTAAAGAAGATATATATTATAAAATATACTAAAAAATAAAAATTCAGATTAAAATCCGCAATTTTTTCAAACGCGATACTCATCTACTTGTACATTGATGGAATTTTATAAGTCTTTATAATTTGTATTTGACCCATTATGAAAATTATGTTAGTTAAAAGTTATGTTAGCAAAAATATGTTAATTTCATTTTTTGTTAACAATAAATCAGATTTTTCTATCCTTTCTAATCACCTGCGAATTATCGTGTGCGCGCTATTATTACAAATATCAATAATAATTAAATCCGTCAAGAAACGTCCGAGAATCATATAATAGATTCTTCTATCTTATCTTCTATCTATTTATCTATAATTATATTCATGACGGGTCTTATATTCTTAACATTTTTCTCCCTTCTAACTCTGAGAGAGCTTTAAACAGTTTCATCGATTGCTATAATTTGTTCAAACCATCCCCAATTTTCTTTGATATTTTCAAGCCGGAAAGAAAAAGATTGCGTGTGAAAAATACACGCAATGTGCAGTTAACAAAAGTAATCAGAATCTAAAAAGACGACGAGAACAGAAGGAAATTGTCTAGTAGACTATTTCCGAAAGGAAACAATTATATCGCTTCGACTGAAATGTTTACCCTCCTGTATAGTTTACTTTTCGAAATTTGTATCACTACCCTCGGCACAAATCTTGCCGAAAAAGCAATATATAATAATTGTAATAATGTAATAATTAAAGACTTTATACGCATTTCCGTGAACCGAGACGATCGGCAAGAGTACGTTTTCGATTGTATCTTCGCGAAGGGTGATCGATTGCTAATTTTATATTCGTCGCGGACTGGTGAACTGGAGAAATGGACGGGCTTTGATTCGTTTAGAATGGTACTCACGATAGGGAAGCTGTTTCAATGGGTTCTATATGCACCCTCTCTCTCTCTCTCTCTCTATCTCTATCTCTATCTCTCTTCTTTCTTCGAGCTATTTCCACCCCTGGGCGTTACTCGACGGCGGCCTCGACTCGGCTGTAACTACTTGACGGATTTCTCGTGTTCGAAAGCTCGAACAATAGTGGCGAAAAAAACGTGCGGGACAGATTTTATCACTCTCCCAATGTTTTACAGATGCATCGCACGCTACGTCGTCCGCGAACGATAGCGATGAACGATTAAAGGGGATGAAAATCTATCTTGCCACGACGATCACTCGTCGACGACGACGACGAGGACGGCGACGACGACGTGCCGAGTGCGCCTGACTAGTGGTGGTGAACGCGCGAACATGGCCGCCCAACGTAAATCGATAAAACACGTTACGTTTTCCGGCGGCGGCGTCTCGACGCGCCGTTTGGAGCCGACGTTCTGCGTCGTTTTATCACCCCCGTCCCCGCAGTCCGTACTTCTGGCTCCGACAACGACGACGCCGAGGAACGAGCGCCGATCGGCGTCATCGGTGCGCGCGGACGTTCGATACGTAGAATGATATCCTTCCTTTTCGAAAAATTCTCGCCGTTTTCCGGTAATGACGATGATGCTTATCGGTGACGTCACAATCTACCGACTTTAATTAACGGTTCATTAGTTTCTCTTCAGCTTAACGGTAAAAAACGTAAAAGAGCAAAAAGCGTTTGAAGAACAATTCACACGAACAGTTGATTATAATGAAATTAATAATTAAGAGATCACTCTTTCTCCCAATAGACGTCTTTCATTTAAACGCGTTTGACGCTCTTACGCAAGATTCATGACGCAACTATAACATTTAATTCTCTTCAGAAATTCGACGTGTATTCGTAATTATGAAAGATATTCGAATACACCTATTTTAATATTTATTTTGAATCCGAGAATATGTAAAGGAGCTCTCTCATCTTTGATAAATAAAGTTGTATAAGCGAAAAAATAACATTTTTGAGTATATTAGGAATCGGTCTTTTCTCAATAGAGGATATATCGAAAGGGAAACATTATTTTTGTGTGCGTGTGTGTGTGTTGTGTAAAACAGAAAAAAAGTATAGCTCTCTGTGTATAAAACTTGCAAGAAACGCACCCTAATTTGACACATTCCCGAATCTATTGTATTTATTGCGATAGAGATCCTCCGATATTTACGGTACATCAAGTTGTATTCTTGAGCTAAAAATGAAAATAAAATCAAAAATAATAATAAAGAATAACTTTCTGAGAAAAAATATAAATAAGAAATTTCAAAAATAATTATACACACAGATGTAGTCCAACGAAATAGCTATAATAAGTGTAATTTGCAATATTGTTGGCGAAAGTTTCTCAATTTTTATCCATCAAGTATAATAAATAATTAACAAATTGGCTCTTTTAATTTTCGTCAAAAGGAACTTGAGTATCCGAATATCTCTGTTATTCTCTACTATGTTATTAAACATTATTATTGAACAATAAAAGTTGACGATTCTTACTTACTTATAGGTCGCGCGGCGATCCGTATCCGAACGCCATTTTAATGTTAATAATACATTGTACATTGTATCGAATCTCGAAATAGCGATTTTAATGGCGATATATCGATCACAGACTAATATAATCTAGAACTCATGCGAATGGGCGACGATTCTTTTCGAGAGATAAAACATTGCGATTGGAAGGAAATCGATCCGTAATTTTATTCCACTCTCTCTCTTTCTCTCTCTCTCTCTCTCTCTCTCTCTCACGTAGCCGAGTGGAAGAGGCTGCTATATAAAGCTTCGTAACGTCTATGTAAATCCTTTTGTCTGAAATAGTAACGAGCTAAAATGAGTATAACTTGCATTTGTACGTTATCTGTTTATATACAGAAATCTGATCGCAATAGATGACGCAAAGTTATTGCGAGAAACATATATATATATATATATATATATATATATATATATATATATATATATATATATAATACAAAATATCAACTTTCTCAATCTTATGATGGCGGCAGATATTCCGTTAATTGGAATTATTAGTTTCATTTATTAATTAATCCATCGACATTCATTCATCGAGAAATTTTAATTAATATTTTGATCGACATAATACTCTCTAAATATGGTTTATATTGCATTTTAGACTTTTAGACGATAAGTGAATAAAAAGCGCGCGGGAGATTCCAGATGAAACATCTTGGTTTTCATTCTAGATACACATATAATTTGAAGATATCCGTATGTATTAATAACACAATCATCAAGTAATCAAAAATTATAGCCTGTGCAAACTATATACAACATATATTGCCTTATATATTATATAAAATACGATATTACATACGTGCTCCTCAAATCCGTGATCTCCCGCCAGGCGCCATGATGAAAAAGATCGCAACAACGCGAGTATAACGGTCCTAGATCCCTGGATAAAACAGAGAGAAACTGCGTTATCGATTATACTCAAACTGTCGGTATATAATCTCTAGAGCTCAGCGAAGTGTCTCGAATTTCCGGATGATGGCGCGCCGAGATAATTTCGAGGTGTCCGTCTCGCCCCAAGCGCCCTAAGCGGTCGTCTTTCCCCTTCCACGTCTCCGTCCCCTCTCCAAGCTTATCAAATATTTGTGTAATTTGTAATTGAAACGTGCCTACCTATATACACTTCGTCGCCTGGAACGATGACAAATTTGACGCAGTCCTCATCGTTAATCTCGTCGTACATTTTGTACATTGATCTCTCGAGCGGTCCTCGATACTATGGTGAAATGGCATAGCCGCGCTGACGTGCGGGTATACGCGGTCGGCGATTACGCACTTGTCGGAAGACGGATCTTCTATCGTTTCGTTTTGGCTATGTCGCATTTGGTGTGTATATGTCTAATTGATCGCGCGCGCATCGATGACACACGAGGCGAGAATTGTATTTTATTACTCCACATGTCTGATTTTGTTCTTCTTTTATTTCTTGGTAATAGCTCTAAATCATTGTAATCAGACAATATGCGAGATAAATAAGGATCGGAGACCTTTGTATTTTATTTTTTCTATTCGTTTCGTCATGCCGATGCTTCCTGTGATGCGTAATGTTAACGAATCTATATAAATTTTACAGATTATTGTGATCTTTTTGTTTAGATAAACGAAGGATGGGTTGCATCAATAGTAGGACGAACGTTTTTCAAGTGACGAACGTTAATGACCAAAGTAAACCCATTGCTCGTGGACGTTTGGAGATCACTGAGATAGACATAATATTCCACCAGGATAGCAAGCAGCCGACTATATGGCCACTGCGCTGTTTACGGCGCTATGGGTATGATTCGGAACTCTTTAGTTTTGAGTCTGGTAGACGTTGTCCTACAGGTGAAGGCATATATGCCTTCAAATGTAGGAAGGCGAGAGATTTGTTTAATCTTGTACAAACGAAAATTCAGGTTTGTGTGAACATAACCTTTTCTTCTCTAATATTAATATTATATATATATATATATTTAAAAAAATATATTTTTTATTTATTTATTAATAGGTATCCAAAAATGGAGATGACGCACTGTCGAGAGACCTTTCAATTGCATCGCATCCTACTCCAGCAGTACCAAGAGTGGCAGTAGAGCCTAATTACTTAGATCCAATATCATCTAATAGAAGTAACAGTTGCATGGATTCTAGAATTAGTCATAGTCAACAAAACGGTATCGGAAGATTGAGCAGTGTCGGAAGCAGCAGCGGTCCTATATCACCCCAGGGGACTGTGGGATCACCCTCGCCACCTCCTATGCTGCCGCCTCCGCCACCGATTTCTCAGCCTCATCCGTCCTCTTACATCAATGAAGAAGTATTGTCATCTGGCCTTACAGAACACAACAATAACAAGAACCTTGGAAGAGCAGTACCAAGGTAGTGCAATCATTAAATCGATTGAATAAAACACAATATCTAACGTAGTACTAACATTTTATTTTTATTGTCATAGATCACCACAGATTACTGCTGTCGAGAATATGATATTTAAAAATGGACTCGCAGAAACAGAATTGATATCTGTTCAGCCTAGTGTAGAAACTACCAACTGTGACCCAGCATCGCCGTTACCGATTAAAGCGCCTCACATGAATATAGACATCTGCAGCGAAACCATCTGCAATCGTATCTCACCGACGCACAGTACTTCCGAAACGTATCAATTCAAGGAAGAGAATAACCTAAGCGGATCTCAACATGCATATATTAATGTAAGTCCTGGACAAGATCACATAGAAAAGATCGCTATCAGGGCACGTCCGCCTCCATTACCCGTCTTGCAACCGGATGTCGAGGAAATCTCCAAGCATTGTTACTACAATTTGGAGGCGAGCGAGATTCAAATTTTGAAGAAGAGATTCTCTGGCACTTCGATAAACGAAAAATCGCCCTTAGTTCCCTCCACGCCAACGGAATGTCCGATTAGGGAAATGAATTATGCGGTCTTGGATCTGGATACGAGAGATTCACCTGGTACGTCCGATAACAACGCGAATTCGCCGCCATCTCCTCCCGAATCTCCAAACAAACCGCAGGTAGGCTATGTTACAATAGACTTCGAAAAAACGGTCGCTCTCTCGCACTCTGTCAATCCCAATCACGATAACGAGGGCTCGAGGAAGACTCGTCACAATTCCACAATAGACGACCTGGTGACGACTGCGTACAAGCACAATTCGTCAATAAGTGAGTGACATATTTTATATTTCTTATAATGAGACAGTGTATCGTGTTCCTCGCTGTTTTGAAAAAAAAGAAATTGGAGAAAATCGACTTAGTTTCACTATAAGCTTCTGAAAGTCATTAAACTCATTTTAATTACTCATTTAATGAACTCGTTACGCTTTAAACTTTCGACATTTCTTAGCATATTGGAGGCTACATACAGTATAGTTGATATACCACAAGATATATTTCTAGCGTATGGATTTGTATACAAATTTTCAGTGCATTTTATCAGAGCAACAGTATTCATAAATAATAAGTCTTTTTTTCCAAGTTGGACTAAGGCAGCATAGAGAAAAAATGTTTTTATATATATGACACATATAGATAAGTTTTTAGTACTTCACACACAGATTTTTTACATTTAGTATTTTACAAACTAATGTTGGAGGAATTGAAAGCTAAAGTGCCCTAATTTTTTTCTGTAAATATTGTAGAGATTAATATGGCTCAAATGATCGTAATGGAGATACAATGTGGTATGAAAATATACGTAAAGAAAATATATATGAGTTTCACTGAGATAACGGGAATCATAATATAATGGTTAATTTTAAGTGATTGCTGTCATTAATTAGTTATTGTATCCATCGCGCGAAGATAACTAATAACAAAAAAGTGTAAATTTATAATATGAATATTTCTGTAACAAAGTAATCACTTAAAATAAAATTGCGAGTGTCATATTTATTTAAGTTTGATATATTTGTGATGCAAACAATTAATGATATTAAAAATAGTTGATGCAGGAATTTATTATGTTCCAAAGATTATATATATTTTCATATATAGTAAAAATTTATATACGCGATGTATTTAGCATTATTTATCCACTAAGATATTAATAATTCAAGTTGATTTACCAACTTTTTCTTCTGATAAAACTCTTAATCTGCTGTAATAAAACGCTGCAATACACATCCAAGATGTAAATAAGCATACATCTTTTATGGATATAATAATCATTAATTTTTTTATAGATATGTATATTGTTATCTATTATATTTACAGTTTATTATAAAAAGTGAAATTTAAACCAAATACATTATATATATATATATTTACATGTTTTATGTTAAACCAAAAATGTATGTATAGGAAACAGATATAATCGAATCAAGTATGAGTCTGTTTATCAGTCATAAAATATTTTTTGACACACACACGCACACATAGGAATATAATTATAATCGCGTGTGTTAAAAGATACGTAGAAATAATTGCAAAAAAACATATTAGACTTTTATTTTTTTAAATAAATAAATTGCATTCCAGTTCTCTCTCTCTCTCTCTCTCTCTCTCTCTCGTTAGAAAAAATTTAGTCGGTGAACCATTATTTCCGATAATTCAATTGTGTCGATTGAATTAAATCATAGAAATAACAAATTTTATTTTATGAAAAAATATTTTATTTAATGTACGGGATATATTACTCCTATCTATTCCTTTTAAAATATGTTGCGTTAGATTGCCTCTATATCGCATATATTTTTTTATGTAAAAGAATTTCTTTAAGTCGTAGCGACAATAAAGAATTGTTTGCCGTAAGAGCAACAAAATCCTGAAATAATCGAAAAAGGAATAATATCAAATTTACGTAGACGGACATATAATTAATTTTTTGCAAATATATAGTGCCTATTTTCTTTTGGCTATTCTCTATTTATATAGAAAAGAATAACTAATTTATTATGTACATTCTCTCCTGCATTATGGGTAGGATTTCCCTCTACTTTTATTTATCGTAATATATATATATATGATCCATTCGATTACGAATTTTCCTGTATGTTGAGCGCCACGCGTGCAATCATATGTGGATTATTTCTCTCGAGATTTATATAGTTTACGTTCTCTTTACACTCGACATTTAAAATCAGTGTTTTCAATATTTGTTTTCTTTATTATGACCCAATTTATTATGCATTTAAATTTAATATTATCCGTAAGAATATCAAAGAAATCTGCATTCCTAAATGACGCGAATCCACAACAAAGATGAAGATTCTTCTCTGCCTTCCTTGTTCTAATCTTGTTCGCTTACTTTGGGGATTGTTTACTTGATATAGAAATAGATCATTCTTTTATTATACAAAATTTCCTGTTATTTATTTTATAATTTATCAAAAAATTATTAAAAAATGCTTATGTCGCAGAGAAAAGATATAAATGATAATGATATCGAAATAAACACAATTTTTTTAGATATTTATTAATAAGATTCTCTTAATAATTGTAGAACAGAATTAGTACATTTTCGAACTTTTGGATCAAAGACAATGATATCGTACATAAAAATAAAAATTTGAAAAATACGCATTGTTTGATAATATTAACGTATTCACTGCCATATATAAATACTTAACAAACAAAATGTAGTACTTTCGCAGTTTATCGCTTAAAAAATAATTGATTGATATAAAAAAAAACCAATATATATCAAATAATTAAATGTGATAATATTTACAATGCATAATTTTGAAAAACTTAACAACATTACCCTGAATATCTTATTTATTTTCTATTGCATTAATATTATTTATGTGTGTGTGTGCGTGTATGTAAAATTTTTCAATGCTACGAATATTTTCAAAAAATACGAATGAATACTTTTAACTTAATTAATTGATAAAAAACTGAATTAAATGATACATAAAGAGGAAGATTAATAAATTCAGGAAAAGAATACTTTAAAAACAACCGTAGAAAAAGTACATCTCTCATTAATGTACAATTTTAAATATTTTTTAATGCAACGAAGAATAAACGAGCGGTTTTGAGCAATAATGTTGAACGATCTGTTTTATGATTTTCCGCGATAAATAAAATTTTGTAAATAGGATATTTTTTGAAGATTCTACATAAATTTATAAATTGATTAAAAATTGGTAGTGAATAAGTTAATATGAGATCTCTCTGGCTTTAACGTTCAATAATTTTATACAGAAAATGAATAAATTGGCCTTATATAGAGAGAGACGTTTTAGAAATATTGTTGATAGAGGATATAAAAAAATTCTGTTGGATATACATGCGTATCAAAGTAATATATAAAATTTATTAATTTATTTCATGTAATAATATATTTAATATATATATATATTAAATATATTATTACATGAAAGTCTCCATTTTAATACAGAGCAAAAAGAATTCAGGCCTATAAATCAGTTTATAATAAATATCAAAGATGGGCAAAATGTTAAGATCACAAAATTTCAAATTCGACAGATATCCTAATTTTTATCAATATTTTTGTAACTTCGCAAATATTGTGACGACGATATCTTCATTAGGAGATATTTTCGGATTCTAACTAATTTTTAGAATATACAAATGAAATATATTAAAATATTACATGATGAAATACCTGTATAGATAATGCTCATCTTTAACAAATATTGTAGTATAGTGTCGCCAGAAAATTCTATGTAATATAATTTGTATAATATATGCGTGCACATTGAAGAGAAAGTTAGAACAATTAATGTTAATTTAGGAAACATACGATAAGTAACAATATGCAATGTGCTTGGCATAGATAAGATTTTTGTTCTCTATGTAGAATATTACAAACACAACAAATCTAATACAAAGGCCTCAACTGTAAAAAAAATATTCTTTTTCTAAATTATTAAATATGCATTAATTCGTGTATTTTAGTTTTTATAAATGTATACCGCAACATTTTTAGCATGGCCTATAATTCTAACAAAATTATCATCAGTGCTCAAATACATTAAAATACCATAAATACCATAGAGAGAGAGAGAGAGAGAGAGAGAGAGAGAGAGAGAGAGAGAGAGAGATGTATACGTTTACATTTAAAAAATGTACAATTATTTATCCAAAGAATCTGTCTTTAAGAATGTATGGTTTAAGATATCTTAAATGATACAGAATATATAATCGAGTTCTATTGTTACAATAATATTCTTATAGCCATGTTTGTGGCGCCATACATGAGTTTTGATAATGCAATTCATGTTTTTCTCGTGCCAGATTATTATTATGCATTATAGTGATTTAATAAGGTTAAAATTTTTGAAAATTTAAGAACTATGATTTAAAAAACTGCTGTAAAATGAAAGAAAGTGTTATCGAAAAGATAAACATGCGTATTGAGCATTTTTATGGGATTGTTATGTAAATACAATCCCGTTGTGGATTGTTATATAAATATACAAGTAGAATGTGCCAAAAAAAGTATAAACCTCTTTTATAATGATGTTCAAAGTTTAAAGCTGTAATATATATATTCAGACTTGTTTATACATATATGTTTCTTCAGGTTAGTTTATATATATATATATATATATATATATATTTTTTTTTTAAATACTCGCATATAGCACAAGAAAACCTTTATATATATATATATATATATATATATATATATGCTCTCTCTTGTGCTACTTACGGAGCTTCTTAAAATAAACATGGCCGATAACGATGATAATGTCAATCTTGAATATGCAATATAACAGCTGTATTATAGACAGATACATCGAATTGAATTTTTATCGAAGAATGTGTGTTTGTGTGTGTATATAGATGTATGAATTGTATATGCTACACTAAATGCGCGTACCATAATTACATGTAATGATATCATAAGAAAGAGCTTTTTATCAGTAGCAGCCACGAAAAGTGGGCAAGATGTCTCAGAATTTATTATGCGGCAGTATTACGTATGCTAGCACACATTTTCCGATTTTCTTTAAAATGCATACGTTCGTAACGAATGCATTTATTGAAATATGTTTTTAATATTGATTTGTTAAATATGTATATATATATATATATATATATATATATATATATATATATATATATTTCGCGAATTAATATAATATTTTACACGAACGATTGGCAAATATTGTCTTCGTGAACTTTTTCTTCTTTTTTGTGCAATACACAAAGAGATCTAAGATCGACAGTGCAAAATGTACGTAAATTAAAATGTCAGCTGTAAAACATTTTATAATAGATGTGCATCAAAAAAGAATTTGTAAATTCATTTCTATTCTATTCTATGTGCATGTAATAGGAAGAAGCCTATATGAAATAGAGGGAAGACGTATTTATTTTTATACAGTGTCTTCTTGACGTTTTAATGTAGCAAAGTATAGTAAATTATACATTATATGTACATTGTGTACGAGAGAGAGATTATTATATAATATTTATGTTATAACTCTAACACAGCCTTCCAGACATCACGTGATACTTTGAGGAAAATGGTTTATATAAAATATGTTTACACTTATATAGCTGTATATATAGACATGCTCCCGATTTATTCATTTCCGCGCTTTATTTTACAGATTGTATGGATTTATAAAATATACACTAATGTTATAAAAAAAACTATGTCATTTTATTAATCCCTCTTCAAATAATTCGACAATGTAAACGTAATTGAAATGTTAAATGTAATAATAATATGATGTCTTGAAATTAAGACGACAACAACGATATAAAAATGTATACCTGTGCACATAATATTCCGGTGTTTTATATATTTTAAATAGTAAATCTCTCTCGTATCGCAGTCTTTTCAAAATTAAGTTGCACTTTAATCTATAACTGGGATTTATATGGCAACAGGATTTTATATTATGCTTACGATTGCACGTATAATTTCAAATCCGCGATACATATCGCGATACTGAGCAATAACAAGTGTATGACAATTACAATTTTGTACATAGTAATCTCTAGTAATTTGAAGCGATTACTGAATACCAGCAGAGGTGAAAATCATAAGGTGGGGGCACGCGATCAGGCGGCAAGCTGTCGACGTCTGGTCAATTCGTAGTCTATAAGAACTGAGATGTCGGGATGACGGCGCAGGATCGTCGCGCAATAGCGCATGGTTTGACTGGGATCGGCGCCGGCCTTGAGCAACACCTTAACGGCGTTGACAAATCCGCTCTCAGCGGCAACCTGTAGCGCTGTCAGACCCTCGACGTTGGCTCTCTCCAATTGAGCCAAGGGCGAGGTGACTAACAGCGACACTGTCCGATGAAATCCTCTCGCCGATGCGAGATGTAACGGCGTGTTACCGCCTGCATCTTGCGTCCCAGGATCTTCACCGTGCTCCAGTAGCCACATCACCATGTCGACATGGTTCTTTCGCGCAGCTATATGCAGCGGGGTTTCACCATATCGCGATACAATGCCCGTCGGCGTGCGCGGCATCAACAACGTCGCCGTGTTCAACGTGCCGCACTCCAGACTCTCGTGCAACGCCGTCTCGCCGCGATCATTCTTCAACGCGGTGTCCGCCCCGGCAGTCAGGAGTGTTCCGATCACCGACTCGATGTCGGTCTTGCAATTGTTATCTGCGCATAATCGTGCGTCATTAAAAATCTTTCGTAAAAATTACATAGAAAATTACGTAGAAAAAATACGCAAAGAATAAAAATACGTTTATCGAGTTATCGATGAAAATGCGATTCGAAGGATGCGCACCTAAGCGACAAATAAATTTTATATAAACACTAATATTATCTTAATCGTACCGAAGACGGTCGAAGATGTTAAGATGTGCAGGGCGCTTCGACCTTGGTGATCCTTGGCATTGATGGGTCCCGCTTTCGCCAACAATTCCAATGTCTTCAAGGCGGCGTCGAAATCGTGATGGTGGGACTTCAGCGGTGCGTGTGCCAGTTGACGAGAGAGCATGTGCAACGCTGTCGACCCACCGCCGGCCTCTTTGACGCCTGGCGGACAGCCATGCCTCAAGAGATCCTCCACGAATTTCAATACATTGCCTGGCCCGCCGTTCAGGATCACTCTATGAAGCGCCGTCTCACCACGCGGCGAACGCACAGCTGGATCGCATCCGTTCGTCAACAGCGTTCTGTGATATATACGACGATAAAAAAAGATATAATATATCATTAATCGCGCATATTTTATTATTACTACTATTAATTAATATAGTAAAACATTTTAATAGTGTATAATAGCACGTAAAAAAATAATAATAAAATATAATTACATCTAATAATACATTGCAATAATTTACGCAAAAATAAAGTAGTATAATAATATAATAATTAGATTAATTTTGAATTTAAATAATAGTGATATTTAGATTAATTTATGAGTTTATAATGAATGGACTTTTGGATATGAGAGAAGAAAGCTACACGATGACTCGTGAATGATTCATATAGTCTTTAAATTGATGCAAACTTTGGGAAGGAGATAATTACGTAAAGTAATACAACGTTATCTTAAACAAGTCCATTGGAAAGGCCGCGATAACCGGCTAAATTCTTTTTCGAAAACAAGATTGAAAAATCTACCTGAGCACAGGCAAACAATGATTCGTTGCCGCCATCAATAGGGGTGGATCACCCGACACGTTCCAATCCGGTTCATCCAGGTTTTGCACGCAGCCGCTGGCGATCAACGCCGAGACGCGCTTAACGTCTCCCGATCGCACGGCATCGTAGAACGAATCGCTGTCCTGGCGACCGATAATAATCTCCCTTTCAGTCCTCTCATCCTGCATCTCGGCCTTCGTATCCAGACGAAGTTCCGCCACTTTCTCGTAACAAGCTCGTATATCTCCCGCCGTGAAATCTCGGGACTTATCTCCGATACAAGCATTACTGTCGTATGTCATATGTCGTTCTTGTACTTCAATCTCCAGCACGCTCCTATTTCTTTGTTTCTGATTCTTGAATTTCTCTTGGTTCTCGATTCCGTCGTCGGGTCCGTCCTTTTTCGCATGACACGTGGATGAGTTTTCCGTCGCGGTGCTATTATTCACTGATAAATTCAAAACCGAATCCTCCTCCTCATGTTTCTCATTATCTTTGAAGATCAACTCGTTCCTGGCTCTATTCATTCGCGAAGTATCAATACTTTTTTCATTTTTACCCTCTTTCTTGCACACATTTTCCGTCATCCTTTGTGCATCTTCGTCGAGCGCGCTCAAATCCTCTTGAAATGATTCACCGGGCAAAACATTAACTTTCACTGCGAATTCCTCGAAAGAGGAATTACCTGTTGTGAGACTGGCTCGTCGTGACGACGACGATAACGTCTCCTCCATATCAACGACAAAATTGTCCGGGTTGTCTAGCTCTCGACCGTCGAAGTGAGCTTTCGCGGAGCCGCGCAAAGTCATCGTCTTCTGCTGTTCTGTCGTCGCCTCATACGCGGAAGTCATCGCGTGCTTAATTGATCTCGATTATTCGTGCTCGTGCAATTGGCTCGATGCGGGACGATACAGCGAGTGGACGTAATTAGCCTGCGAAACACTTAGCTTTCGCAGATCAAAGTTAAACTACGCTACGCGATATAGCGCGCATTCGTCGTACAGTAAAATCCCGTATGTTATAAAAGAAACGTAGTATGAACAAAACAGACTGATCGAACAGAATCGAAGCAAACGTTACCGGCGTTTTACTAACTCCTCGCTAAAGAACAAGAGACTCCATCGATGCTTGCACCGACTTCATCCCTTCTTTTTCCTCCTCCTTCTCTTCTTCTTCTAACTCTCTTTGCTTCCTCTCCGCACTACATTCAGTATTTTGCGTTCAGTGTAGCGCGTTTCGCCTTCATTCGTTGCTTGCCCCACTTCACCGGCTTTTTAATCCTCTGGCAAAGCCATAGGTGCCGAACCATTGGAATTTAGGCCGATCACGCTGATGAATATCGTATCGCCGATTCATATTCATATTTCTGTGGTTGTATAAAATGATTGAATTGCATTTGTTCTAAAGCTGAAAACAATATTAATAAAATCAAATTTTCGATTACATTCTTATTGTTATAATAATAATTATTATTAAGTAATAATTTATATTAAGTAAGAATAATTATCAAAATTACGCTAAAAGTGCTTACTTAATAAAATATAGTCATTCAATTTGATATATATATTTTGCGCATACATTCTCTTCTTCTGCATTACGATTTTAAATAATATTTAGTACACACTTTCTCTCTCTCTCTCTCTCTCTCTCTCTCTCTCTCTATATATATATATATATATATATATATATATATATATATATATGGCAACGAAATTTGACAATACAAACCTAAAAATATAGAAGTAGTAAAAATATTATAGCATATTTTTATCAATAAAAAAATGAAACTATATTTAATCTTTTTTACCGGTTATTCGTTAATGCAATTCTTCGAAGCGCAACGTGATGCGCTCGCAAATTAAATCGTAGCCGTTGATGCTACGCCTATTAACTCGCTCTGCCTTCTGTCGAGTAATGATAACGCAAAAAAATTTCAAGAGAGAAGGAAACTCTCGGCGACGCCGAGTTGTGATCGCGATCAAACACACAGATGTACATGCGAACCCAGGGGGTAGAAAAAGGAGGAGCTTAAACTATACATGTACTTGTATAGTGTGGAAACTTGGGATTTCGGCGAGATATTAATCGAACGTATAGGCAAAGTATTCAATGTATAAGCGTACGCATGTCTGAAAAGTTACCCCTTTATTGAACACTGGTTTACAAGAAACTTAAAAACGAGCGATGAACACAGAGCGAAGAAAACCGCAGTAGGAACAATATAGTAATATGTGCCTTCTTTCTTGTGTACAAAATAATTTTTCAGTCATTTATATATCCATATTCCGAAAACAGGTAACTTCTGTATGCGCTAAATGTGTGTGTGTGTGTGTGTGTGTGATATAAATTAAAGACATATATCGCAGCTTTCCAATTAAATCAAAGGGGAGAGTCCGTTGAAAGCGCGTCGATTTTAAATCATATCTCCACTAAAACAAAAATACTCACAATATATTATCATTCGATTTAACGATTACAAACGATATATTTGTGATACTCACTCGTTTACCTGCTTCGCGACCTAGAGCCCGATCGAGATTTTGACTTGGTTCGATCTTTGGAAACAGACTTGCGTTTCTTGTTACGATATTTATCTCTGGTACTGGCACTCTTGCTGCGGGATCGGCTGCGCCGTGATGAACGCGAGCGCGAACGATTACTACGGGATCTCGAACGGGAACGTGAATGCGAGCGCGATCGTGATCTTGATCGCGAGCGGGAACACCTAAAGTAAAAGCCACGATGAATAAATGTTTGAGTAAAATGACCAATGTGCGCGTATATCTTTGCCTATCCTACCATTACGAAACACTAGCATGAAACATAAAATATGGTAATTTTACTACTGTCTTTATAACTCGAGATTAGACTTTTATATAGCATGTGCTATCTCCAAAACTATTAATTGCGCGCATTCCGATTTCGCCAACATGGTAAAATCTGTTTCTGTTAAACCTTTAATATGTATATACACACATGCATCTACATATATATATATATAAAAGTCTAAAAAATATTCTTATAAATATTGAAATATCTCGATATCATACAAGTTTTTTGTTAAATAAAGATATACATTAGTGTATATATAACAAATAGTAAAATTATCCGAGCTTTAATAGATAAAAACTGTTAGTTTTACTTATCAGGATCTAGTCTTTAAAATATATCGACGAAATTTCTGCTCAATCTTTGTTGGATAACTCTCTGCCCAACCATTTCCATAAATGTATACAACTAATTTTAATCATGCAAGCTTATCCATAATAATGTAACACAAATTTCTTCATTACGCGCTTTCAAAATTCACTCTGCATCACTGTATACATTAATCCATGTGTAGAATATATACTTGACTGGTTCTACTTATGTACCATCCTGTTCCCCGGGCTGTACTTATAGTAGATAATCGTAGATTGCGATGGCTATGCCGGGAAAGGAGAGCGGACAAGCGCTTTTATGCAGATGAAATCACGAGAGGTTCGGAGATGAACGGAGATGAAAAGTGGCTAGAGATGGAAACACTGAAAGTTTGTCTCTCAGCGGTCATTAGGTATCATTACGAGGACGACGACGATGACAACGACGATGACGACGATGATGATGACAATGATGACGACGACGACGACGATGATGATCAATGATGACGACGACGACGACAACGACGACTAGGCAGAAATCACAGATAGCTGAACGAAGAACGTCGACGTGCGTAAACTCTCGATCTAGATCAGTGATGGTCAGTGGTCAGCGGTATCGTAGTAGTGCGCAGAACTAGTAGCCGTCACACATATCCGGCCCCCATGATTCTGCCGCGCTTTCTCGCTCGCAGAGATGTGCAGAGGGAAACCCAAAGTAGGTGGGGTGCTCTACGCTGTAACTACGACGCGCGATGTGTGTGTCACGAACACGTGAACCCAAGGCGAATCTCGCGCGACAATGTCGGGCGGCAACACACATTTCTCATGCGTGTGCCGCATGTTCAGCCGCAACTCCTATAAATAATGGGTAGTATTATGTTTGCCGCCTTACAAACAGTTTCTTTATGTTTGTAGGAATAATTTTTTTTCTCTTAATCATTGATCATCTGAATGACTTATAATCGCTATTGAACAAATAAGACAACCTACACAATCTTTTTGTACAACTATAATGCAACATTTACACAATAAATGCGATACTTTGACAGTCATTTGATCAAATATGTCTTATGTGTAACAATATAGACCATCTTATTGGAGATATATTAAATATAGCAGTGCTTTTATGCTTCTCCTAATTATTAAATGTCAAATAATTAATTACATGTTTTAAATACTTAATCTAAATACGATTAATGATTTATGTAAAATTATATCTTTGAAGCAATTGTAAGTTTGAACCTGTACTTTGGCTCATATAGCAAGATATAAATGTATATCTTTCTGTAATTATTCTATGATCCTTTTTCATCCAACAAGTTAAGTCCTCATAGTGCGTGTACAAAGGTAAAAACTTATGTATAAAATATAAACAATTCAATATACAATCTTTTAAACATGATATATATAAATTTAATATATGTATAATTTAAAAACTGTTTTTATATATAGAAATTATGAATAAGAAATAATTATTAACTCTATTTAATAAAAAATTTTTAGAAAACTTACCTTCTTCTACGAGAAATCCTGTGACGATGACAATCTCTAGCGTAATGGCCCCTTTCACCACATTCATAACATTTATCTTCCGGATGAAAGGGTCTTCCACTGCCTCTCCTGAAGGAGCCTCTATCTCTCAATTTCTTTCCGTTCGACAATTCTACACGAACGCGTCTTCCGCATAAAGTACGACCGTCCAGTCCTCTTACTGCATCCTCTGCATCTCTAGGATCCTCAAATTCAACAAAGGCAAATCCAGGAGGATTTCTGGCAACCCAGACATTTTGTAAAGATCCATAATAGGAAAATGCATCCTCCAATTCTTGCTTACTAGCGCTACTTCCCAAATCTCCCACATAGACTTTGCCATCGGAGGGATAACGTGACATCTAGACACACACATATATATATGTAAGATTTGAACAAAAACAGTTAAAAGCAAGATACTAATAAATAAGATGGATAAAAGCATAAGAGGAGAAAAGAGGAACTTGTGTGTATGTGTGTAAATATATTTCATATTAAATTTTTTTTTTAAGATAAGAAATATTTAAATATAGATAAGTCAATCGTTTGTAAATAAAACAATAACGTTTCGTTAATTTAAAACATTAAGCTATCGACGACATAATTCATTTGTATTTGTATACCTTGCTCATTTTGCTCGGTTCGTAGATTATTCGTAAATATAAAGAACTATGGAGCTGAAACTATACTGTATTTTTTGGAAAATATGTGATCGTTCCGTGATTAGCGCGATGGCTTCTCACCTCTTCATGTACATCATATCGATTCGAGAAACAAATTACGAATTGATTAGAGAAACCGCTTTTCATAGAACCAATTTTTCAATAGCATTTCCACCATACGATATTTACGATGATGTCCACCAATACCAAGCGATACTTCGCTACGTGTTTTAATTTGTCGGACCAATCACAGAAAAGGACTTGATTTTGATGTCATGTATAAAGTGATCTTTTTCTTTTTTTTAAAGGAATATCACACCAACGACATCTTTTAGTTACCAATGAAACACTAACGAGAAAAATTTCGTGATTATTAAACGAAATTGAAGAGTATTGATATTATCGACATTACATCCTGCATATTATCATAACAAAGATGCAATAGCGCGAAACAATCAGAAATAAAAAACTATCAGAATGTTTTCTGATAAAAAAATATTACAGAAATTATTTTACTGTTACAAAAATATCAATGAATATGATAAATAATTAAATCATTAATAATTACCGATTATAATTGAATATATGTTTGATGTTACTACGGTTGTCATAGCAATAACACAAATGGAATATTTTGACAGTAATATATATTGTGACAGTTGTTGAATGTAATATAATGTAATAATGTAATGTCGAATTGTGTGTGCTGTATTATATTACATAAATAATTTATTAAATCGATTTATATAATAATAATAATAATAATTTTATAATGTCGATTTTCGGAAGTGGCGATAAAACTGATAACATTGTTATTTTTGACGTATCGAAAAATGAAAGAAAATTGAACGACGAGTTCAAAGTACTTCAACGAAAATTGAAAGCAAAGTGGAAATTTGTAGAGTAAGTGAGACTTTGCCAAAAAAAATTCTCACAGCTGTTTACATATATTCATATTAATTTCATTACATATCAATATTTTAGAAATTTTCATTAATAGTGAAAACAAATTTATACCTAAAAATGTATATATTTCAGAAACAATGAAGTGATATCGCAAGAATTATTGGCAAATGTCAAGATTCTAATATTGCCAGGACCATTAGGTAAATTTACTGAGCTTGAAATGAATTCCATTAGAAGCTTTTTGAATTCTGGTGGTAATGTTCTTGTTACACTTGGAGAAGGTGGCGAAAATAAATCCAATACAAATATCAATTTTTTGTTAGAAGAATTCGGTATTATGGTAAATAATGGTACGTACAATCTTTAAAAAGAAAAAAAAATTATTTCATTAAAACTTCCTATATATATATATATAAATATAAACTCACAATTTTTCATTTTTCTAATTCCAGATAGCGTAGCTCGAATGAGTTACAGTCAAACAATGCATCCTAAGGAATCTCTAATATGCCAAGGCTTGTCAAACAAGTCTATATTTTTAAAGAATCATGATGAGTACATGTAAGACATAATGTTTTAATATTCCATATTTTTTACCAACTTTTTTAAATATATAATTGTTTCAGTGGTATGAAATTTTTGTATCCTTATGGTGCTACTTTAAATGTAGTCCAACCATCTGTCGTCGTTTTGTCCAGTGGATCAATTGCTATTCCAATGAACAGACCCATTTGTGCCTATCATTGTGTAAAAACAACTGGTGGCAAATTGGTTGTATTAGGTTCATCTAAACTGCTAGCAGATACTTATATAGAAAAAGAGAATAATGATGCTTTGCGTGAAATAATTTTTGATTTTTTTGAGTTGGATATCACAGGGATAGTGGATCATCACACAGATGATATAGAAGTAAGTTTATTTTAGTTATAAATTAATATAATTTAAAGAATAAAGTTTGCTATATTAAAATTTAAAAAATCTATAAAATGCAATTAACAAAATGTATTTTTATGTATGTATTTTTATGTAGTTTTGGGAATACAACTTTGTACCAGATATAACACAACAGGCAAATAATCCAAAAGTTTGCACGCAAGACTTGGATAATATCGATATTCCTCGCGAGTATACAAAGTTATTTAAGCAGCATTTTTATTCCATAAATTTGAATATGATTCCAGCTTGCATAAAAGCATATGAAGCTTTGGGGGTGAAACATGAATCACTTACATTAATCCCACCTCATTTTGAGGCACCCTTACCTCCCACACAAGCATCAGTAAGCATTGCATCTTGTGCTCAAAAAATTTATCTCTATTTCTAATATATTATCACATATAATTATTATGTATATAACTTTGAACTTATCCTGTGTAGGTATTTCCCCCGAGTTTTCAAGAATTATCGCCACCTGCTTTGGAACTCTTTGATCTAAATGAAGCTTTCAGTTCTGATTTTTTGAGACTCTCACAGCTTACTAACAAATATATGTCGACGAAAGATTTATCGAACGATAAGGAACTAGATCATTATATCAGAGAATTTGGAAGTATTATAATAAGGATAAACAATTTCAATACTGCTAAAGAAGTATTGAATTTCATTTTTCAAAAAATCTGCAGTTACAAAGCGATGCACGATTGAAATTATTATACAGAAAAATATTAGAGATTATCACTGATTTTATAAGACAATCTATTAAAAGTAAATGTTTATCGGAAGAAATTATTGCGTTTTATTTAAATTTTCTACTGTTCCATTTTTTTTTTATCTAGCGACATTTATCGACATAGAAAATTTTATCAACACAGTATCGATACATAGAAAATTTGAATCAATTATCAAATATAATTTGATATAATATTTGTAGCAATTATCAGTTGATGACAATTTGTGACAATGTGCCGATATATATATATACCAACATATTCTATATATATTTATATCATTTTTTTTCCTTAGGTTTATAAATTGTACAGCGATCATTTATGAAAATTGAGAGATAAGTTGTAAGATCAATTAATTAGATAGTAAATTTAGATAAATTTAGATAGTAATTTTCACTATATGTAAATAATAAAAGAAAATAAAGTTGAAATTTTTAAAATATCATTTTTTGAAGTTTTTAAAATAAAATTATTTAGAAATCAGAATAGCGCGCGCTAGAAAAAATCTTGAAAAGTATACATTAATTCATCGGATATCGCAATACGTGTAAAATAGAGATATTCTCGTTACGTAATGCATTGAACACTATATGCATATATTAATATCGCTTTCGCTGTTCTACTACATTTAGCATCACACACATGCGCGCGCGCAATTATTTTTGTTATTAATATATATATATATATACACAGGTATTTTATTATCATATATATACATATCGGGTATTGGACGCAATCGCTTCCGCTGTTACGCTATATTTTGTACATGCGCACACAGTCATTTTTATTATTATACAATAATACCACTGGCATTTTATTACGTATATATATACATATATATATCGGACGCAATCAGATGCATGTGATTTTTCCAGATCAAATCAGCTGTTTTGCGACGTTGTCAATTCTTACATCACCAATAATTTCTCTGCCACAATAATCATGCTGTGTGATAACATAGTATAAATATATCTCATTAAATAATTCTATCATTAAAAGATAAGCATTCCGTAACTGAATGGTTCGTCAAAGATGCCAAATGATGTATTTCGAAAACGTAAAGTGAGAATTTTTACTATCTATATATATAACTTTTGCGCAACGATATAATTGTTTAAATGAATCGTTACCCTCTTACATTAAAATTCTTGCAACAATTTTTATAAACTTTACAGTTATACATTGCAGATCGGAGTTATACGATGTAATCTGTGTAAAATATTTCGATGTTACATATAATACGAGAGAATAATACCTTTATAAGTGCAAAAATTAAATTGCAATGCAAATATTCTTTCATTTAAAAGGAGAATCATGGAGTCACATGAAATTAATAATGTAACTAATAATGTAGCTTTAAATGCTCATGCAGTGTTAAGATCATGTGTTTCAACAACTAATGAAGGTAGATATAAATCACCGGTAGACTGCTAGATTGCACCAAAATTAGGTACCGGATGCTACACTTTTATTTTGAAGTATTTCAATGATTTCTGCATCTAGTGGCACTAGCACAATTTTTTTGTTGCTATGTTTGAACTATATTAATAGAGTAAATTGGATATATCAGATTACACAGGAGCTTGACACACTGAATCGATTAATAATCGCACAAAAATGGGTCAAACTGTATCATAATTATGATACAAAAAATTGTGGATGATAGTAATAATAGAACTTTGAATTTAGCTGAAAGATTACGAAATCTCCAAGAAGAAAAGCACTCGAAATTAACGATTGGAGCATTCTTCGAATTTATGAGAACTGCGTACCAAGTTAACGACAGTTGTGAAGGTTTGGCTACAATACTGAGTGCTAATAGTGAAATTGATTGGCAAGAATTAACAAAGATTAGTTTAGATTTAAAAACACATGAAGATAATAAAGTAACCAATGACAATTGTAATCTCAATATTCAAGAACAACAATACAAACACAATGATTCTGTACAGAAGTTATTGCTACAAACAACAAGTAGTAAAGAAGCAAGTTCGTCTATATCAAATAGTACGATAAGCTCACAATCTTCTACAATCTCCTGTAATACCATTTATGAGGCATGCAATAAGGATGATTTTACACAGGAATCTAATAATGCAGAAAGTATTTCTAGATGTTTAGAAACAGGAGATAATATCAGAGAAGTAAATCAGTTGTTAAAAAGTTGTCAAACCTTCAATGAAAAGAGGAAAGTTTTACAATTTAAGGAGCATTCAGAAGAAAGTGAACATGGCTTAGCGAAAGTCATGAAGGAAAGTCTAAGAGATATTTTGCACGAAGGATTATTGGACTCTGTTTTACCATACATGCTACCAAAATCGTCCCTATCGCAGCCTGTTATTAAAAAATCTACTGTTGTCACAGATGTTAAAAAAAACTCTTCATTGGGTAATGTAATTGAGAATAAAGCAACAATCACAATTCATAAAGAACGAGAGAAGGAGAAAAATAAGATAAATAAGAAATCATTGGAGTAAGTGTGTTTTGAGTGACAATATATAATAAATATATACAAAATATATACAAATTGAACAAAAAAATACACCGTACAGTAACATTTTTTTGCATAAATGTTTTATGTGTATATTATCGTTTATGATAATATTATCATTATATTTATCATATTGTATATCTTAGGAACGACGTGGAAATTCATGTATGCGATGAAGATAAGAATATCAAAAAAAACTTTCGATGTCCACAAAAACTTCTTATACAAAAAATGTGTTATTTTGCTGACGTCACAGCAGGGCAGAAACTTGATGAGATAGACATATCAGTACATTGTGATGTCGTTATTTTTGACTGGTTAATGAGATGGGTAAAAAAGGACATCATAAAAAAGTCTGAATGGCCACTTCTAGAGGCGAGTAATGTCATTCCGATTATGGTATCTGCCTGCTTTCTGCAAATGGAGCCACTTTTGGAAAATTGTCTTCAATATTGCCACGACAACATGTCAGATATTTTAAAGACGTCGACAATCCTGTCATGTCTAGATGATAATCTTCTTACAAGGCATGTATTTCATTATTTTCGTCGTAATTTTAATTATAGTTTTGATTATATTCTGACCATATGGCAAACAATAATAAGTAGCTATTAAAATCTTTTCTTTCCCACTATTTTATTGACATTTACGATTATTAACAGATTGGCTGAATTATTTACAAATGAGGATGTTGAAATGTTAAAAGACAAAAAAGATAAAATTCAGAGTCGTTTGTTCTGCAAATTGATCGTGTCACTAGTAGAAACTTCTCCGGATAATAAAAAAGGGCATTACAGTTCATTGGCTATGCTATTTAAATGTGGAAAATGCAGTAGGAATGTTATACAATCGATTTCCGATTTTGTGCCTTGCGTTCCAAGCGCAATAAAAATTGATAACAAGGGAACTATACGCAGCAAACATGTAAGGTACATATGACATATACAGTACTTTACAATATAAATATTATTACAAAAATGGAAAAATGGAAAATATCTCATTATTTTAGAGATCTGACTTGGACATTGAATGATTACATCATTACCTTACGATCAGAGTTACGCTCCTGGCGCAAAGTTTATTGGAGATTGTGGGGAGATTGCCATTTCTTGTTTTGCCAGCAGTGTAATTTGTACTTCTCAATACATCAGATCGACTGGTGCTGTTATCACCCAGAATCTGCACAATTCTTCGTGAATGAGCAACAGAGGCCTACGCCTTTTCCTCTAGGAAGATATCCGTGCTGCAGTCAACGTGCCTATAGATTCGAAGTTTTATCTAGTCAAGGCGGATGTAGGTACAAAGTTGGTATCAATATATTATATATTTTATAAATTTAAAAAAAAAATTTCTTTTATATATTAAATATTATTATTAATTATATAGGATCGCGTAATGTATATATACAAATATAGCTTACATAAGATTCTTATTTTTATATGCTTTTATATATTTGTTTTAGGAACATGTACCAGATATAAAGAGCGAGAAAGAATTAAATATTTTAAATATTTTGACAGCGAATAGAGAAGTAATAACTATCGAACCGCCCCAGCTCTTTTTCCCGGAAAAGATTATACGATTGGTGACACGCGATCCGTCTCTTCGTCCAAGCAAATTAGTATGCAAGGATATAATGTGGTGGAATGGCATAGAACTCGTGCCACCGAGACCGAAACTTGGTTTGCTCGGTAAATTGTTTTCGAAAGAATTCTGTCTTCTTTTATCTCTTATAAATTATTATAATACATACGCAAATTTTATTTCTTTCAAAAACAGGAAAAATTTGGGGAAGTTCGGGATTCCGCCGATTATTTGAAACGCAAGATTCGCAGAAGTCTTTACAGAAACTTCGTCGACAGATTTCCACAACTACAACCGATGTTTTGTCTTCCGCTTCTTCGTTTACGGACGAGGACGACGAAGACGACGACGGAACTGTATACGAAGATAGCAGTATAGACGACGAATCGTATTATAGCGAAGAATTCAACACATTATGCACCTTAAAACCAATGAATAAAACGATACATAATCAGAAGTAAGAAATCGTATTGATAATATTTTTATAACGCAAAATCACTTTATGATCTTTTAGAAACAACAATAGATGTTGGAGCGGCAATTTAAACGTAAGACATAATCAAGATAATCAGAGAGATTTTGAGGAAAGAGCTGCAGCGCAAATGATAATTCTTCTGACAAAGAGAACGATGACAGAGAATTTGCTGTCAAAATCTTACAGCAAGCAACAACACAATTATAAAACTAAGCAACCTATTGGTATGTTTTTCATGTACATAATTATATATTCAGTAAAAATGAAATAATATCACAGAAATAATACTTGATATCTGAAAAATAGGTGGAACATATATAAAACTAGAAGCTGAATTCCGCGAACAGTTAACTCAATCTTATAAATATAAGAACCCTTTAATAGGGAAGACTCGCATGAAATCAAACAAGTCTTGATTTATATATGCACAAGATTAAATAATTCATCTGATATATCTGGAATATGTTGAAAAAATTATTTTGTTGTGATTGAACGTAAAGAGAAGGAAAAGACACTGCCACAATATTATAAATGCCATTGTTTAATAAATATATTTAATTTAAATACATTAGAAAATTGAATAGTTTTTATAAAAAAATAAATATGCATCTTTATCATTTGTCATTATTAAAGATCCATTGTAAAATTTTATTACTGCAAAAATATATTCAATACTGTATTTATGGAATAAACATTTGCTTATCTAACAATCTAATTTGTAATTATATTGTATATGTTCTTGATTTATTCCTGAATCTTATGTAAGGGTTGTTTATTAATTCATATCACTTCTATCTAATAATTTGTTCAACTGTAGTTCTGTAAACACTACAAAAAGAAATTGATTTATTAATCTTGGTATAACTCTTTACATACATATTACTTGAACAATGTGTATATTATGTGGTGAAAAGAACACTTACCTTCATTTTCAGAAGTAATAACTTTATATTCCTTAGATTCCATTAGTTGTTTCAGTTTTAATAAAACATCTTTATTAAAAATATTTATGCCACGCCATTCTTTTGAAATAACTATTTTTTCTAAAACACGTTTAGCCTCGGAACGTTTGAGAATCGTTTCATCAACTGTTCCCTTAGTGCACAGCCTATAGACAACCACAGGTTTCGTTTGCCCTATTCTATGACATCGTGCCATAGCTTGTATATCCGCTTGGGGATTCTGTAAGCGTTTAAAATTTGCGAGCGCGAATCAAATATAAATATGGACATGGAAAAAAAAAAAAAAAAAAAAGAATAACAGCGAGATTATTAACTCACCCAGTCACTGTCGTATATAATAACAGTATCGGCACTCGCCAAATTTAATCCAACTCCACCAGCTCGAGTAGATATAAGAAACATAAACATATTTGGATCATTGTTGAAAGTTTGAATATTTTCTTTTCTCTCTTCGATTTTAATTTTACCATCTAATCTTACATAATTATAATTTCGTAATGAAAGATAATCTTCAATCATATCCAAAATCATGGTCATTGTCGAAAACAACAGAACTTTATGACCCCGCGCTTTAAGTTTCGCCAGCATAGCGTCTAACACTAAAAGCTTGCCGGAGGATCTGATCAAATCATCGTCGATTTTCGGCAAACCAATTGAATCCAATGGGCAGTGAACCAAATATGGATGATTTACAATCTTCTTATACATCGATACTAAAATATGTACATATAACAATATATAATATATATATATATATTTTTTTTTATATATTGTTATATATACGTTATATATATATAACATAAATTAAAATAATGAAATAAATGATGTATAAAAATATGAATGAAACATATTATAATGATAACTTACTTCTATTTTGAAATTGAATACGAACAAGAAAATCCCTGTTACGCTCTGTAACATCAGTATACTGTTTCCATATTGACAATTTTTTTTGGTCCATAGGTTTCATTGCTTTCCACTCATCTGTATTAGAGCTAGTATCAAGGTCTTGTAACGAAGTACTTGGTGACATTTCATTTTCGAAATTATCATTGGCAGATCCGTATTTACTTCTCAAGAAAGCCCGTCTTTTCGATTTTTTACCATCTGAAGTCTGTATAATCGGATCCGATTTCTCAATTTTGCTCAATGTTTCTAAATCATAATTTAATACTGCTTTGTAAAGATCGTGTTGTAATTCCGTGAGCGGTGCATAGACTACTACTTCCTTCTTAGGAGGAATATCCAAATGAACCTCAGCTTTTATTCGTCTTAACATAAACGGATTCAAAATTTGGCGCAACGATGATAATACATGTTTCTCTTCTTCTTGCTTCAAAAATTTTTCGGCGCCTTCCTGCTCGAGTTCTTTAACATCGAACCATGATTCAAATACAGCTAAATCATCAAAGATTTCCGGTAACAAAAAGTTTAAAAGGGACCATAGTTCAGATAAATTATTTTGAAGTGGAGTTCCAGTCAGTATTAGTCTATTCATAGATTGCATCGTTTTCAAGGTCCTAAAAAAATTCATTTATCTTAATTTTAAAATAAAAAAATAAAATATTTGTAATTAAAACTATTATTCTGAATTTGTATATTAATTTTAGAAATAACTTATAAATGTTGATATTTGTAATTAATTAAGCAATCAACATACTTGATTAGCATACAGTTATAATTTTTGATTCTCTGTCCTTCATCTATTATGATATATCTCCATTTTTGAGACTGAAGAAATCTACTTTCCTGTAATGGCACTTCGTAGGTAGTAATTACAACAGGTTGTGTTTTATAACCATTTGTAACATGGTGTTTATCTTTAATTTTTATACGAATAGCTTCTCTTTCAGTTCGTGTACCATAGAATAACA
Organism: Polyergus mexicanus; assembly: GCF_030449975.1. NCBI lineage: Eukaryota > Metazoa > Arthropoda > Insecta > Hymenoptera > Formicidae > Polyergus > Polyergus mexicanus. The sequence continues at coordinate 590,183 of NW_027223327.1, read as the reverse complement.
CAATTGGTATGTCAGGAGCGAATCTCTTAAATTCCAACAGCCAATTCGGTATAGTGGAGAGGGGTGCAATTATCAAGTAAGGTCCTGTTTGTTTCTTCTCTATAAGATGACATATCAAAGCTATCACTTGTATTGTTTTTCCAAGCCCCATTTCATCAGCTAGAATCCCATTCAAGGCATTCTCATAAAGCACCTTTAACCATTCCAAACCCACTTGCTGATAATCATATAATTCGCCACAAAAATATTTTGGTAAAATAGCAGTGTTTTGTATAGTAGATGGTTCTGTTTCAATATCTGAATCTGCAGATAGCAGTTCTGCTTTTATATCTTCTTGACTTAGATTTGTTTGCTTCTTTTTAGCCTGCATTTGTTTCCTGATCTGTATATAATTTGATCAAATTATAAATCCTCTTATACTTAAATAATATTACAAATTGTGATAAAAATTAGAATTTTTTTTCATTACTTACTGGAGATATATATTCTTGTATATTATAGTTTTCTACATCGAGCCTGTTTGTTTTCTTATTCGATGGTGGTACATTTTCATTATTAATAATAGGTTTCCCTTTCTTCTTAACATCCTTTCCTTTTTTAATTTTATTTACTAGAAAAGAAGAATAAAATTTACTTTTGTTCAACAAGTTCATCAATCGCTTGTATCTTTGTTCATGTATTTCACGATTATATTCTTCTTCCATAAGTTGTTTTCTTTCAACTTCAATCTCATTGTAGTGTCTTTTTCTTCCTTTTGCCTTTTCTTCTTCTAATGGTGTATTATTAAACTTGACATTATTGATGATTGATGTATCTTATATAAGAGAAAATAAAAATATCCAATTATATTTTAAAATAAAATATACATATACAATGTTTTCTATTTATAAAATAATTGTTTGCAATCATTGTTAGCTAGGAACTATTCCAGCAAAATAAAAGTATATAAAAATGAGAGCAAAATAGAAAAAAATTTTATAAATTATTTTGATTAATAAAACTAGATAAAATTCGCGATTCTTGTTCGTTTAACAAATCGAAATTCAATAATAAGTGGCAATTCTGCTCTAATCAGAGCGAGAAATGATTTTATAATTGAGAAACACTATATTAACATATTTCAGCAAAAAAAAAGCAATGTAGATTTCTTGCTAAAAGCACGTATGTCTCAACAGTTTTAAGCAAAAGTTATTTAAAAAAATGCTATATATTTATGAATATATCACACATAATGTTCGCATTTTCTATATCGATAAATAAAATAAATTTACCTGCGAAGGAAGTTGAAGAACATCCAGGATCAATCATATTCAAATTATCGTCAACAGAAAGATCGACTTCCATTATTGTAATGATATAAGATAATTAAAGATCAGTTTCTCCTTCAAAGTAAAACAAAACTTTGTTCGAAATGTTAAGAACGGTTAACAAGAACAGCGGTTGCATGCGTGATTGAAAGCATGAGCGGATTGTATAAATACAAAAGACAGTTGTACGATAAATTGCCGCCAATAATATATAAGAAAAAAATGGATGCTTAGACTGCGGTCGAGAAGACGCTAGAGATGCTTCGAAGCATTGCATTAACCAATCAGAATAAAGAAATCTTTATTCCTTTTGTCCTGATTGGTCAATCAAACGCTTCGAAGCTTAGTTTTTTACTGTTTTCATATTGATTTGCAATTGTTTCTACCATAGATTTATTACTTAGGCTGCGGTCGAGAAAACGCTAGAAATGCTTCGAAGTATTGCATTGACCAATCAGAATAAAGAAATATTTACTCTTTTTGTCCTGATTGGTCAATCAAACGCTTCGAAGCATTTGTAACGACCATCTTCCCGATCATAGCCTTATGCGGCGTCTACAATAGAGATTTTAAGCCCTAAGCCTTAAGAAATTGACAAATCACAGTCAAGTATGAGAAGAATATTCGACTGTAATTAGTCAATTTCCTAAGACTTAGGGCTTAAAATCTCTATTGTAGACGCCGCTTTATAGTTGCGGTCGGGAAGACGCTACCATTGAACTATATACCATACTGGAAGTTCCAATATGTTGCAGTCATCCAGTCTGGAACGCGATGGCTATACCCCCACCACTACTACCGCGGCCACTAAAGGATAGCTGCAGCTTTTCAGAGCTGTCTCTTTTTACCGTGAACTATCATAATTGAAAACATCGTCCTGCCACGCAATCGCACCAAATCACATGCGATCTTTAATACCACGCAAATATTTATTTCTATGCTAGATGGTTGAAAATGTTAAGAAGCAGAGAATTAAAATAAATATGAAAAATGGTAAAGTGTATCTTAAAAAATTGCACATCAAATTATGATAATGGTTTTAGAATGGATAGTACATTGGTCACGTGGTCGACGTAGTTAGACAAGAACAGGTCTGAGAAGTGACAACTCTCGCAGTCCCACATTTCTGGCCGCCAATCAGCAGAGCCGTGCGGGTTTCAGTATGGTACATAGTTCAGTGGACGCTACAAATGTTTCAAAGTATTGCATTAACCAATCAGGATAAAGAAATCTTCTAATCTTTTTATTCTGATTGGTCAATCAAACACTTCGACATCTCTAATGTTTTTTTGACCGCAGGCTATAGCTATAAGGAATTTATATCAATCCATAGATCTATGCGATTTATACAATCTAATAATTAAATCGAGAAAACCTATAAATTTATAATTATTTTAATATATTGCTTCACATTGTTTTTATCATTAATACATATTTTTTTTAGAGAAATTTATATTTTTTAATAATCCTTTTTTTCTCTGCAGTTAATATAATAAATATTAATTTAATTACATATACACAGAGAATTGTAATTAATCAATTACTCACGAATGAAAACAAAAGCTAAAGAGAATAGATAAGATGTATTTTAAAAAAATAAGAGTATAAGAAAATAATGATATAAGATAAAGAAGCACAATAATAAAATTATATTTGTATACATATGTGCATAAATTAATATTTATATAAATACTAGAAATGATATGTAATATTTTATACATAATATATACGCGTAAATTCGTAAAGCATTGATGCGTTAATTAACAGTAATCGCTGAGCCTAACTGTCGCATTAATTTGTAACATTCCTGAAGACGTTTCCTGTCCCCTATTCGCTCAAGCGTTTTGGCGGCTTCCGCGAGCATACCGGCGCGTTCTCCCGGCGAAGCTAACAGTAGCGTTGGCAAATGTCTGCATGCTAAACATAACGCGACGGCATGCTCCCGCTCGCCATTGTTCTGCTCCTGTGATCGATCCTTGCCGCATATAATCGAGGAACGCGAGTTTCTATGATGCAGACTCCGATCCAGCAAAATCTGAGTCTTTATCGGTGTCGCCCCAGCCATAATGCGTGCTGTAGCTTCATACAGAAACACTCTTGCTAATACAGACTAAAAATAGATAATATTTTCTATATGTATCTTAGATAATTATGCGTATGTATAACAAATTTTATTTTATTATAACATTGTATCAATTTCACTGAAAACAAACATATAGAATATATATAAGAACATATATAAGAATTTACACTTACTGGGATATGTTGACACAGTTGTCTCAGGCATGCCAAGTCACGTTGGAATCCCGCAAGAGATATATTCGCGACAGATTTTTCCAACTCTGCATCTTGATTCAAGTCTTGCCACAATGTTGTGCGTATTTCAAGAAGCCAGTCACAAATCCATAATTGAGTAAACTGAAAAGAGAAAGCATAACAGAGATTAGCATAGGGCAGAGTCTCATTATAAAAGGTACATTCATACACACACACACACACACACACACACACATATGAATCACAGGTAGATATTAAACTATTGTACATGGTGCTGCAACCTGCCACAGGAGTTGCACTGCAGGAGTATTGCATAGTTATATTTCATGCAATGCAACTACAATGCACTCTTGTAACAGATAAACGATAGCACAGATTATACTTGGGGGAAAAAAAAAAGAAAAAAAAAACCTTTAAAAGAAATATAAATATTTTAAATATCTCTAATGTTCAATCAATGATGAAACTCTCGAAATATTCGCAATCACTTCTGTATACAAATATATATTGATCTCTTTTAAACAAAAATGCATAGCCAATATTAATATAATTTTTTTCTATAGATTCTGTTACACAAAGAGACATTCGCAAATATAAAGTTTCGCGACCAATAATTCTGCCATTACATTTAATTTTGCTATTTCAACTTGAAATAGACTAATATCACATGTTTAATATTGTTGATAAAGTAATTATTCGTGAATTAAAATCTACCACAATTAATTTGATAATTTACCAAGACTTGCTGCGATGATTGCTCCTTGCAATGATAGTACACCATAGACTGTTCGAGCAGTAATCCTGCCTGATCAATGAAATGCATAGAAGCCATCTTTGTAGAATGTTTTGCTGCCTGTAGAACATTGAGTACAGCATGTGGTAATGGACTGCTGCTGCTATTATCGCTGATTTGGAAATTTCTTTCATAAGGAAATTTACTCTCCACGATATTCCATGCCTTTGAATCTTCCTCTCCTAATCTCCAACTCGCGGTAGCGCAAATCACTGCTCCCCACCATAATCCAATCTCATCTTCGCACGCTATAAAAATTATAAAAAAGAAGAAATGATATACAAGTTAATATGCTAAAAAAAAAAATAGTTCATCTTTATCTCCTATCAAATTTTTAATTTGGAAAGTATCAACTTTATACATATAAATACAACATAAAAATATATCATTTATATATAAAATTTTTAAAAATTTTAAATAATATTCTCTCGTACTTGCTACACTGATTTTGTCAATAGATGGGAAACAGGCGTCCACTTCTGCAGAAGCCATGATGATTCGTCCCAATTCGAGTACGGTGGACGCGTGACATTCTCCGACCATACCGGTCAATAAACGCAAGCACTGCTCAATTAGATGATTTCTGTAGGCGCGGGCTGCGTACGATAGCGGATCCGCTCGACTGCTTTGCGATGTGAATTCGCTGTCGGACTGTTTCTTGTATTGCCACTTTTGGGATGCCAAGAATCTCGCACCTTCATCAATCATGATCCACTTTAATTTCGGAGGAACGGCACATGAGGACAACAAGACACGCGCTTTGCCCAGATAATATTTGTGTATGTATGGGAAGAGAGATTGTTTCAAGCATAACGCGGCGTTCACATATATTTCCGCAAGTAGTGGCTTCGGCATACTCTCGCCGGCGACCTCAGCATAATTGACGGCGCATAAAGCGAGATACAGTGTCGAATCTTTCGTACCTTCGGACAGACGCAGGCAGAGCATGTGTTGATAGACAACTGCTATTTCTACGGACATTTCCGCTTGTTCCCGTTCCGATTTCTCCGAGAACCACTTGCCGATCAGCGTGACCCATCTTCCCAGCCATAATTTATGAAGAATTTGCCTCACTATATGCCATGTGGTCGCGAGATAAATTTCTGTGCGCGATAACGGAAAAGATCGACCAAAGTATTGCAACCATTGATGTAAATCTCGATACGCCTGATTGTACTCATGTTTGGATATATTAAATTCGGCCTGACGTCTCCAACGACGTAATTCAAGGAAGATCTTGCTGCCGGTAGGAAAAACGGGATCACCGTATAGCAACAGTCTACAGAGACCACCCGCCAGAAGTATCAGATTGATGAACCAGATAATAACATTGCTCCACAACTGTTTGTCTGATTCTGGTTGATCTGGTAATCAAAAAAGAGAAAATATTAGCGATAATAAATTCATTAAAGTAAAATAAAATATAATCTTTACTTGTGTACCTTGATAATTGAGTATCGTCCGTCCATCCAATCTCGTGTTTAAATAATCATAATTGAATTTTCCTACATTGTTCATGAGAATACCAAGAGGATTGAATGCTAAGAAGAGCAGCATAAATCCGCATAACGTCAATCGGGTGTGATCTCTCATGCCTCCAGAACTGGACACGGAATGAAGATTTTGTAGAATATCCGAATCATCTTTTACCGATGACGGAGAAGGCGGTGACATTGGTGCGGGTGCAGGTGACAAAGACGGCTCGCTCGAATCTGATCGCGGAGGCGTAAGTTGCCCGCACACTAACAGATCGCGAAGATTTTGTCGTTGAGCGGTCATTTTCAGCGACATATTCTCGGTTTTTAACTTTGCGTTCATGTTTTGCAAATATCTACAATTGTACAGGAAAAATAATTAGAAAGTTCATCATCAATATACGTGTAAGATAAAATTAATTATCCTTTCCTGATGTAGTCGATAGTTTTTCGTAAAATCGCTGATTTGTTTAATTTGGCATCGACACCAACTATAATGTTCTTCAATTCAATTATCTTATCGTTGATCGATGTCCTATAACGTCGCTCAATAGCATTGTGAGCACTGCGTTTCACTTCTCTCACTCTTGGTACACCCACATGTGTAGTTGTGTTTAGACGATTAATTTGTACTTTGTCAGTGTCCAGTACTACAGGAATCCCTTAAATAGAACACAATTAAATATATATCAATGCATTGTATAAAATTGTATAACTATATATATTTTTCATATCTTTGTATAATAATAATTATGTTTAAGCTAGATTATAAATATTTTGAAAATAAGCTTATCTAGTTTTTCTTACCGGTAGTTAACACTGCTCCATTTGCAGTATTTACAAGAGTATGTATCTGATGTGGAACGGGGGTCGATGTAATAGTCTGTCCATTTTTAGAATACACAAGAGATTCTGATTTTATCAATTTAGCTGGTAGAAGTAGCTGCCGTTGTTGGGCAACCGGGGCCAATGTTACAACATTTGGAGATTGAACATTAAAATTCACATTTTGTGGTATCGCATATTGTGAACTAAATACTGTAGGTGTTGTTGAAGCCACTGATATTCTCTGTGATCTATTTTGCGGTATTGATGTAATATCTTGCTGCATATAAGCAACAGGTTGATTACTATCCGTCACTGCTTGTTGCGTTACTATAACATTTGTACTTGGTGATTCAAGGATAGCTGGGTCTTTAAAGTCTTTAAAATCCTTAAACTCATCATTGTTGACATTTAAGAAATCAAATGTATTTCCATCCACTGATATAGGATCTTCCAGCTCAGAAAGTAGAGCCTCATCACTAAAAAGCTCATTTTTCAGTAACTCATTTTCGCAATTTGTTAAAAGATCTGCAATATATTAATAGATAATTATTATAATCAGACGATATAATAAAATATTTGTAAATATTTAATACTAAATGCCAGTTTTTGTTATGAATTATATATTGTCAATTCTTTTTAGTTTTAATTGCTTATATATATATATATATATATATATATATATATATATATATATATAATAAAGCAAAAAAATATACATCAATTATGATAATATAAAATATAAAAAACTTTATTTTTAAAGCACTTGAGTGAATAAGTTTATATAGTATACATATAAGTTCATAGAACACAAATAATTGTTAATTAAAGATCAATTATTTTCTATCATTTTTTGTTATTTTTGTACAGCTGTATACAGTATTATGATAGATAAAGTACAAATGATGCATGTAACAATCAGGCAAAATAATACCTGCCTAATAAAATAATAAATGTTACAAAACTTTTCTCGTTAGTATTGTATATCTCTGGGATCTTAACAAAAAATGCTCAACAAGAAAATATATTGCTGACGAGACCTACCATCGATGCCAGTGACTTCATTCAAATTGAAGCTGTCATTCGATTGGAAATTGGAGAAATCATTGTCTTGGGCCGGCGCCCATCCACCTGGGTCTGCCATTGTACCCTGCGTAGTCAGATTTTTAAATATTTTGTCTCACATCGAATAAATCCAAGAACGATAGATAGCTCGTGCGAGCGCAACACCGATATGTCAAACGCAATAACTAAAAATTATAAACGATCGTATGATCATCGCGTAGCCAATCCAAGCGCCGCTACAGATCGGATGATGTTGCGTCATCGCGCGCGATACTAATAAACTCGTAAAATCGACGCCTCCACCTCCACGGCATTTTGTTGACAGGATTGAAAATACAAGAATCTGTTCAATTTGTCAATTTACAAAAAAAATGACAATAATGTCGTTCATTTTTCCAGTGTTGTTTGTCGGTTTTGTTTAATAGAGAGGCGAAAAAAGTGATAAGTCAGTGATAAATACAATAGGTGATCTAAAATTTTTTTTCTTTTTCTCTCCACATTGGAAGGAGAAAGATAACCTCTGAACTAGTGCAGTCAGTTCAGTTATAAAGAACAGATCCGTGCGCTCAAGTATATAATCATAGACTATGATTCTTCAAGAACGTACGTGAGCTACGGATTTTTTATCGATATCTCGTTGCGAAATATTGATTCCGGCTTATCGAAAATCGAAACATATATCGCATATCTCATCGTATCTCTCAAGTCTCTTCTTTCGTGGCGACGTCAGAACGTGAGTTCTCTATGTAAGTTTTTGTCAATATTTAAAGATTTTTTAAGATTTGGACCAAGTTAAAATATAATTTCTCGCTGTACGTCGAAAATAAATATATATTCTCGTTCACTGATATACGGCAACCTCATCAACTTGGCCGGAAAATGCAAAATGTCAAATTTCATTTAATTTATTTTACACGCAAGCCACGTGCATATTTTGCGTTGTATGTTACATATTGCATGCAGAGATCCTTTGAATAATAGTAAAAATAATACAATTAAGATTATAATTAAGAATCTGATATCACACGGAACTTGAAATGTAACGTTACGTTCACTTTATTCGTCTGAAAAATTTCAAAAACATTTAGGTTAAGTTCTGTATAAGATACCCTAAAAAGAGAGAGAGAGAGAAAGATGAGATATAATATTTTTAATCCTTAATAGTTATGTACAATTTTCTATTACAGATTGACACATTGTCATGACTAACTCGAAAGGTTACAGACGTGGCACGAGGGACTTGTTCTCCCGCAAGTTCCGTAAACATGGAACCATTCCCTTATCCACGTATATGAAAACGTATAAAGTCGGCGATATTGTCGATATTAAGGGAAACGGTGCTGTACAAAAGGGTATGCCGTATAAAGTCTATCACGGCAAAACCGGTCGCGTGTTCAACGTGACTGCGCACGCCCTGGGAGTCATCGTGAACAAGAGAGTGCGTGGACGTATCATTGCCAAGAGGATTAATGTTCGCATCGAACATCTGAGCCATTCAAAGTGCAGAGATGACTTCCTCAAGCGCGTCAAAGAGAACGAGAGACTCAGGAAAGAGGCAAAGGAGAAAAATGTTCGCGTTCAGCTCAAACGACAGCCGGCCGAACCGTCTAAAGCACATATTGTATCGGGACGTGAAGCGCCCATCTTACTCGCACCAGTTCCATATGAATTTATTGCTTAAAATATTGAATAAACTATAAAATTTTTAAAATAAAAATCTATTATTCTCATATTACCATCACATAACATTGCTTAAAAAGAGTTTGAATAATTAATGCTCTATCTTTGAAGAACAAATATCATGAAATATTAATATGCTGCTTTTAAATCTGATCTTGTTTCAATCTCAGACTATAAATATATCATTCCGTATAATCTGTAACAAATGAAATACATGTTCTGATAACAATATTTTTATTCTCAGTCATATTTTCTTTACATTTGTATAGAATCTGATAGTGCTTCCAACGTTTCTCTCTATATCTGGACACAAGTTATTGTAATAATGTAAATTATTCATTCTCTTCCAAAGATGGACTAGTTTTCGGACATACATTATAAATAAATATATAAAGTATTACACATAAACTGCTCCCAATTTTTCTGAAATAATCAATGTGGTTTATACAAACCAAAAATTTTCTATAAAATTTAGATAAATTATGAAATTCTATATCGCATCTCTTCTTATTTATATTCTAGGAGCCAAACCATAATCAAACAATCATATATCATTCTCATAAATAATCTAATATACCATTAGAACATTCATATTCACCGCGCACTTTGTTACAATACGAAAATTAGCAGGAGTATGCTTAACTTCACAATTGCTATTTATATTAAACTTTAACTACAATCACGCGATTGATAGAACAGAATGTAACCAGTTTCAGAGCTCTTTTGAATATCTGACGTAAGTCCATAAAAATCTTCTATAGTTGATGCATCAATTTTCTGTAAATATAAGGATGTCTATTTTTTTTTGTTCTAAATGTATTTTGGTAATATCTAATTACATAAGATACATTAAAAATTAAAAAACTTACATCGACCATATCATCGTCAAAGAGCAACCAGAATCCATGGCTTTTAACTATAGAAATATAATGCCCTCGGTTAGGCCCACTTCCACAATGTATCACAACTGCCACCAAATCATACAAACGATCTGGGTTTACAGCATCATCACTCTGTAATTAAAACAATTACATATTGCTAATAACATCAAATAATTATATATTATTGTCTTTAAGAGAAACACGTGACAAGAATTTTTATTTCTGAATATCTTTGTGATTATTATATTACATACACATGTATGTATGCAATAATCATATATATTACTAAGATTTGGATTTTAAGATATTTTATAAAACAAGATACTTACAGTATTGAAAAGTCTGAGTTCCAATGGAAAAACTACTCTGTGAGATACTTTTATGTGACGATTATACTGTTCCACATATTTAAATCTCTTTAGATGCAATGCTAGGATCATAGGTAGTTTCTTGACTCTCATTCGTTTCTATAAATCAAAACAATTATTTCTGATAAATAATTTATTCAAAAGGCGATAACGAATAGAATACTGTATGGTTAATACCTGAGCTTCCTGATAACTACTACAGTGATCACATTTGAATTTGTTGTCGCTACACAGGGTCTCTGTATTGGAGAAACATCGGAGGCAGTGCGTGATCGAAGTGTTTTGATCTACATCAACTTGTAGATCAAAGAAGTCCTCATCTTTGCTAGAAACAGTCTCACAGTTAAGGCAGCGTGTTTCCGAGGTCAATATTCCTTGGAATATCTCGTGAACCCACGTAGGTTCCGGTGGCGAACCAGCAGCATCTCCTGCCCCACACTTTCCTCCGGCCGGCTTGTTCTGAGTTCTCTCCGCTAATACACAAAATAATAATCATAAGTAAGATGCACTATATAAATGCTACTAAAAAAAAATAAAATGCTTACCTAGAATAATTTCATTTATATGATTTATGAGAAAGTTTAAGAACTCGTGCGCATCTTGTTGCATGTAATTATCAAATTCCTCTGAAAAGAGATGTTAGAATTACATCATTTACTATAAAATATAAATTTATCCATAATAATGCTGTATACTAACCTTTCTCTTTTCTCAATCTGGCAATAAACTTTTTTGGTGCTATAGAACCTACTTTTTTCTTTTGTGTTGCAATACTGTAAAATAGGTCTGCTAGGCATGTTAATAGTGTCTCTTTAGTTCGCTTATTTCTAGCTTTGTATTCTAAAACTTTTTCTCTAAACGGCCGACAAAAATATAAAGCTTGCAACACTGAGTTACTGTAACAAGTATTGCCAAACTGCAAGAATAAATTTTATTATGTTGAATAAAGTTTATAGTATAAATTAAATAGGTTTATAATAGGCTTATGAATCTTTAGTTTTCGAATATTACATATATAGTTTCATTAGATAAAATATTACACTTACATTGACTAAACCAAAATAATGTTCGTTGGGTGGAAACTGATCAGAGCCAATATCTCTTTCTAATTGTGAGATGTTTGCACCCTAAAATTGTAGATAAAGATAATATATTATTTATTATTTGTAACACATATATAATGTTATCACAATATTAAATTTATATAAATTAGATAATTTTTCATTAGAATAATTTCTTGTACAATATATATATATATATAAACAACAAAATATAATAATAAAATATAACTTTATGAAATACGACAACATATAAAATTATTATACGATATATGTATATCAATATAATGCAGCTTGTTGAAAAAAATCTTGTAGAAATAATTATAATTAAACATATAAACATTAACATGCAATTCACTAATTTTGTACCTTTATTTTATATAAAATAATACAATATATAAGCTTTTGATATGCACATTGATCGTGACATTGGTCGTAAAAAGATGCACAATTGCAGGAATGTGCATACGTATAGGAACTGATAATAAGTGTTTAAAGTTATCGAACAGATTCGTATATCTTTGTTTTCAGAGATTATTTTTCCAAACATCATTTTTCAAGACTCCGTATATGCATGAACATAAATGTGTATGTGTGATACCATATATACTTACCATTTTATGATACAGTAACTCGAGCGTGACACTGACAAGCACTTAGCACGGACTTGAGCAGTGGCATAAACTCCATCGTATATCGACGGATGCAGAATCTTTTCTTTAGCTAGAGCATTTCCATAGGGATGAGATATCGTCGCGACACAGCGCTTTCCTGATTCCCCGCGTTCCACGTGTCGGCCGTGGAAAAACGTCGTCGCGCGATTATTTCAGATTATTTTGACGATTCGACGACGAATGATCCAGCTGATCGTGCGAGGTTCGCACTCCGCGCTTTCGTTCTCGCGATACGATGAATTAGCCGAAACAGACTTATCCCACACCGCACCTCGCACCTCTCTCCGCAAACTATTCAGCACTCAAAACGCACCACCCTCACCTACCCCTACCCACTGCTCTCTGTCTGATTATGTCATAAAGTTTTCGAATGAGCTAGATACGTCCGTGTTCATTGACAACTTGAAGGTTGCGTTCAAAAATCTAGTCGTCATATTTGATTAACCAATCAGAAGTAAAGTCCCTATTGGTCAATATGCTACTCTATTCCTATGAGTGGATTTTTTAACGCAATTCTGAAAGCAGGTTTATCAAGGTTAAGTTAAATGGAATAATTCGTGACCTATGACCTATTGTATCAAAACACATGGATATCAACTGATTGTTTCTGAGCTTGAGCTCTGATAAATCGTTTCAAAATTTATATCAAAGATGTTACGAATATTCGGCATCGCGAATCCAAAGTGCCCTGTCAGCTGTCACTTTCATCTGACGGTAAATTTTAACGATTTGTCTTTATTTATGAAAAGATTACAGTAAAGTTAATATTTCTATAATTCTTATTATTTGTCGCAATATAGAGTTATGTAAGAGTTTGCATCTAATATATAAAAATGCCTTATTACAGTGTGCACGGGCTTCGACTGAAAGCAATACAACATTTTCAAAAAAGCTAGAAGATGGTCCACAATTCGAGGACTTTCTAAAAGATACTGTTGAAGAGTACAATGGAAAGTTAAAATTGGAAAAGGGTGAATCAGGACGACTGAGGCTACCACCATGGTTGAAAACAGAAATACCTATAGGCAAAAGTTATAGTAAAATAAAAGCACAATTAAGACAATTACGGTTGAGCACGGTCTGCGAGGAAGCCAGATGTCCAAATATTGGAGAATGTTGGGGTGGAGGTACTCATGGTACAGCGACTGCTACCATCATGGTTTGTATGATAAATGTTTAACTTTCATGGTTGAAAAGTTTCGAGAGAATTTGAATTATCCCAAAATAATAATATAATATACAGATTGAATTACTTTAATATGAATAACATCAAATAAATTTTAAACTTATATGAAATGAAGAAAAATCTTATTAAAGATAAAATAATTGATTATTTAGTTAATGGGAGACACATGTACTCGTGGTTGTCGTTTCTGTTCCGTTAAAACTGCACGAACACCACCACCATTAGATGCAGAAGAACCGATCAATACCGCTAGCGCGATAACAGACTGGGGTATGGACTATATTGTTCTAACATCTGTGGATCGTGATGGTTAGTTGGTTACATAGGCCTTTCTCTAAATTGCATATTTAAATTATATTATTATAAGGTCATTTAATGCATATTAATTATTTTAGATTTAAAGGATGGTGGGGCCAGTCATATCGCATCCACTGTTAAGGAGATAAAAAAGAGGTAATTTACCTGTCGTTTCTATTTTTTTAATATTAGCTTGTGTAAAATAAAAAAGTGGCTTGTGCTTAGGTATCATATTGTAAATATATTTTATTCATTTCTTTGTACAGGAGTAATATTCTAGTAGAGTGCCTGGTGCCAGACTTTAGAGGGAACGAAAATTGCGTCGCTACGATTGTAAATTCCAATCTAGATGTGTTCGCACATAATATCGAAACTGTGGAGCGTCTAACTCCCTTCGTTCGAGATAGACGCGCTCAATATAGGTATATTCACTGTAATTTATTATTACATATAATACAATAATATAGTATACATAAAAGTATTGTATTATATATAATGTATAATTTCATAAGTGTATTTATTAATATTATACCCATTCATTAAATCAAATAAAAAAATATCTATTATTTACTATGTATAGGCAATCACTGGCCGTATTAAAAGCGGCTAAAAAGTTTAATCCCGATTTAATCACAAAATCATCGATAATGTTGGGCCTTGGTGAGACCGATGAGGAAATTGAACAAGCAATGCGGGACTTAAGAGATGTTGGTGTGGATGCTCTAACATTGGGACAATACATGCAGCCCACTAAAAGGCATTTAAAGGTCATCGAATATGTAACGCCCGAGAGATTTAAAGCATGGGAAAGTGCAGGAAATCAATTAGGTTTCTTGTATACCGCTAGCGGTCCATTAGTGCGGTCATCATATAAAGCTGGAGAATATTTCTTAACAAATATATTGAAAAAACGGAAGATGCAACAGATAAATGACCAAACTGCATAGTGAAAAAAGAATATAAAATATAGTCGTGTAAAAAATAAGTTTAAATTGTCTTTTTTCTTATGGCATTCGATTATATAATGTTTTAGTAAATATGTATATAGCTTTGGATTTTTATATATATAATTTAATAGAGTTTTCTCTTATTTTTCTTGTATATAATTTGTAAAAATTATAAAATTGAATATTTACGATTAATTGTAAATGTGCTAAATTCTTATTTAATTAATTTATTAATTATTTATATTGTAAATATGTGTAATAGAAAAACGAATGTAATTAGCAATTGAAGACAACTTCAATGTATGTACAAGGATACGATACTGAAGCGAATACTATGTATATCTGTCAGGACGTTAATCCAGGGTATCAATCATGTAACTTTTTTCCTAGAGCGAAACCGTGAAAAGTGAAAAATTTTGCCATTAATTTCAATGATAATATTTTTCACTCTTCACGTTTCCGCTTTAAGGAAAAAGTAAAATGCTTGATACTCAGGACAAAAGCTACATCATGAAAAAAAAATCATATCTTAATTTAATCGTAGACTGATTTAAAACATATTTTACTATGTAAATAGACTGATAATAAATATTTTATCGGATTAATTATTGTTACAAAACACAGATATTTAAGCATAAAATGAGCTTTAATTTTTATATATAAATTGTATAGGATAAATTTTGTATATATTGTGTTTAATTTTTATATTATTGTTTAATCTGTATCCATGGCAATGGCTACTTGAGGATCTTGCGGAGCTTCATCGGCAGGCGGATCTTGCGGAGGTCTATCATCTTGCACTACCTGCTCTGCAGGTCTTCCGCGTTTGTCATCTCCTTCGATTTGAGACAAATAGGTGGCTGTCGTGGCTTCATCGAGAATCGTGAAATCATAATCCTTTCCTACTATCCCAATGGATACGTTCTGAAACGTATAATTAGCGAGATTTGACATATATATATATATATATAAAAGTAATATTGGCAAGATTAAAGTTGCTTATTATAGATTATTTACAAGTTTTGCAATATATTAAAAGATTTACATTAGAAACTAGGCGAGAAGTTTACCTTCACCGATAGATCAACTTCATTAGGTAAAGTGTCGCGTAACGCTCTAAGGCCATGCTTTACTAACTCGTCAAGATCGCACGATAAAAATTCATTCAGATGTTTCTCCAAGTACGTTCTTGCACTTTGAGAGCGAGATCCTATAGCCATTGCTTTACAATCGAAATAATTCGCCGATGGACATGTCTGATATATATGTGGGCCTTGATCCTGTTAAGAATAATTATCATTAGAGAAACATCATATTTGGCATATAATGTATAAATTGTGCAAACATTAATATAATCTTCAATAAATTCTTACATCGTATCCTGCCACGAGTAAACCGACACCGAACGGGCGTCTGTCGTATCTCTGCGTGCATGTCTGCATTTTATTTCCCAGAGATGTGATTAAGCGACTCACAGGTAATGTATCGTCATGAGCATATTTATAATTCAAGCATTCGGTTCGCATATAACGGCTATAAACAACAACAATTTATTATTGTAAATTGTGAGATAACAAAATATATATGACCAAAGAAGTATTAAAAGAGCAAATCTTTTCCTATTGTATGCCTCGTATATTATATAACAAAAAGATTTGACAAGAATTAGTAAGCAAAATAAATAATAAATAGTAGATAGTACCTTAATATTCTTGCATCAGCAGTTAAACCCGAGATACTAATCCCCATATGCTTGTCTATCGGTATGATCTTTTTCTGGTGAGCCGATAATTCCGACGTTGCTCTTTTCAATGCAATAAGAACAGCATGTGTTTTATTTTTGAGACCTACAGTGGCTGATCCCAATTTTACAGCTTCCATGGCATATTCCACTTGATGTAGACGTCCTTGCGGACTCCATACTGTTACATCGCTGTCATACTGATTACGAAACTAAAAAATATAGTGTTAATAAATTTATAGGTTTTATTTAAATAATTTCACAAATTGATTGAATATTATATTATAACTGTGTATTCTGGAATTCATGGCAATATTGCCAGCATATTGTCATTCTTAATGTTCATCAAGTGTCAAATAAGGATGCTGGCAGCAATTTCCAAACACAGCCTACAACATTTGTTTTTCTCTTACTATAAGAATGTTTATTTTATTTTATATTTGTATGATCTATTGCTTGATATTTAGCTTCTTTTCTTTTATTCATCTTTTTAATATCAATAAAATAAAATAAAAGCGTACATGTAATACTCTCGTTTTTTGATTATTAAAATAAGAATTACAGAAAAAAGTTCCATATCTTTAATTATTATTATTTCTATTCATTTTTATTGACATAAATTCATACATAACCACACAATTACAAGACTTTAAGATTTATATAAGTTTTCTTTACAATATAATTAAATATATATAAGATCTATTAAAAATGGAAATCAATCAGGTACCTACCATTTTTATAAGCCGTTTCTCTTAATCGTGAGGATGCAGATAATAAGAGAGCAATATTAGTTGCAAAATTATTTCACACAATTCCAGAATACTCGCGGCTTGGCTTTCGTAAATCAACAGTCATCCAGCATTATAACTATAGATACGTCCTGTCACTATTGACTCATGTTCATGAAGAACGATAATGTGATGGTTCGTTTGGATATGCGCATGAAAGAGTAGCATCCACGTCGTCAATTGGCCAATTCAACACAGCATCTTCTGATTGGCTGATCTGGTCTAATGGAAAACTCCAAGCACCAATCGCTGTGAATGACTGTGGTCAATCGCAACTTGATCAAATGGAACGCTCCCATATAAAAAATACGTAATTCATGCCAGATCGACGGAGGTTGGGAGGTTTCTTAACATCATGGTTTCCATCTTTCTTGTAGTTGCTTGTAGTCTTGTAGACTCTTTGAGAGGAGTTTCTGAAACAATTTTTTTGAGGTTGTAATTAATTATTTATTTGGAAATGTGATATTGAAGAGATAGATATCCGTAAGAAGAAAAGAAAAGGCTCAATACTTATTTAGATACTTACTCTTACGCTAAATAATCATTAAGTGATTTTCGCTGTAGAGAAATTTGTTTTCTTAACTCAAAATGGCAAAGGTTGAAATAAATAACGAGGTGAGATATATATATGATTTATAATATGAATAAATAAAGCGCGCATGATCCGTCTACAATTGTCATTGCTACAGAGATGTATTATTCATTTCGTAATTCATTCTTGTAATATTTTTAGATTGTTCTGCTACGACATACGGTTCGTCAAGCACGAGTTTGCGTAGTGAATAAGCTTATCAGAGAAGCTAAACTCTTACGAAACAGACACGGAAATGAAACGCAACAGGACAAATGTAAAAAGAAAGCTGATAAACTTATCGCTGAAATTTATGCGTTGAAAGGAATTAAAGACGATGATATTTCCAAGTTTGGTATTATAAATGAAAGAGATTTGACTACAATGTTACAAGATGAGTCTTTAAGTCATAACGATCGTGTAATAGCAAGAGTTGTACATTATAAAACTTTGTACAGAAGACTAATGCAATTTAAGCAGAAGTTCCCAGACTGTAAAAGATATTTAGTAGAAGAAAAGAAGAAAAATGTTAAGTTAAAGAATAAAGGTGTTGCAAAAACTAAAAAGTCTTTAAAAGAAAATCCTCAGTCTCAGAATGAAAATTCAGAGCAACAAAAATTTAATTCTTATAAAAACATTACACAGTCCCAATATAAATCTAAAAATGAAGAAACATGCAATACCGAATTACTTGAAGCCGCTAATAATTTGGATGAATGCGAGAAATCATTGAATGAAGATAATAGACTCCTGAAAAAAGACAAAGTGTCAAAGTTAGAAGATGATACATTGGACGATACAGTTGTACATAAGCAATTAAATGTAATTAAATCATGTAGTGTTACAAAAGAAGCTACTGTGAAAAAATTTACCCAACTCTTAGAGGAACAAGAATCTAGCAAAAATGTGGAGATGTCTATCAAAATGTCTCCAGATTCCACAATTGAACAAGCAAAAATATATGATGATTTTTTCATTACAGGGGATAATCAAGATTCTCACACGAGTAGTATTAGTGCCTCGACATCATATGTAAAATCTGACAAACATAATACACGAGTAAAAACATTCCAGTCAAGTAACGGAGCTAAAAAGCAAAATATAAAGTACAAAAACGATTCAAATTTCCATAAAAGATATCAAGATAAACAACCTTCTGTTAAGCGATTAAATAATAGAGCATCCGACAAAATTAATAAGAGTATAAATAAGAGTAATTCAAATGATGTCAATAACAAAGAAAAAGATACTGATTTGCATCCCTCTTGGTTGGCTAAAAGAAAAGAGCAGAAAGTCATGAGCCAACAATTTCAAGGAAAAAAAATTGTATTTACCGATGATTAGATTAACATCTGTAATAATTTATAATAGTAACAATTCTGTAAAATTATAATAACAAAAAAACTTTAAAGAACTGACCAAGGACTTTGTATCGAGAGTACATTGCGAATTTATGATATATGTTTGTCATTATTTTGACACAAATGTTTACATATATACATTTATTTAATGTAATTTATGCAAACGTTCTATGATATCAAGATGTTTTTTTTTTACTTTATAAATAATTTATAATGTTTGTTATACAAGATACAGTTGTGCGAGTCGATATACATTTTCATTCAACATATCCTGCATTATGCAAAATATGTTATGGATGTAACAATGTATTTGGAAATAATATTTAGTCAAACGAATAAAGGCGAATAAAATATGAATTTAAGCAATTAAATAAAGAAGATATTCGGTTTAATATCTAATTTTCTTCTCTCATTAACAAAATTTAACATTGCTTAGCTAATTAATATTTAATCTTTACAATGTATAATGAAGGAAGAGAAGTAAACATTATTCTTTCCTTCTCATGTACATACGCACTCTAATTATATACCTCCACAGATAGAAAATTTAATGAATATAATAAGATAATCGAGTCTCCACGAGCAGAAAATTTAGAGTAAATGCATTTTCCGAACGTGATAATCACGCAAAGAAATTTCACATCACTTGTTCTTCGAAAGAGTGCGTTGTTTCTCGGCGTGCGGAACTAACTGGGAATCTACAGACAAGCCTTTCCTTCGACGAACTGTGTCCATGTAGCATTTAGCTCGATTATCGCTGTCCGCTTTCTCGCCGAAATGGAGATATTCTTCCTCCGTAGATGGCACCCAGTAAGGATCCTGCTCGATAACCTGTATCGCAGAAATATTTAAATGATTAGTGTTAATACAAATTAGAAAATTAGAAAAAAAAAAGGAAAGAAGAACATCTCTCTTCGACTTCAAACTAAAAATTTCGACCTTTTATTATTTATTTATTTATTTTTTTTTTAAATAATGATTAAAGATAACAAAATATTTGAAAAAAGGACGTCAAAATTCTATATATTTCCACTTTTTTTTTTCCCAAGAACATTTTACTACGTAACAAGATGAGACGCGGTAGATACAAAAGATACACTCGACAGCTTTTATGTACCTCCCAATGACTAAAAACTAGTTGCGGACTGGCCAATCCAGACGTTTGCGTCCGCAGTTCTCTCGCAAGGTGGAAACTTTCCAGAACCGGTAGGGTGGCCAAAACTCTGAATTGTCCACCAAAGCCGTAAGCACTTTCCGTAAATACAATGCGACCTTGCCTCTTACCGAATACGGCGTACAATTTTCCTGCAACAAGAATAATCATCGTAAATTTTTATCTTCGATTTCTCAGGACGAACGATATCGTAATGAATAGTCTCTAATATCGACCAAATAACGATAATTCAAGCCAAAACTTATGCTATTATCGCTGTTACATTTGTACAAGATATTTTCGTTTAAGCCTATTTTTCAAGAATACAAAGATACAAAGGGATCGCAAATACCTGAATAAAGATCTCGAGCGATAAACCGTCGTGAATAAAAATGTATCGAAACGTAATGATAATTTTCGGTAACATATTCGATATAGTTTACTCCTAGAATGAATGATTTATCGTATCGAAAAGATACATAGATGCGAAATGAGAAATGTTTGGAATTGCAAGAAAGGAATGGATTTGATGATTAAAGATTGATCGAATACGCGTAAAGAGAAAGGGAGGGAATCGTGGATGAAAAACTGGCTTACTTGAGGGAAGAGGAAAGGAAACCACGGACACCGATGCATAAAAAAGTTACGCGGGGCGTAGTAAATTGCGGCAAAACAGACCGCGCGCGCGCGCGAGAATGCAAACTCGACTCTGGAAAAAAAAGTAAAACGCTGATACGTTGCCGGGGACCGGGGAGCGTCGTAGAAGAGAGGATGCGATACAAGGACAAACGCGGCAACGACGACACGTCCCAAGAAAACGGCGACGATGAAAACGTTCGGAGAGGAGAGATAGAGAGGCCCCCGGATAGAGAGTAGTAGTGGGGATGACGTAAGAGCAAGAGAAAGAATGGGGAGGGGGAAGGGGATAGAGGCAGTCAAGAATGAGAAGAGAAGGAGGGTAGAGAAGGGAGAAGGGCGAAGGAAAAGAGGTGGGGGTCCATTCATGCTTTACTTCTGGCTTTTAAGAGTCCAGTCGAGCGGACGGCATACCTTCGCGCATAGGTCGATCTCGTCCGACGTTCCGTTTCACTCGACCTCGGCGATCGTTTTACTCGTTTCATTCCCGAGGAGGACACGTAAGAATCCCATGGAAAGGAGTCTCGCTTGGACACGATAGATGCATCGATCGATAAACACGACGAATATAATTTCGAGCAACGATTGGAAAATTCAGTGAGAGTGCGCGACACGCTCTATCGGTCCATAGGAGGATCACAGGAGATTGCCACGGGGCACCGATCTTTCATGTTTCTAGAAATCGAACGGTGGTGGAACGTAAGAGAAAGATAAGAGAGAATTTTCGAGTCACGGTAAACAGAGACACGTGACGTTTGCGTTGACGAATTGTAACGGCTGAAATAACTCTAGAGAAGGAAGCATCGACAAATATTCGAGAAAGAAGATTCCAATTGCGCGTTGCCCCATTTCTCGCGATCTTTTATCCAAAAGATTCTTTCTTATTTTTTAATATCCCTCGATCGCGAAATCATCGGGGAAAGGCCCTTCTCTCTCTCTCTCTCTCTCTCTCTCTCTCTCTTTCTCGATAACCGACTTGTAAAAATTCAAGTATGAGAGTCGCAAAAATGCACTTCGAATAGTAGCGAATTATATCAACGTTTATACGAGCTCTAATAATATCTATAAATCTATCTCTATGATTATTCTACTGCGAATATTTTTACTATGAATATTTCCTCGATTCTCTCCTCCTCCTCGCTCATTTCAAACGCCACATCGCGCAAATAAAAACCTTTTTATCTCATCTCCGATCCGTTTTCCAATCACGAGTAAAACGCGATAAATTTCCCTCCGAACGAACGAACGAACGAAAGAAAGAAAGAAAGACACAAACGAGCGATCGGTGGGATTTTTTTTTTTTTTTTATTGAGAAGAATTCGACTCTCGTCTCTCGCGAGACAAGATGACTGGCAAAGAGATACGGCACCTGCTGTACATCCTGCTGACCATCATCGTCGGCATCGTTCATCGGAGCAAATGCGAGTTCCTCGAGAGGATCGAACACGACGATTACCTAAACGAGTATTTACTCTTCGACGAGAGCAAATATCTCGCCGAATTGCAAGAATTCGACGATACAACGCTTGAGATCGATCTTATCAATCGTAATAGAAGGCACAGATTGACGCATGAGGAGCCCAGGGTGCTCTACCAAGTCGGGGTAAGGCACTTAACGATATAATTTTTTTTTCGATTCTCTAATCTTCCTAAATTATATATTAATAATTTATCTCTAGATAAGTTTGTTACGGAAGTGTGGATATATATTATCAGTTAAATTAAAGAGTATGTGAGACCGATAACGGGATTTATATTTATTGTATATAATGTCCCCTTTATCGCTACCTTCGCGTATTCTTCTTCCAATTAATTTTTTTCAATTAATGAAGAACGTACATTAGACGTTTACATGGAATACGTTAGCGTCTCTTTAAGTCAATTTTACTCTGTTAGAATCGCGCATTACTATTCGTCAAGTTTTGCGAATAAATTATCGTCTACAAAGCGATTAAATATTAATGAGTCTTGCATTGATTAGGCAAAACACACGTCGCGGCAAAGGTATATATTTCGCGTTATTTATTCTCTTAAATTTCATCGAATTTCGAGTTGCCCTCGATCTTCCATTGTTTTTCTTCGACACAAGCGGCGCATTCCTTCGCATTTTCAGAAAATTTAACAACACGTGCCCGTAAGAACGTACACGTATGCGAGTTCATATATTCTCTCGGGTAGCATTCCGAGGATTTGAAGCTAAATCGTCCGCTTACGGGCGCGCAGGAAGTATCGCGGGGAAAGGGAAACGTGGCCGTTAGCAAAGAGCGGCGCCCACTCGATGCTCGAACCTGTTGCTGTCGTAGCTGTAAACACCTACGTATCTCGCCCGTACGCGCGTGTATGCATGTACGGGGTACGTAGGTTTACACGCGCGGGGATAAAGCGCAACACCCAAGTACGACATATCGTAAATACGTACGTTCCGCACGTGGGCCGAGAGTACGCGCGTCTATGTGCGCGCGCGCGCGCGCTTGCATACATTGAGAGGAGAAAAAAGATTCTATGTACTCTCTTTATATCGGACAAAAGTCATGCGGCTTTCGCGCCGGTTTGTCGTTATCCTATAAGAATCACTTGGCATGTTGGCGCTTGAAAATTTTTCTCTCCTTTAATTGTATTCTCTCTGTATTTGTTGTTCCTTTCTCTCTCTCTCTCTCTTCATCGCTAATTATACATCTTACTTTTTAACTTATCCGGATAAATTAGAAGAGGCGCGATTTGAGCGGAGAGTAGCCCTTTTCCGCAGATCGCTCCATTAATAAATAAATCGTATACTACAGGATTGGTCGGAGAACGTAGCGAACGGAAAAGAAAGTGATTTCTTATGCAAAGATAAGCTAGAGAGATTATTGAAACATGAATCAACTTTTCAAAGTTAATAATTTTCTCGAAAATGAAATCTCGTGCGAAAAAAATTCGAGTCTACGCTTTCGATTTATTTTTGCGCGATAAATTCTTTACGATCGTACGATTCACTCCGTATTATAATTGTCTCTTGGTATGCCACGGAACGATACGAATCGCGATTTTGCAACGATTAATTATCCTATATCGAATTATATCATGCATCCGGTTTCATTATCACATCTTCGATCGGCACGAGATTTTCGAGATTTCTCTCTTAGAAACATCCGGTATAGCTGTACGGTACGATGAACGAGCGATCTTTTTACTAACGTCATCCATCCATCCATCCATCCATCCATCCATCCGACCAGATTCCCTGCGTCGTCGTCGTGCGTCTCCTGCCTCTCTTCTCTTCTCTTTTTTGTTCCGTAGCTTCCACCTCGTCTCGCGCGCGCCCTCCTTCTCTTCTCGTCGTCCTCGCGCGGCGGTACCTCTAGGCGACCACCGTCTCCCGCTCTTTCTCCACCTCCGTCTCTTTCTCCTCCTTTGCCTTCGTGTGGTATGTCCATGTCCATCCCGAGTGCCAGGTGTCATTTTCATTGCGGCCGTGCGAGAAGCGAGAGACGCGTGAGAACTTCCGGATGGTTTACGGCGCCCTTCCGGTCCTTCTATTATCCCATTTTAGTTTACCACCGCTCTGTATGTGTGAATCCCCGCCGGTTCCGCTATATCAGCTTCGAAAACTTCCTTCGCCTTTCGTTACGCTCGTCTTTTCTTTCGCTCTTGGGACCGACGGAAGTAGGATAAAGAGATGCGTAGAAAATGCGTCGTATACGGGAAATGCGATTAACGATCGGAAGCTCGCTTGAAATCCGAGTAAGGCGGAATGCATTAAGATGGATTATATAGGCGCGCTTTTAAAATATCCTGCAGATTTCATCTCTTTTTCGACAAATCAAATTTACCTGCCTCTCGATAGATAAATCAAGCGCATTTGAATAGAGATGATTTAAAAAAATTAACGCATCGAGTCCAAATAAATTCATTATCTATATATCTTATTTTATATGTTAAAAGATTTACGCCTTTAAAAAATATTTTCTATTATAAGTTTATTAGACAAAATGCTATAACGTGGGGAAAAAAAAAATTATTTCTACGACGGCAAAGAAAAATTGGCGAAGGAATATCTCGCGAGCAAATGGAAAAATTTTATTCGACCATCGCGTAGTTTGTCGCTTGACGCTATTCGCGGATGTAGGCTAGAAGCTTTAGCGCGAACGGATAATCCAAGCGAACGAGATCAAGGAGCATTTTCCTCGTAAAAAGCTGCTCGTGCGATCCGTTGTATCGTGACGGAGATGATCGTAGTAATAGTAGTAGCAATAGTAAAGTAGTAGAAGCCACAAAAAGACAAACGTGATGAACGGGAGGATGGTCGTGGCAAAAAGTCGAATGCTCACAGTCGACGGTAAAACGGCGGAAGGCCATTTCCTCGAACCTTTTCTTCGTTGAATGGCACGTTGCTCAACTACTTTTGCTCGAGCACTATCGCACACTTCGATAAATGTATCGCGTTAAACCGAAAATGCGCGTGACTTTTCGCTTTTCTTTTCTTTTTTTCTTCTTCCTCTTATGAAACCGTAATATATCCGGGAAGACGTGGAAGACGATGAATCGATTAACTGGAAGAGAATCAATTTCCAAATTCAATAACGTAAATAAAATTATCTTCGATATCGTTCTAATAGTCTCATCGCGAATAATGAGGGTGTTTTTTTTTTTTTATCGAGCGGTTCGAATGTCAAATGGAATAATCGCAGAGATGGAATCGGGCGAAAAATTTGACGCGTATACTTCGACACAGATATCTCGCCTTACGGTAGTTGATGTCGTCGATGACGATAGGCTGAACAGGACGTACGCGATTGCCTCAATGAATGGACTGGCAACATCTAAATAGTCCAGTTACAGCAGACTTTGTATCGCCGGCGCAGGAAAGAGCGGATATATTTTAGTTACGAGTCTGTGCGCAATCGTCCCCATTTATTTCATTAGCCGTGTCCCATAGCGCGACACACGTTCAGACAATCACTGCGATCTTAATCGCCCTTCTAATAATAATTCCGTTATCATTTATCGAGACGCGTATACGATCAATCGTGATAATACATTTCCGGGAGACACGCACATAGAGATTTTTCGGTTCATTCAATCGGTATCTTTACCGATTCGAGAATTTTTCGCACGATTGGAAAAAGCACTTTGCGATTTTTTGCGAAAACGATCAATCGCTTTCTTTATTCATGACGCGAATTATCTGTTTGTTTGCGCAGGACAGCGAGAAGGAATTACCGGAGTGCGAGGACCGGAGCGAGGTATGTAGCAAGGTGGATTTATATGGTGCACCGTGGGTCGAGAGACAATGTCGTTGTCCGAATGGCCGTGCTTGCCCCAGCAGTCTTCACGAGGACGACGGACACACCATCATCGATAAAACGCGCCGCTACAAGCTCTGTGAACCCGTGAAACGACTTCCTATCTGTCGTTACTTCAAGTTAGTTTGATCACGTCGCGCATTCTCCTCGTTCGTTCCTCGTAATTCTTTTTACTCCATTGTACCTGACATTTTGTTTTTATTTTATACATTTTTATAAAAAATTAATTTTTCAATTTAAAAACACCTGTAAATATGCAACTTAACGTTCTTTCTTCGTAATGACAAGTAAATATATATATATATATATTTTTTTTTTTTACTGCAGAGACATTACGTGGACCCTAGCACCCGGAGGAGGCCCAGCAAACGCGACTGTACAACGAGTTCATTGCCGATGTCGGCCAGGTAGTGTGCCGTATCTAGTTCGTAGGCAACCTCATAGATCACCGGATGGAAATCAAGGCTTTATCTACGCCTTCGCTTGCTCACCTCAAAGCGTAAGTCAGCGATGCGAGATATCGCGGCAAAAATAGAAAGAAAAATTTCGCGTTTATTTCGAGAAACGCAATTTCTAAAATTTTGTTAAAGTCGAAAAGGTGTATTTTCGAGATATCTACGTTAATTAATATAATAGAAAAATTAACTTGCTTTTAAAAGAAGTACTTTGTTTTGATTCAGAGATTACGATGCCAGCATAAAGAGCCCTGTCGTCTATTTACCGTACGTAAGAGGCGTAATTCGCAACTCGAGGAGGTGAACGCCTCGCCACTTTGCCAATGTCCCCGAGGACACAGATGCCCGCGACGACACACGGATCCTGGCTCCTCACCGGCGAGATCCTACGCCGGTGTCTTAGAAATCAAGACCTACAGCGGTTACTGCATACCAGCCCACAGCTTCGATAAAGCGACCTACGGTATCTAGAGAATCGTAGAATCCATGTACCTTCGCTCAACAATGTATCGGTGGTGTCGATGATTCGGGATTTTTGCCACGCGTGACGTTACAGTATCGCAATTAAATTACACGTTTTCGTAAAGAATGGCATCATGATTGTATTAGTGTTCTTTTAAAAGCACGTTAATCAAACATATTTAGCCAATTGTCGTATCGACGCTATCCCCAATAATATCAATAATAATCTAAAAATCTTTGCGGCATCTCTTCCTTGCGAATAAAGCGCGCTCCAATTTGTTCATCGACACGACACCGAAAGCCTCGACGACAGAAAATTGATATATTTGTCAACTTGGATCGTGTATCATTAACCGTACAATGCCGTGCCATGTAGCATCTTTAATGGCGCGTTGGCAAAAAATATTAAATGTAAAAAGTATGTACAAAAGTATATAGAGATAAGAAAATTGCCCGTGCCACATATACAATTTTGTATAATATAATATTTGGATCTTTCTCGCTTTATTCTCATTAATAACTTGATCGTGTTATTGTACATCTCTTGTAGCAACAATGAGTTTTTCCATTTTAGCGCTATCTATCCACTTTGTATATCCCTTTGCAGAATATTACACAAACATCGCAGTTAAATATCACTGTAGTCGATATAACTTGTATATATATCTGTCTCCGATATGCTCGAAATGCCATTCGAGGAGTATATTTGTACATGGTAGAGAGAGAGAGAGAGAGAGAGAGAGAGGGGGGGGGGAGCATTGTAAGACGATTCGGATGAGACTCTCTCGATGTTACATTTGTTATTTTACTTTAACTTAATAAAAAATATGACAATATTGTGCTTTACTTTCTTCAGCTTTCCTTTCCCTTCCCGAGATATCTTTCTTTTCATATATTTTATGTTAAACAAACGAGGAGATTTAACGATAATTTTGTAATAAAATTTATAAATCTTTGAAAAGTTTGCAAAATATATTATATGTATATATGATAAAGAGAAGCGAGAGATTTATCGATCTTTGATCGTAGAATTTACAATCTGCGCCGCGAGTCGATAAAGAGGATTGTGATAATGCTTTCAACGATAAATAATCATGTGTATTTTAATAAAATATTCCTGATTAGAAACAATTAAATATTTTGATATAAAACACAACCGAAGTGGTTTAGACAGTACTATCTTGATAAAAGCTTACGTAACTTTTTATTTCACACACACACACAATCAATTACTGTATACTATATATACAATATAATAAACGGTATAATAACATCGCGATATATCTGGCATTATTCTAATTTTTTATATAATTTCTATTATGTAAAAAATTGTGTGTGTGTATATATATATTGTATTATAATAGTGGTACTAATTAAACTATATTAGAATCTTTGTCATATTATTATCTCTTTTTTTTTTTTCAAAATGTATACTGCGCAATAATAATAATTAAAAAAAAAAAAAAAGTGTATATCTGTCGGGAAAGCAACGCTTGAGAATATTATTATATAAACGCGCTATTATAAATGTATAAATTTAAATATCGGTTACTTTCCAAAGAAATGCCGTTCTCCCTACTCGATATACAAACTGCTCTCTCATTCTCCATCGAGTTATCTTCGGATAACTTAGACATAACCAGAACGCGAATGAACGCCATCGGAAGCCACGAGTTATCTGTGAGAACGTTACGGTCCATCAGCCGCGGATGCTCTAGTCGCACGTTACCATCTGCACGACACCGTTACCGCCGCATTGCGCTTCACTGCTTTGAATCATCGAATCGCCTTTTCTTGCCCAGCGTACACAAATGTACTTTTAAGATTCGTTTAGACAGACAATCGGTCAAAATCACTCGGCATCAGCGATACACGTTTAAATGGAAAGACTGCTTGATCTATCGCACACAGCACCCTTTCTTTAAATATCCGTATAATAGATAAAAAAATAATCCTTTTTTATCCGCAGGTTCAACTATTGAATATATTGTCAGAATATATTTGTATTACGAGATTTGAAATAAGACTTTTTTGCAAAATTATATTTTTTGAAATTAGCTATTCATTTCTTATCTTTTATTATAAATGTGCGTGAGATGCCGCGCGCGAGTAGCTTGATGCATATTTTTTTTTCATCTCTTCAATAAATTTGAAGAGAAAAGCAGTCAAGGGTGAAGGGATTAATTTAACGTGAAATTAAAGTTGAGATAAAAATCGACAACATAATAGAAAAGTACCGTCCGTTCAAATATTCTTCAATGATTAATTGCCATGAAAATAATTGATCGCATCTTCGTATAAATTTCCATGAGTTGCTCGCTAATTACCCGATCGTTCGTAATACACAGTGATTATATATCACTCGCGATAATTGCCGTAAAAGTTGCGCGTTTATACCATAATCACGCCATCGTATATATACGGATGAGCATTATCGTTGAGACCTGTATAAATTTTAGAAAGCGAATTCTCTCATGAATATGAAGAGAATTTTTCTTCGGGTGAAAACTTATTCGGACATCGCGCGTTTTCACAACTCTCCCATTTGGATGGACGTTAAAGGAAATATTATTAGTCAAACTTTTCTGTGCAGAATTTTACGTCTCCTCGTGTCGAAATCCTCGCACGAAAAACACGTCGTCGCATGATTGAAGCTGTTCGTCGACACACTTTTTAGAATTCTTTACATTATTTCTTCCTCTTTTCAAAGACCGCGCTCGAGCGTAAAAAAATTAGACCGTAAAGAACAGATGAGTTTTTCCGATTCCCAGTGGTCGGCTGGGTGCCATGTCCCCAATAGAATACAATCGATATCGGTATCTCGTGTCGAGTATCTCATTTCTTGCCTTTCTCGTTGCTGTTATTGCTTCAGGAGGAACAACGCGCAAATTGTAACCGAATAGCTCCCTCACGTTGCACCGCAGACAATGATTAGCGTTTATGTCAAATCAATCTCATGTCTAATATATAATAGATAGCCGCAGACTTTCACCGAGATGCATCGCCAAGTCGAGAAGAATACGCATTCGATCTTTGGAGAAAGGCCATGTACTCAATGTGCTACTCGACCATGTCTACGATCAAAAAGTCGCGATAAAGCGAGAGCCCGTCGACAAGACGGGAAGTAACAATCGCGAGGTTTGCTCTTTCGCGTATAATTCGTAAGGTGAAGAGATACGCGCGATTTTAGTTGTAGCACAGCAATAAATCTCAGTATAATAATCTAGACTTTTTTCAGATCAAATAGGCGAAATAATCGACAGCTATTTAAGAATAATTTTTATCTAGATATTAATTTCTCCAACTAGCAGAAACAAAAAAAAAAAAAAAAAAGAAACCTCTCTCTGATAATTTATTAAAATCAATCAACAGTCTATCATAAGATGTATTCGCGGTTGATTAAAGATTCTTAGCGAAATCAATTGGTTCCAGCTGCGAAACTCGTTCGCTCGTCTCTTTCATTGCGCCGAAAGAACGAAAAGCACAAGTAAATCTCGGACGTGCGCGAACCCTATGTATATGCGAAGTGAACAAGACGCAAAGCGGAGGAAGAAGTGGAAGGTGGATTGGTGGAGATGCACAGCTTAGGATTGCCGAGTATACCCGAGCAGTTTCTGGTTGGTTGGTAAGTGGGACTAGCGGGGACTCATAGGCACGGAGCGTCCTACGCGAGGCCACAGTCGGGCGCAAACCCCGAAACAATCTTACATCTCGCGAGTTTCCTTCATCCTCACATCTCACCGCAGCCTCTGCGCAGAAACTCACGATAGCAGCCAGGGCACAGCTCATCACGAAATAACGAGGGAGGCGGGAGAGCGGGTGAACACGGGCGCTATCGAGTACTAGAACTGTCATCGCGATCTTGGGTGTCGGTTCGGTCCAGAATATCCCGCGTATTCGATTGTTATAGTGCGAACAATTTCTTAAGAGGGAATCGACCGAGAGACAAGCAGGTGCTAGATCGATCGCAGACGCTGGATGTTGTAAAACCGATTGGTCTCTACCGGCTTGTCGAGTGGAGTACAACTTCCTTCTTTCCTATCAGGGATCGCGGTCGAGATCGCTACCGAGGTCGCGGTCGAAGCGAAGCGAGGACGAAAGTCAAGGTCGAGGGTCAGTCCGTCTTTACGCGCTGCACGAGGTACGAAATCATATTTTCAATTTAAATATTAATACACGCGCGCGCACGAGACGACGACACGTCATACTTGGTATTGTTCGAGAATTGACGTCTACTCATCATTTTGAAAACGAATACATATTATTCATTATATATCCGTATAAATTTATAATACTCTTTTTATTTTCCTCTAGTTTCTATAAAAGTCAATATATTAGAATATCTATCATTTTATATTATTATTATATAATGTTTATTGGTATTTATTAATTTATT
This sequence comes from Polyergus mexicanus, assembly GCF_030449975.1. Taxonomy (NCBI): domain Eukaryota; kingdom Metazoa; phylum Arthropoda; class Insecta; order Hymenoptera; family Formicidae; genus Polyergus; species Polyergus mexicanus. The sequence goes on along the minus strand of NW_027223327.1, from coordinate 558,502 downwards.
GCACTTTGATAATAAAACAATTGCTATCGTTTTATTTTTTTTATAGATACGAAGGGATGATCGCACCACGACGCTAAGTATTATTTCTATAAATGATATTTACTATCGTATCAATGCGATAAATTCGCGCAACATTGTGGAATATGCGAATTAATATAATTGAAAAGGAATGGAGAACAAATAATGTCTTTTTTTTTATTTGCTCTATTTGCGAATGATATAATTTATGATATTCATTCGACATCGATAATTCCGCCACGTAAACTAGATAGATATTTTTTTAGAAGAAGCAATACATTCTCCGATCGCCTCTTCGCTCTTCGTATTTCCGTTATAATCTATGGAACATGTCCAACAACCAGCACTACCGATACGAATCGGGGCAGTGGATGTATTCTCCATTGAATGTCTTATCTCAAATACGAAAATGTCTCGAAGAACCTTCGAGAAATATTGTTCTTTAGCCTCCTTGCTCTTTAGAGGACGAGCGGATGATACATTATTATGACCGAATCATCTGCGAAACAAAGTATACTCTCTCGAGAAATAAATCTCATTTTACTTTGACATTAGCGATAGACACTGGTTTCTCGGCTTACTCTTTCAACTTTATATTTCTAAGAATAAATCAACACAGCTAATTGCGTATAAGCCGGTCTTTCGAATTATTTCGAAGAAAGCTTAACATGTGACGTACGTTTCTTTCATATCACGATCATTCGCGATCTCACTGTGGCGAATGATGTAACTACGTTACAATGAACCACGAGGACAAGGGAAAGGACCATAACACGTTAAGCTAATTTAAATCAAAGATCCGTTAGACAGTAACGTCGTCGTCGTCGGCGAATCGTCGCGGATCTGTTTTCCTTTGTTTCTCGTCGCGTCTCTTGAACTGCGCGAACATAAAACGCAAACGCGAACGCGAAAAGAATTTTACGAGATCCTCTCGGACTTACTTATATCCAGCACTAATCGCGCACTTTCGACCCGGCTTTCCTTTCAGTCTCATTAATCCGACAAATTTCCTTCCCTTTACTCCGACGAGAGAATTAATGCTCGTTATTCGATTAAGCGGCGAAATTATTCACCGCTCGCGTCCAATGCGGTATCGAATATAAATCAAATCGTCAATTGGATAGAAATGACTTTTTCTCTTTTAAATACGTCAAAACTTTCGAATATGTACATATTAACATTGTACAATTTTAAGTTTTATTTTCTCTCTCGCGAGTCGTACTATCGTGACACGTGTAAACGTACGACCGTGAATTCACCGTCTCTTTTGTGTTCTCGTCACCCGTTCGCCTCCTCTTAGACCTCTCTTAGACCGTTTCTTTCGCCGCCCTCCATTAAGAAAATAATCTAATTACTATATTGTTCGCGTAAACATACCCGATGTCGCGGACATTTAAGAGCTTCGTTTGCGGTTTAAGCGCGGAAACTCATTGTTCGTTAGAAACATCGTGCGGTTCACCCTGTGACGGAAGGGAACGTTATAGCGGAAGGCGCGGGTCGGAGAAATAGAAGATAATTTCTCACGTGCGATAAATAATGTTATTCATTGGAAATAAATCTAGACATATTTGTGCAATAAAAATTCATTCCGGGTTTATATTACGTCCGGTAGAGGAATGCATCGACGTAATTTATATACGCGATAGGCTTTTCAAGCTCATCGATTATATTTAATCAGTATCACGTTTATCACGTCGTTACGCGAATAGTCATCTCGGTCGAAACGATGCGTATCTCATTCCTTGTCGCGTTCTCACTTCCGTTAAATATTTCTCTATCGTATATTCAGCACGAGATACATATGCATATTACGTAGATATATTCTAATGATGCGTAATGTCAAACGTATGATGCTCGGAGCGCGCGCGCGCGGTTTGATACGGCCTTGCAAATGCAACGAGATAACGGCTCGTATTGAGGCGGTGTTTATACCGAATGACCCAATTTCACCGGAGTGTCGTATGGCAAACGTGCGATAATCGCTGCAGCGAAAGACAGGATCGAGCACGTGAAAGGAAAATACGTAGGTCGGGAAGCGGATAAGAAGTGGTCAGCTCGCCATGGACCAATGCGTGAACGTTCAGAAAGACGAGCAAAACGAATGCGCGCGTTTCTCTCTTTCTCCCCCGTTATATTTCCTCGTCCGCGTCTAATTTCTACGTGTCGACATAAATCATTTTTCCAGAGCGAGAGAAATAATCGGCTTATTTAAATGGAAATCGAAAATAAAAGTCACGCGATAAATGCGTTGAAGTCATTAAAGAACAGGTGAAAGAAAAGATGCTACAATTGCAGAATATTTTGTATACATTCCATGGAAGCTAAACACGATCCATTATATCGCGATTAGATTGCAACATTTCGATAAAACTATCGTCTCTCTCTCTCTCGAGATAAACTTGATATTTGGACCAATTTCCGTATTTCGTAAAATATAAATTTTGCACATATGCAAATTAATTAATTAATTATGAGAGAGAGAGAGAGAGAGAGAGAGAGTATTCCACCTGTTAAGACAATAAATATTGCCTTGGATAACGAGTAATGGTAGATGTGTGTTACGTTTTATATTATCGCATCACATAATCTGTAGAAACCGCAGAGATATGCGATCTATAATCCTTTTCCTCATTCGACGACATCGAAACGGAAAAGTGAGAGTGATGATTTTTTAAATGCGAAATAAAAATGTAATTTAATACAAAAAGATTCGACACGCAAATAAGAAAGCTGAAACGTGAAAATGTCGCGTCACGCGTTCTCTTTATTTGCCTTTAAAATATTTTTAGTTTTCAAATATAGCGTAGGAAAGACAATTCCTAAAGACACGAACACCATATGCATCTCGATAAGTTATTAACGTATGATTCCTTTATTATTCGCAGGTTCTAAGCGATATTAGGAAACCTCGTTAGCTCTTACGATAAGAGGGATTACTTTCGGAGGGAAAAAGGAACATACGTTAGCGGAAGCAATTTATTCCCGTAATATCGAGAGTCAAGAATGCGGACCGTCCAATGTTGCGTTTTCTTCGCACTGCTGATGATAGCGTCGGCCGTGCCGGCGTCATCATCGAAGGGTGGTCGACCCGACGATTCGGTTAAAGGAAAGAAGACCACGCCGATCACACCTGTCAAGAACGCTTCGGTAATCACCGCGACGACGGCGGTCTCGAGACCGATTACAGGCAACGCGACGCTACCGTACACCGTAAGGAACGCGACGTTACATTCATCGTCGCCTTCCTCGATCGCGACAACGGCAACGGCAACCGCCGTAACATCCGCCACGACGATGCTTAAGCTGCCGACGATCTTGCCAACGCCAATCGCAACGACATCGACGACGACGACGACGACGACGACGATCTCGGCGAGCCTCGCGACCATCTCCGGTGACCCGCAGAACCCAGGCTCGAATCCCGCCTTCACCGAAACATCGCCGAGAATAATCTCGCCCACTCAACACACCGCGGCCACGGTGTTGTCGTTGAGAAAATCAGCAGTCTCCGCTGTCGCCGATGTCACGACGACCGTACCTTTAACATCGGCCAAGGAAACGCGAGAGTCGCCCGGCAAGATTAGACCGCAAATCAAGCTGACGACAAATTACACGAGCGAGGTAAGTGCATTAATCCTGAATGACCGGGCTCTTCGACTGTTCCGTCTATCCGGCTGCAGTCGTGTGCCTCGTATTATTCGCTTTTGTCTCGAAAACCGCCGTTTTCAACTATCCCGGCACAAATTCCCGCTTGTAATTATTTGACGGAGAACCGCCAACAGGATATCGAATTTCAATTGAATTATATCGTACATTAGTCGATCTCGCACCAGCGTACTAACAATAAGTTTACAAAATTTCACGCAGAAATTTTGTCCTTACACGCGTTCGTTCCGCGACGTATAGACCGAAACGCAATGCGACGCAATGATTTTCGAAACGTCAACGACGTTTCATACGGTTTAACGCGTTAAAGATTGAAGTAGCGTGTCATTCGCAACTTGGCGAATTTCACTAAGAAAATCAGAAATCATTCGGGAGATAAATGAACAAGTCTTGCGAGAAAATAACGATGTAAAACCCAACGTAGAAATGCTTTCGTTGTTGTTCATTCGCGTTTCACGGAGTGAATATATTACAGCTTACAAATTAAATTTCAATTAGATCGAGAAGAGATAAGAAACAGAATATAAGATAACATCCTAGATATTGTCAAAGGTATTGGATTTAACGTAAGCTAAACAAATTTTACCTTTTTTCTTTTTTCTATTTTAATAGAAAAATCCCATATCGCTTCCCCTACTTTAAAGGAGCGCAGAAAAGCGTGTATCCGATGATGCGCGATAGAAAGGCACCCAGATTCGAGTTATACAGCCATCGTGGAGGATCGTATGGGGTTTGAGGAAAAAAATCGCATATAGGTCGACCGAGAAAGTAGCGTATGCACCTCTTCGTACGTATCTCTCTTCCGTATGTAGAGAATATGCAGCTCTACGTGCTGCAAGTGACGCGAGTGAACGAGTAGATGGGTGCACGTGCGAAATGACAAAAACGAGAAAGTAAATCGGTATTCGAGTACGATACGAGATACGAGATACTTGGGCGCCCGGGATACGTCGTAATTATCCAAGTTAATCGTGTGTACATCGTATACCATACGTACGTTGCTTCGCTTCTTCGTTCGCGATGAAGCAAGAGGAGGCGATCAGGCAATCGGGTCATCTCGGGCGAATCTTTTATAACCGAAGGGAGAAATTTTTTTTCTGCTCGGTAAAGCAATTGGCTCTAATTTACATGATTTTCCTCTCTCTTTCTTCCTCTCGTTTCTTTCGAGATAACGGCGATATATACCGATGATGTATACGAAAGTCATACACCGTTCAGTCATTTGCGATCAAATAAGCGAATGAATATAACGCGTTTCTTGATTACGAGCGGATGATTTTCTTCCATGGAATACGGTAAATACGCCGCGCGCATAACGGAGCGGGGGATCACATTGATAACGATTAAGTATTCTAACGTATCTATAATAACCGCACAAATGACGGCAAATTGGATAGATAATAACTCGGCTAATGGGAATTATTTGTCTATACGTTACACCGCCTTGCCGAAAGCGTAAAAGAAAAAGGATATACATCGCGCAAAGAAACGCTATCTCGAATTGTACAAATACATTTACAACGCGTCACACGTTACATTTCTTTCATCGCATCGGAATATATTTTATTTTCGAACAAAGCAAAGTATTTTCAACATTAAATTTAATATAAATCTAATCAAAAGTCAATTTAATTAACTTTTATTTCGTTGATTCTTTTCTGCTCATAAATCGCAACCACTTCTCTTATACTTATAATACGATAGAAGAAACGGGAAGAGAAAATTCGATTAACCGGTTTAATTTATTAACGCTTTAATTACCCATGATTAATTGAACTCGCTTCCTCTACATGTATATAGGCAGTTACCGATACTGAAGAAAAAAACGGACAAGTACAATATTTATGAATCGCGATTATAAAATTAACTGACGTCGGTGAAAACCGGCCGATTTGAGACTTCGACTTAATTGGCACGCGGTAAAGTTTTGCGGTAAACTGGTACGAATAAACATACAATGTGCGCGGAGGAAGAAGGATTCCACCTGTAATGAGGGGTTTGTTGAGGTGATACGAGTCGCACCATTCATTCAATATCGAATGGAAAATCGCTGGGAATTGTTCGCGTGCAACGTACCGTCGACGAATACCGATTTCTAGCGTATGGGAATTGGATATCGTCACTGGGGCGGAAATATTGTAATTTTTTTTTTTCTTTTTATAGGGGTGGGGAAAAAGCGAGGAGCGCATTTTTTTAATGCGAAGTTAATGCTAATTCCATGACATATTTCTTCAAAGACAAGTCTCTTCGATCATTTATACAGTATCGTAAAAAGGAAGCACGCTTGGTCAGAGAGACCATTATTACAATGTACACGCATGCATTAGTCACGCATGTCTAAACTAAAGGTAACAATCGTGTGTCTTGAACACGTGCGGTTAAATTCTTCAGTTTACTGCGTTATAACCCCGATTTTCGTTCCGTCTGTTATATTTTCTTTTATGAATTCATTATTCGCGATTATTGTTATCGTAAATACTTTCTTCTTAATGAAAAATGATCGAGGTAACACGCGTTAAAACGAGCCAAGTGTCTTGCTTAATCTGAATCTTCTATCGAAGACAAACACCTGGTTGATGTTACCCCTGGCTAGCGGTATAAAATGCCAAGGATGAAACATCTTGCACACGCGATAAAAGTTTCCATGTACAAAATATTATGCTGCGAGTTATAAAATGTGCGTTATTATGGAACTTTCCAAGTGTTTTTAGGAGGGCGATATCAGATTATATATCTGCGTAATTAGTTTGAAAAAAATAACGAGAGCCTATTAAGATCCGAGAATAATAACGCTTCCTATAAAATATAATACGAATTTATTACCTCTCTAGATCGCGGATTCGCTTTAAAACGGATCCTTAAATAAGGATCCCCCCCCCCTCCTCCCTCGTAACAAAATCGTCAATTTCTATCTTACGAATAGCATTTCAGAGATGCTGGATCTGTTTACTGTTCCGTATCGGGATATTGCGAGCGTATCCCGCCGATACTTACGACCGGCCTTTCAACGTCGACGGCTCGCGCCGCATTAGCGTACGATAGCACGAGCGAGATAGAAATAGAGAACTTCACTAACGGTCCCGAATAGGAATTTTGCCCTCGCTACGCACGCTTCCGAGTTACGCGCGTAACGGACTTGTTGCTCTAACACAGTTTTTCCGAGCGCGATGACGAAATGAATAATCGCAAAATTAGAAGATGATCGAATTGAAGAATAATAGGGATAATATTAAATTCGCCCCATTATTTTTTTTTTATTTTTTAAATATTTTTCTGTCCTTTTAATATATATTTTCATATTTTTTTAATATCTCGCGATTAAAAATTCTCCCCCCCCCTCCCCCTTTCTCTCTCTCTCTCTCTCTCTCTCTCTGATAAGAATACCATTCGACGATGATATTTTTGCCGCAGTTTACATTCAAAATATCTGATATTTATTAGTTTCGCACACATTTCATGAAAGGAAAAAAATAATTTTATATTTAAAGATTTCTCGTTGGAGAAAAACATGTGTTTAATTGAAGCAAGCAAAATAGATGACGGAAATGTGTCACATTCTTACGAAAATTTCGCATACTACTCCTTCCCCACCATTCATTTCATAAAATATAAAGAAATATAAAAAAATCTTCATCTATGTGACAATTGAAGCAATGATAGTTGCCGTTTCGTGCGCGATTAATAATAGTACTGGATAGGTGATGGCGTTTCTACACACACACACACACACACACACAGACGCTTAATCTAACAAAAACAACCATGAAAAGAGCGCAACGGTAAACGAACCGTTGGGTTCTTTTCCACTAAGGTTAATAATTGTATTGTAAGAATCTCTCGGAAACGCGTGGCATCCGCGAGGATTCGTCACGACGAATATTACGATATCCGAGACTTACAACCGCAGAAATTAAACTTGTCAGATAATGACCATCTAATTCTTAAACGAATGATGTTTCAATTACGAACATTGCGAATTACACACAACTGTATACCTTGAGATATATTTACAACCGTAATCCTAACCAGATTTCTCGACACTTTCGCGATAACCTCATTAAGAATCTTTTTCTTTCAATATAGTAAATGCAACTGCAACATGAGAATAATGTGGAATTAGAGTATCAGAAATATAGTTTTTTTTTTAATTTACTCAATTGATTTATTGAATTTATATCCTTGTACGCACACATACAATTTTATTTAAAAATTATTTATATAAATACAAACAAAAAAAAAAAAATTTATATACATGTATACGACCCGACTATGGGAGGAAAAAAAAATGTTAATCGCAAATTGTAATAATTGATCGTACGTTTTTCGAAACATAATGCGATGACAAACGGAGCGACACGTGCCGCTGCCGACCGGCTCGAGCTTCGCCGTACGAATGATAACAATATGACAGTGTATCAAAACAATAACGTGTTATGCGGCAATGTGTGTATAATAATTCTTCTTTATTTTCCTCGCGCGCAAAAAAAAAAAAAAATCGCCAAATTAAAGATTTCATTATGACGCGAATTCACGCGATTGATCTCAATCGGTCTTAATTCGTTCCTCACATTATAATTCATCGATTATCTCGACCAATTATTTTTCCTGCTTGAAAAATCCATTTCCTTCACGCTCGCTGAGACAAGCATGTCCGAATAATATTGCGAGGATCATCGATGCACCTTGCATCTTAAGATGTATTGGACGAATCTACAAACGGCGAAAGGAGGGCGAGCGTTCACGGTCGTGACGCAAACGGATCAGCCGGTGCTAATATCGGTAGTGGAACGTGACGATGTCGAGACGAAAAGAAAATGCGAAGAAGAATAAAAGAAAAGAGCGACGAGGAAGAAAAAGATAAGGATAAGGGGCGATGACAGGATAGAGGCCGGTATCGCTACGGACAATTTACCACGACCTATTCGCGTCTAGCTTTAATCGATTCACTCTGTGCTACTTCGTGTTATATATTTGTCCATGGATAGTGATTCTGTATTTAGGCAGAACAAAGACGGCAAATCAATTAGCGGTTCCGTTTTAATACTCACCGCGATTCGTCGACAAAGTTTTATTTATGAGCGTCTTCTACGACGTAGAAAAGAGAAGTGAACACCATCAAAGAGAAAGAAAGAAAGAAAGAAAGATACAAGTGTAGTATTCGAATAATAATTTTAACGATGTGATTATTTTCTATTATGGAACTTTTTCGTCACTTTAAACAACTTTATTGTGTTTTTATATTTGTATTTTCTTTTTGTCAATCATTTCAATAATTTATAGACAATTATCATATTATGTATAACTATATTAGCTATTAATTAATTATCAAAGAAAATATTTTTTTTTCATAAAGTTACCGCAATTTTGATCGTATCATCTATCTCTTTGATCGTCGTTATTTCTTTCACCTGGCTTTGCCATTCAGACTTATCTTTCTCATTTCATCGCTTATCAAAACCGTGATGTTTTCGAACGAACGCAAGTGAACTTTCCTACGAGTAAATACCGAAGTACGGAAATACGAGTGAAGAAGCGAGATGATGAAAAAAAGAAAACGGAGTATCGCAAAATTCCAAGGAAATCGCACGGAGTAAACCCGGCGTAAAGAGTGACCCCGGAGAACTCGAGGGAATGCGATCGCGTTTCGGTCAACGACCGCTTTATAAACGAGCGTTTCGTAGCCCGAGTGCTACGTGTGGTGGATTATATACAGCACGCGATGACATTATTTTTAAAGTCGGACGCTTTTACGCCTCTCTGGGGTCAAGTCAACTCGATACCGGAGAATAAGAGATACAAAGTCGGATGAACTTGGGCCGATCACCACCGTCGATTACGATCGGCGCGATTTATGTCGCACGGTCAACATGGTCGGAAATGAAAGAAACACAGGCAAAGTTCACCAAGTAAGTCGAGGATTCCTCGTTGAAACGAGCTTCAGAGTTTTGCCAGTATTTTTCCGCGAACCGTCCTCATTTTTCCTACATTCATATACTAAACCGATCGTTTATAACAGAACCGCGATCAAGATCGAAATTCGCAGGATCGGGGGGAAAAGAGGGGAGAATACCTGATTTTTTTTTATTCGTTACAGATTTTTCTGGGCTAAAATTATGACAATTAACAGTCGCATTCTTTGCGTTCCCACCCTCTCTCGCGAGCATTTTACTTCTTTATATATTTCTAAAATATACAGAAGAAGTTAGGGTTAATCGTTTCCTATAATTTCTCTCTCAACCGGTGTTTAATAATTTTTGAGAATTACATTAATATTAATTTAAAAAGAAAACCTGATAGCTTCCCATAGTTTGTAACAAAATTCACGATAAAGCGAGTAAAGCTATTTATATCGTCGTTCTCTTCTGGACCTGGAGCTTTTTTAAGAAACGAGATCGAACGAGATGATTGTGACTCGAGTGCAGTAAATGAGATAAATGATACACAGTAAAGAAAAAGCGAGACCAGGCAAAGGCGAGGAAGGCTATCGCTTCTCGAGCATAGTCTCACGTTCCAGGAAGTTGATCGGCGATGGATATCCGTACGAACCATCCTCTGTACCGGTGTACCCCCATTGATTTGCCAAGCGTTCTACCTGTCTGTCCGGCCTCTCTTTTCTCTCACTCCGAGAATTCCGTCCGTTTTCTTTTTTGCCTCATCTTATTCCTCTCCGTAGCTCGCTTCCTTTCTCTACTAACAATTTTCATCACGCGATCGATACGTACAGACGGTGTTCTTCCGAAATAGATATCCAACATTTATATTTCACGAGAAACTGATTTGCCATTTTACAAGCTAATCATTTCGCGATTGACAATGTGTTTCTTTTTTAACAAGTGAGAAATTTTTATGATGCATCCAATATTGACGCCTAATTCTTTGACAATACACGTGTTCTTTTAATAATCTTGACATTTCACGAAATTGGATCGATATCGGAATAAAAGTTAAGTTTCCTTTTAATAATCTACATATGTCGCGTCAATTGTTCGTGAAACAGTAAAGGAAAAGTGTGAATTGCAAAAGTGAAAAGATGCCGCATAATCGTCTATGTAATACAGAAACATTGCTAATGAAGCACTGTATACCACATACAATCTCGTTTACCGCGGAATCATGCTACGGTAACGATGTATTGATTTGATTCAAATGTAATGACACAATTGAAATAAGAGCATTTTCATAATCAGACTAATTGTAAGTCTTTCTACCTTTTAATAGCAGATTCTCTCACCAATTTAAAATCGATTTTCCCTTGCAAAAATATCGAAAAAAGTCATTATATGCAAGTTTTCAATTCTGTCATATATTTTGTATTTAAGCCTTGAACATTAAAATTTTATTAAAATAAATTATCCTTGAAATTAAAGAATGTAATTTTAATCTTTTGAACAAAGTTTGTGAGAAGTCCTTTTTTTTCAATCGTTTGTAACTCGAAAGTTATCGATGCCTTTTCCCTAATTGCAAGAAAGAAGAAAAAAAAAAAGGAAAAAAAAAATCTCAAAATTGGCTAGAGAATCTATTATTATAAAAGGAAATTATATTTAGAAAATATCTCGAAATCGCATCCATTCGTAATTCAAACATATAAACGAAAGAATTAAACGAACGCGAACCCGATAACAGTCGTATCAATCGACGAAAGAATTCGATACCTTTTAAAGAGAAGAAACCCTGTAATTAGCTGTAGCTCGGAAAAATCGGATCCGGACATCTCTTAATCGCGCGATATGTTATTACGGCGTGATTACATGACGCTGCCAAAGTACGCAATCTTTTTCGAAGACAGGGGTACGACTGCCGGAGGGGGCCAGCGCGGCGCTTAAGGAACCGACCAGGTATCACTACTATCCGCACAATCAGCATATCTACCTGCTGCCGGAGTGCGCGGTCCAGCAAGTGTGCAACGCCGTTTACGTCAGATTAAACTTTACGCAGCCGCTTTGCGCCTGTCCCGGACGACACCGTGATCCGTGCAGCGCGTCCTTGGACAGCGACGATCTACACACGACCGAGTTGGTGACCGATCCGCGAACCAAGGTTTGTGAAAACTTTCCGACTCTCTTTGGCGATCGAGAAAATCGAAAAGAAGACCATCTCTCTCAGCTGTTCTATAATATCGTCGATTTTTTACTACGAGGGATAGAGACTCGAGAATCCGACATCACTTGCGCGTTTTGATAAAGGCATGATTTTATAAAACTATTGTTAATAATTGTAATATTACTTAATCAATTATTAATAATTTTAATATTATGTATTTTTGTAGTACTTAAGACATCGAGTTGTCACGGAAACGGTATCTATACAAGACGCCATTCCCGGTATGACCGACTCGGCTCGGATGATCTTAAACACGAGTTTCCCGCCGCGAGAAAAAAACTCGTTCACTTTCGTTCGTGTTTTAACCGTGACTTGCACACCGAAGAATCATCGCTCGAAAAGACAGTTATCGCAGAAATCCGAGAAACGAGTTTAATTATTCGATACGATAGTCCCTTGCTTTCGACCTTGCTTTCACGTACATGACTTTCATCCAATTTCAATATCACTGTAATTTTATTACTATAACATACCATAAAATTTAACATATATCTTAATTTTGCGATAAAGAAAGATCTTAGCAATATTTTTACGAGAAATAATCCATAATTAATGATTATCTCCAAACATATCGATCGCATTCGCGATAATATTTTCGATTTTCATCTCCTTAAATTGTTCATTATAACGCTATGTAATGCATATTTATTTTCCAACGGGATTATATATATATATATATATATATATATATATATATAACACAAACACACACGGTATATATCTGATTAAGAAAGACTCGTAAAACGATGACGCTCATTGCCTTCGTACTCTTTTCAGGCCTTGACCTTAGTAAAAACGTGCGAGCCGGTTGCCGAGATGCGAGAATGCAGAGCGTCGAGAGACTGGTCTCTACTGGCGCTGCAGAACGTGCGTACGGGAAAGTCCCATTATCTCGTGATATGCCGATGTCCCGATACAAACATACTCGGTAAGTGAGAATCATTCCAAAAATTCCGCTTAATTAATTTACAATTTCAATATTGAAGAAAGTTCAATGGATCTCATAATTAAGAATTGATACGTAGATTTAAAATGATATAAAAAGCAAGAAAGAAAGAAAGAAAGAAAGAGAGAGAGAGAAAGAAAGAGAGAGAGAGAGAGAGAGAGAGTCTTTCTTACATTTTCGTAAATTATTATAATTAATTCTAATGAATAATTTCATTATAATAGAAATACATAGCTACCAAACTTTTTTAAAATTCACAAAGAAGAAAAGTTACTAATTCACGTGTAATTTTTTATGCTTTTACATCTTGTGTTCTTTTGTAGAAGGACCTATGAGTCACGATCAACCGACTTATGCTAGCGTTCCGGGCATTCGAGTATACGGGATGATGTGCGTGCAGGGAAACAGAAGAGGACGACCGTTGCGATATTCGCGCAGCATCTCAAGTATGTACATTCTAAACGTTATATAATATTATACTTTGAGGCTTTATCCGAGATATAAATTTTGCAATTGATATCATTTCGATCTCTTATTAGGTCACATAGAGAACGAAGAGAAACCACGTTTCCCTTGGCACAAGGTGCGACAGCTGATGACAACGCCGTCTTTATGGGAATAGCAAACACGATGCAACGTTCCGTCCCATATTCTGCCATCGACGAATTTACACGTTAATTAATAACGCTACTATATTTATAATTCTTCGAGCTATTCCTCGCTCGAATTCTACATTCCCTTTCCGTTTTCCTCTTAGTACTCTTACGCTTTTTTAATTTCCGAACGGGGGCACCTGGATGCAAAAAATGATATAATTCATACTAATTATTTATTAATTCTATTCTATGTATTTTGTAATTTTTTGTTAAATATACGAATAATTTTATTTTTGCGCATAATGATGATTATAAGAATGAATAAAATATACAAAAAATTAATTTTGTAATTAATTTAATTAAAAACTTTGCAAATACTTATACACCAGTGTGCCCGCGCGAGAATTAGTAGATACGGTAGGATGAAATCGCCTATGTGATTTGTATTATCATCTTCACTTAATTATTCATTGTATTTATTATTCATTATACTATGATTTCTACATTCATATGAGATGTTCGTAATATGAGAGTTGTCGCGATTAATTATATACGATACACAACTCCGACAAATTGATTAACGATACGACAAAGAAGACGAATGGCTTTGCTTTCCGTAACAATGTAAAGAACTGTTTAATGGCGCATTATTTAACAAAAAAGATAGAAATATATGGTACCTGAGTTTCTGTCATAGAAAACATATGCATTCTTGTGTCTAGAAAACATCTTCATTCTGTTTCTCTCTCTCTCTCTCTCTCTCATTATCAAATAAGACAATCATAAAAATATATCAAATATTATTCCGCCTGTATTCCTAATTCAAATTCGATTCACTATGACAATAATCCGTCTCTCGTAGATAAGAGAAAAACATTAATGCGCATATATTTGTATGACAACATGTTAGTCATGCTCTGCATGACTTAAAAGAAAATCGGAGAAACATGTACTTTCGAATGAGGTTATACGAATACATAAAACCATATACAAGACGGATTCTTATCGGTGTAATATCGCATATTATTACTCACCGAGAACATCGGAGTTGACTAAAACGCTGCAACTGTATGTTGCTGTCATCAATCGAGGATGCCGCAGGCTAAAAATCCGTCGACAAGCCTCTTTACATGCCGACATTAGCTGAACGCTTAGATGTCCTTGGCTTTGACCACCAGAATCGCTGTAACATTATGCATAAATGTTAGCCACGCGAATATAATGTCCATTATAAATCTTGTTTTAAAATTATCGATGCATATTTACCTTTGTGGAGTGTCAAAAATTTCCCATTTTTTCAAAAGGAAGCAGACGCCCATCATAGGCTCCTCGCATAAGGGACCAGCTAAAGTGGCGAATTGAAATCCATTAACTAAGCTGCTGTCGTATCTGAAATAATTGCAACCCCAACACATATTATTATTACTTGAAACAAATCTCAGCAACAAAGGAGAGAATAGTCAAAGTTTGTCTTATCTAATATTTATGCATTATATGTATATCGTCAAAATATTATTGGCTATACGTATATTGCACAGTAAATTACTACTTTTTTATTGTAACGATTTTAAAGATTTATCCATTCTAATAAAAATAAAAAAATGTTGCGTTGAAAATACTTTTAAAGAATTAAAAATATATTTAAAGAATACTTACATCGTTCGAGAATCGTCGTTTGTTGCTTGCTGCTCCCAGTATTTCTTTTGCTTATAGTCGGTCTCGTTCAATAGGATATTCGGTCCACATTTTCGAGGCCCAAACGACCATATTTTATCTAATATATTATCCTTCCATCCTGCTTCGAGAAAAGCTGCCTCCAAGCTGTTCTTAAAGATTTTCGCTTCTTTCTGCTTTTTATCGGACATAGATCTTTCATTCGGTTGATTTTCACCAGAAAAATTCTCGCGTTCTCCATTTCTTTCTACGCCTTTATTGCAATAACTATCCAACAGTTTTATCAAATTAGTATTCTTCTCTAATAATTTCGTTACGTTTTCTGGAAGAGGCTTTGCGTCTATCTCGAAGTAACACTGCCGATTTGATGTCCAAATTTCGAGTTTTCCTTCTTCCACTTTCTTCTCGATCGTTTCGTTGACCCTATCGAGTTTCGGAGGCGGCACTATAGTCTCGCGGAATGGCACAATTGGATCCGATACGTTAATATCGACTTTTGCGTATCGCAATTTGAGATCTTCCAAACATCTCTCCAAGTGAACCTCACCAGCAGTGCTCAAAACAATCTCACCGCTCTCTTGCATGTGAACAATGGCGCAAGCGTCCGCCTGATTCAACAATTTTAAGCCATTGATAAGCTTGGGCAAGTCATTCGGATGCTTCGGTTCAAGAGCTACTCGTAGAATGGGAACCGCGAGCGAAGTTAACTCCGTGAAAGAAGGACAAGCGATCGTAGTTGAAAGTGTCGCACTCTTTAGTACATGTTCTTCGAGGCCGCCGATTCCGAAGACATTACCTGCTGGAACTTTGCTCACAGCTTCGAGCTCTCTTCCCATGAGAATGTACAATTTACTTACTGTCACCTTCGTGATATGTCTTCCGGGTTTCAAATCTTTGAGCACAAGTGACGTATCCACTTTTTCGCCCGCCTTTTCGCGTTCCAGGGCAACGTTGGGATTATGTTTCGGTCCTAAAACAAATACTTCGTCTCCGTTCTTGATAATTCCCGAATATATTCTAGCGAAGGCTACTAATGCGCCGTCCGAATTATCATCAGTCACATCCTCCTGTTTCATGTCTTTATGAGAGACAACCGAATTGTATGTATTTTTCTGATGATTCTCGGTAATACTTTTTTGCTCCAGTTGTTCCGCATGCTTCTGTCGAACAATTTCTCTTCTTTGTGCCAATTCTTCTGATGTTAAAGATTTCGGTCTATTTTCAGGTAGCATGTCTCTTTCCACTGGAAACATTTTTGATATAAATACAATAATCGGTACTTCCGGAGATGGATCGCACGATAAGAATGCTGTTTTAAGTCGCTGCGTTTCAAGAGGTACAGCAGAGAAGTCGTTGTTTCCACTTATCAATCGTTCAATTTTCTCATCGGTTAAGTTACATGGCGCTGGCACCTTCTCGCATACCATATCAAGACAAGTCTTTGCCAGAGGAAGCCACTGCGAGAAAAGTGCTTGTAATTGCGCTTTCGGATCTGTATGTCTCAAGTCTCGCGTTGTTAATTTGATATTTAACTTTTGAGCCATAGTTGGCAATTTATCCTTGTCTCTTCGTATCACTACGGTCTCATACAACACCCAGATATTATCCAAAATAAATTGTACAAAAAGCGGCTTTTTGGCTTTCTCTTGAGCTCCTTTCATGATTCGTTTTGTTTTGTTATTTATATAAAAATCTCCCCATAATGTTCTACGCAAGATCTTCTCGCTAAATCCTAATTTGTTGGAATAAATTTTAGCAAATTCCTTTATACCAAATCCCCAGCCATCTATTGCACTAGCAAAAAGAACATTTCCTTGTTCAGGAGAAAAATATAAATTTGAGTCGTCTATCTCTTCTAGTACCGACTGCCAATCAGCTAAATCTCTTTCGTTTACCTTATTTGATGTAACTGTAACTGTTTCCTCTCGTTCTTCACGCTCCATAACATCGCTTGCAAATAACTCACCCATAATGGCATTTACTTGCTCTAAAACCTGTGTCAAACGAACATAGGCATCTAATGGTGTCAATTTCATTTCTATAATGAGTCTGTCAATTTTATTAAGTACTAAAATAGGTTTTAAACCCTCGACATATGATATAGATAAGGCGCTGCGTGTCTGAGGGCATACACTTTCCACTACATCGACCACGATAAAAGCTCCATCGGAGAGTCGAACTGCTGTTGAAACTTCAAAGGAGAAATCTACGTGTCCTGGAGAGTCGATTAGATTTATTATATGATCTGTTTCATTGTGTACGTGACACAGCGTTATGGAACTGGATTTCATTGTGATTCCACGTATCTGCTCATCTGGTCTACTATCCAAATATCGAAGCTTGCCAGCCAATTTGTTGGAAATAATGCCATTACTCGCAACGAGAGAATCTGCTAGGGTTGTTTTCCCATGATCGACATGTGCCAGTATACATATGTTCCTGATACGTGTAGCATCATTCTGAATTTCGCTCAGTTTCTCAACACTGATAAAGCGCATCGTTAAGCTAGATAGAATAATAGGAAAATGCGAAACGTTGAGCAGTGTATATATAATACAAATATGTATACATGTATATATACATACATATATATGTATATATATATGTATACATATATATATATATATATATATATATATATGCTTTTATATTATGTGCAATGTCGAATAGTAGCAGATTGTGATAACAATGAACAATGGGCGAGTGTGTCGCACACGTATAATATAAATACAATAGGGGATATATAAACTATATCTATAAAAAATAAGTTAATCTCGAACCTCGATCGCACATTCACGTATGCAGTTGCAGTAAACACTATTTCACTCTATTCTGTCTCCAACAAAGTGCGTAAGGTTCGTTGAACGCGAGGATGTATCGCAGATTGAATGGCCTCGCTTTCGTCGCGCGGAACATGCCAGCGGACATCGGTTATCGGCGCGATAGAACACACACGGGGAACAAGAACGTGCGTACAAGCACGTGCGGGATCTCTTCTTTTCGTCGATGTGCGAGCGCGACACGCTCGAGCAGCGGCTCGCTGGGACAGAAAACGTGATTGACACTTGCGAGAGGTTAGGTGCGCATCAATGTGACTGCGCCGTAATTTCCCGCTCGTTTCGCGTTGCGTGTTTCCTCGTGTGATCGATTCTCTGTGAGATAATATGCGCTAACGATCCGCGTCTTTGATCAGATACGACTTTTAAGCTCGTACCTCACACGAATCTCAAACGAGTAATGAGTAATATCCGCTAAATGCAGCTAAATTCGCAGCTGAGCACGGCCATATTGCTTTAGAATGCGCACGCGCAGAGAGAACGTGCGATTCACATTGCGCGTGATAGAATAATAATTTTGAATTTTCTAATATTTGAAACGATCATATCAGTACATTATATTTTTGCAATTATAAACGCTTTATAATATATATTATCATATTATCATCATATAATTACGATAATAACAAAATGTTGACATTTTAAATGGAACACCTATATATATATATATATATAATTCAAAAAATAATCTATAATTATATCAAATATCGAATTATATAATATCTATATAATTCAATGACTTTAGATGTCTGACAAAAGAAACGTAGTAAACATCGAGAAATAAAGCGCAGCTTGTGAAAAAAGCTGCGAAAGATTGTAATATTATAATTTTATCCGCAATACTATCTGTTTAATATACATGATACGAGGAGAAATCAGACGGACATGTGTCATTCGCATCGATATTATTCACAGATAAAAGAAGGGGAGGAAAAAAGATTTTTCGCTTACCGCAAGCGATGGAAATAATTCAACCAACTTTTGTTCCAGACCATTTGCGTTTGTATAATATACGGGGTGGCAGTCGCAAAGAAGCTCTACATTGAGCGGGAGATATATTTTTCTATAACCATAGACATAGTATAAATAGATGAGTAACATCTATTTGCTCATGTTCCGATTGGACGCAGAACCCTGCGATTGATCAATAGAGTTTAAGGTAATAAAAATCTCTAATTGTAAGCATCGGCCAATGCGAGTGCTTGTAACCGATCAAGATGTATGCTAACACACACATATATGTATATATATATATAAACACAAAAAAAAGAAAGATAATAAAATTATACTAAAAACATATATATTGAAGATATACACAAAAATGCGAATAAATCTGTATATAAATATATGTTTCTATGTATCTATATATAATAGTTAACATTATGTATAAAATTTACATGCAATTATCTTTTGTAGAAAAAGATAACACATTTTTTTTACAATGTAGTAAGTCAAATAAAGAGTTTTAAACACACAACATAAATTCAAAGTAGAAATAGAAGGCATAGAAGGCTTTCTTTATAGAAGCGTACGCGATATATAATATTTCGTAAATATAAATAAATATTATAATTTAACTCACATTCTGCGCATCATAATTATAAAGATGCTATATGTTTTATAAATATAATGTTCAATATATAGTTCGAAAAAATCAAATAATTTCGCATGCAATTTTTTTGTCGTTTGTACTTTATTTGACGATTAAACTCCATGGATGTTTAGGTATAACACCGTATTGTATATCCAGTAAATGTTCTCTAAGCATTTGATAAATTGGTTCAGATTGATTCATCGTCGGTATATGCAACTCTTGTTCCAGAAATTCAATACGAGATACGGGACTGATTATGCCTGCTGTGCCTGCTCCAAAAATTTCCAACAGCTATGCGAAAAAAAAAGGAATGATTAAAATGAACAATATAAGATCATTATATATATACAATATAAAAAAAATAACAAGCTACATATATGCGTGTAAATCTTACTCTGTTCTCTGAAAGTAATCGTATAATTTCTTTCATGGTGATAGATCTCTCCGAAACTTTAAATTGGTTCCATTGTCTTGCTATACTTAGAAGCGAATGTCTCACAATTCCGGGTAAGATTAAGCCATTTAAGGATGGTGTGAGCAATTCTCTTTCTGTAAGAAATAAAAAAAGATGTTAGAAATAATAATTGAAGATTGTATTGTTAAAATAATTCGTCGACAATTTTTCTATAAACAAGTGTTTTATAATACACACATACAGATCGCAAAGAAACGCTTTTTACCTCCGTTATCATTTATGTAAACTATAAAAATGTTCATAGCGCCGATTTCTGTGAGTTCATGATTTTCTCCGTATAGCCAAAGTACTTGGTGTAAGCCCTTTTCATTTGCTTCCCGTTGCACATGAATCGTAGGTCCGTAATTGCTGCCTAATTTAGAATTACCGCAACCGCCTGGCCATGCTCTTGTATATCTAGGATCCGCAAGTAGGGAAATCCCTCGCTGCTTTGTGATTTTAAAGTAAGATCCGACTGGAGACATGATAACATACAGTAAAGCCGAGTCCGAGGCTACAACTCCAAGTGTAGGCTGTTAAAGGAACATAAAATATGTATGTTTAAGCTAGATTATGAAAAAATTTAGAATTATAAATAATTTTTATTATATAATCAAAAGTGTTTTTATTAAAATGTATATTTTTTAAATATTTTAATATAAATATATAACGTTACAAATTTTTTATTATTATTTCAAAATTATATTTTTGTGTGTACTATTTTATATATAAATATATAGTTATATATTCGTATAAGATATGAGATTAATTACAATATTGCATCAGCTGTTATATAAACATAAAATTATTGCATCAGCATTAATTTCATTAAATAATATCATGCTTCAAGAAAATCGTTAATATACAGTAGATAACTTAGACATCATTTATTTATAGTCTATGATAGATAACAAAAAGAGAAGGAGTTTCTCTGGATGTTATCTAAGCATAAAATTCAACACAAATATTCTGAGGCAACTTATTTTTCCGTCAGAACGTTTAAAATTGAAAAACAAAAAGATTTTGCATGTGAAATTACTGCCATATATAGTTATTCATATGATATATTATTTTAATAATAATAATAAAAAGTAACTAGTCTCAATTGCATATACATATGATAAAAACTCTAAAACACGCATATGATAATTATGATTAATACATAAAAATTACGTTTGTTACATCAAAGCTATCAAAAAAAAAAAAAAAAGATAGAAAAAATTCTCGTGTGTGTATATATTAAATATACTTATAATAACTCAAAACTATATCTATATAAACACGATCGTATATATATATATATAAATATATATGTGAGCACGCGTCAACAAAAGATTGATTTATCAAGTGTTATCATTAGGTATTTCTCAAGACCTAATGATTATTCTCATGTACATATAGCAAACGTCGTGATGACGTATGTGACATAAGTGATACCGTTTATTTGGTATTTAATGTACAAACAAATATGCATTACATTATATATTGTAAAATATGACGTAGATATAACGCAAATTTAAATTTTAAATACTATAACAGAATACGTTATATAGTATTTCATGTTACTTTTTATTATTCTTTCTCTCTCTCTCTCTCTCTCTCTCTCTCAAACGTCCATAATAAAATACAAAATGGTACTTACATCAATACCTATAAACGTAGGACGAATGTAAAGACTAGAGGCAGTAGAATGTGGCACCCATTCTTGATCTATACTAATCAATCTGCTAATGCACTTAATTAATTCTTCACCATTGAAAGGGGGCAGACCAATTCTCGCTGCTGAATTATTCATTCTCTCCATATTTAGCTCTGGTCTAAACAATCTTATTTTGCCATCAACACCTCTATAAGCTTTCATACCTTCAAATAACTGAAGAAAGATTTATACATGTATTACTATTGCCAAACTAAAGCATATATAACAAGAGTTTTTCTTCTCTCTGATATCAGTACAAGTCTAATAATTTATATATATATATCTTACAATTTTAAACACATTTTTTTAGATTTTGAGTCTAGTAGTACAAAGATGGTAACACAATAGTCTTCAGAATCATGATTTGATTTGATCGCTTGAATATTTTTGATAAAGGATATTTCAAGATATATTTCTTCATTGTAATTTTATCTGATAAAAGAAAGCTTATCAGCCTCGATTACACGTATACAATACAACACAGTAAAGATAATATTATTTTATAAATCATGCTTCCTACTAAAAGGGTCAACAACAAACGTTATTAAAATTAGAAATTCACCATTGATATTATAAACACACATACACAGCTATTAAATTATATACTATATAAATTATAAAGGAAAAATAGATGCCAATTCCTCTTTTTCTTTAATTAGATAAGCAATATTTTTTTCGTTAAAATAAAAGAAATCTATCAAAGATAAAATTTTTTTAATCTTACACAATTATCTATAATATAATAAAATCAAATATATAAAATTATGTATATACCTCTATGGCATAATGAAATACTTTTGCAGCCGGATGAAGAGTTATGTTTCCAAAAGGCATAATTTCTGGCGTTTGCCAACCATTCATGCTTTCGTAATAATGTATTTTAAGCATGTGGTCGGTAAAATATTTGCCAAATAAAAGTTCTTTAACATCAGGTTTAGGATTTAATTGATCTAGACCGGCAAGATGAACTGATAAGTCTGCATACTGCAAATATACAAAAATTATATTTTTACTCTCATATGTACTACATATAAACTGTTCAAATATTATTATAGTGAAAAATAAATACCTTGAAAGAACGTTGTGGTTGTACAGAATTTTTATCTTTAGTTTTTAAGGAAGAGCTCCACTTTACATTTTGTTGCAGCTGATTAACGAAATTTCCAAAAGATAAAATCTATATGAATATACAATAAACATACATTAATTTATATCTATGATGAACAGATGCATAAACGATTTCGAGAAATCAGAAATTCTAAACAATATTCAAAGATATTGAAATTTTACGTATTTATCGATATAAATAACAGCTAAATATTGCATATTTGTGTTGAAGCAACTTTGATCAATGTTTAACTTTAACTCTTAATCGATGATCAATTCATCTAGTAAGGGGCTAATATAGCAAAGTTCCAATATGTAATTTGTTGTTTTTAATCTAATCTTTTTTTTTTTTTCATGTATCAAACGATAAAAAATTAATAATTTTATTCTTGTTAATAAAATCTTGCAAGTATCACTTAATATAATCGCCTTTAAATTACAAATTAAGTTAATATTCGACTAGATGTATAAAAATATAAAATTGTTGTTTGATTTTTTTTTTAATTTCTAATAAACTGCTTGCTTTCGCTAATTAGATTAAATTGTTATCGAACAAATTTATTTCAACAGAAACTGATGTCACTATTTCGTTATCATGCTGAAAACAGGTATTTCGTAACAAGTGTTTAGATCTATATATTTCATTGATGATATGATTTATTACGCAACGAAGAAGACGCAAGCATATTAATATAAATTAATGCAAAATATGAAAGAAAATATATAATAATATAATATAAATAATCTATCTATAATATGTATTTTATATATTTAATTATTTTAATTCAGCGCGCGCGTAACTCTCGCGTATATAAGAAGTCTAATTAATTTAAATAAGACAGATATTTACTGTTAAATTGGAATTAGAACGAAGAGCACGAGTAGTGTTGCGTGACAATTGCAAAAATGCAAGGTTTATTACATAAATCTAGCTTATATGTTTAAAAATAAAATTTGTAAAAAAGACACAATGCGAAGGAAGGTCGAGAAAAATATATGCAGAAAAAGAATAATCTTTGTGTTAATTTCTCATTTTACGAAATAATATTAATATTTTTTGTTAAAAATCTTGTTTGATCGAGAAATTTCATTTTTTTTCCTTTTTTTTTAAACGGATCGCGTCGCATTGCCATGAAAAATCTTTCGAGGCGACGATCTCGTTGAGGGATAAATATACATAATTGTAAAGGTATATTGCTTACTTTGCGCCGTAGATGAACCATATTGATTTGAATATCTGACGGACGTGTGTAGAAAGACGATCAACAGGAAATGCACAATCGTTGCTGTTCGTTTATGCTGCCCTAAGTATCCTCGCAGCTCATTCTACGTGGACGAAAACTCGAGTTTCTTCACGCGCGTTTTTTAGGCACGCATATCCCAGACGAAGATCTCGTCCAAAAGAGATTAGGAAATGAAATAAGCCGTATATCGTCTATGTTAAGTCACTAGTTTTCACGGTGAGTGAACGTTGACGAGCGATGAGAAAAGTGGAGAGGTTTCGATCAAAAACTGAAAAAGCTCGGGTCTCTTGAAGTATTGTTAAATTTGATGAATTGCATTGTTACAGTGATTATGAGATGTTGCCGAATAAAAAAATAAGTATTTTTTTCTATTCGTGTAGAATGCTCGCTCGCTCGCTCGTTTGTTCGTTCACTGATTGTTGATTCGGCAGCTTGATCACAATACGGCATGCTCGAATTAAGTGCTGGTTAATATTTTATTTATTAACGAAGCGCACAAGAGGGGGCAATAGATAGATGGAAGGAGAGAATCAGCTTCCTCTTTTTCTTCCTAATCGAATCACTACGCTTGTCGATGGTCTTTAATGATGAGTGGGGGCAAAATGGAACAATTTTAAATGGATGGAGAAGGAGATGTTGCATTAACAGCGGCATCGCGCGATCATAGCAAAGGGGAGGAAAAATTGCGTCAGGGCACAAGCTCACTCGCGCACGAACGGGGCATTAAAAACATGTTGATAATCGGCTAGCTCCCTTCGATAAGCGGAGGAGGAGGAGCAACATGCGTGTTATTATTAATAAGCTGTCGTAAGATTCTTCAAAAATGCACGGATATATATTTACGAAGGCGTGGTCCGTAGGACCGACGCAATATATCCCATTTTATTATAATTTTTCTAAGAAGTTGACGGTGTAGTATATTTTAGTAATGATATGTCGTATGCTAAATTGCTGATTGTTGATCCTATTTCTATCTTTCGCAACGTAACATCGTCGTCCATACGTATGTAACGACGATTGAAATACGCTGTTGACGACTTTGCTTCAAATACATTCAGCATACTTTCATTTTCAATTTGGAAAGAACAAGTTTGATGACGAGTAAAAAAAAAAAAAAGAAAAAAAAGGCAAAGAAGAAAGAACACAACGATACGTTAATTCCTCTAATTAATCACTATCAATAAATGATACAAGAGTATGCATTTGCAAGAAGAAGATAAATAGTCGCGCAGAGAGTTAAGACTTATCAACTTCAAGCCAAAAAAAAAATAAATAAATAAATAAATAAAACGTTATTGTGCGTTTTGCGTTATTGCGTTTTAAATATGAATTACACGACTATTTTAGACATGTTACAATTACTATTTCTTATTCCATCTGAATTAAACATGAGACATATTTAACTTTCATAGATACAAAAATTCGTTAATCTTTATTTATGTAGAATTGACAAAAATAAAAAATATATAAATTAACAAAATATATAACGAGAGCTGCGAGACGCACAATTGCATTGTGATTATATCATGCGAATAACATAATGCATAATAAATTAAAGATGCGTTCGCCCATTACGTCACATATTTTCAATTCTTATGCATTCTCATATTTGTATTCACATATCCATATAATATTGTATAAAATGCAATTCATTAGATTGTAATTTAAAATATCTGCTTTTAAATGCGTATAAGCTTCTTCCAATTTCTTTATAATTTTATTTAAAAAATATATTAAAAACTCTAAATAATTAAAGAGAGAGAGAGAGAGAGAGAGAGAGAGAAAGAACACATAAATAAACTCTAAAATGTGGCAGCTGAATTATCAAATATTATTTTGACAAACTATATATTCCAATGCACGTTATTGCGTATTTATTATTTTAAGAGATAGGTCTCCCTCATCTTATTTTCTCTTTATTTCTGTCGAATGATATAATGAATAAAGCGAAGATAAAACAAGAATGAAGACGAATTAAAAAGAAAGTGGGACTAGTTGCTTGCAGTAACATGCATCTGGCGTGCTTTTTTATCTTCTGGAATATAATAACTAAATATTATATAGATTGAGCAAAAGTAGTAATAAGTAAAGAAAATATTAACAAATAAATGAAGGCGAGATTATGAATAATATAATATATCCGATTCATATAATTAAGATATTTAAAGATGGCTCCGATATATTGGAGTTTGACATTTTTTTTTTTTTTTTCATATTCATCCTGTCAAAAATCAGTTCATAGACAAACGACATCATTCATTCTGTGTGATATGTATTTTATCCATTATTTCGTTTAAACACTAGTTATGATAAGTAACAGGAAACATATATGCATACGCCAATGATCTATTCTACGTCACTGCGAATCGCGTAGTGCTTAATGTCAGAGAACGTTCAGATTAACATAGGCCAAAAGGTAAGAATAAAGAAAGAAAATTATTGTTGCGTTCTGTGTCGATTAACAAATCTCGTGTAACGTACACGAGATAATTTCTATTTCAGCGACTGCGTCAATACGGAATGCAATTTTTCCACTACAGATTATAGAAATTCGCGAAACGTTGCATCCACGAAGCTTCTTCGTCTAATTTAATCACTATTAATTATGATGTATCTATAATGACTAAGTTAAAAATTTAATTTTCTTTACAAACTAATTTGAAGTACAATTACAAAAACGCTTAACATGTCTGTTAATGACAAAACTTTCAACATTATTTTCTCTATTTATTATAAAAATGATAGAAAAAAAAAAGTTCAAGTTTGTAAGATGCGTTTATACGCAGATAATATATAATTCTGCCTTCGCAATTCATTCGAGTTTTTGATTATTTTATATTATATCTACAATATAATGCGGAGTTCATAAAAAAAGATGGAGATTACGTATTATTTCCTGAGTGAATTAAACATTGTCACAGAATAATATATTAAAATAAATCGCAAATTAACATATTTTAATGTGTAATGTCGAGATACGCAAAAGAAAGAATTAATTGAATAAACTTTTGTCGTGTTTGAATACATACATGTACGTAACATTATTAATGGACACACGTGCGTATTTATATGCAAATTTATTCTAGATTTTAGCAAATTATAAGTTATTCGATTACCCACGAACGATTCTCGTTTCTAAACATTTTTAAACAAGAACAGACAATAGTCGTTGATCGAATATAATGATTAACTGATAAAAAAATTTACATTTACGCGATAATAATTTTCTTTCTTTATTCTTACCTTTTGGCCCATGTTAATTTGAAACATTCTCGCACATGATCGAGATAGACATGTGAATGTCTGTAAGATATAAAATTGTATTTGATATATAAAGATATATTATAAAAATATAGATATCTAATGTATCTATATTATATAAAGATGTATTATAGATGTTACTTTGTACGTGTGTACGTGTGTTTAAGATACATAGCAGAGATGTGTGTGTATCCTTATACGCTACGATTCAAACTATCGAATACGCAGCGAGTAATCGACTTTTCTCGCGATACCAACTAGAGTTATCGCTCATCGCACGTTTGCTGACTGGTGATACGAGAAATCATCGAACTGGCATACTGGCAATACTGAAGAATGTTCGTCCTGCGTCCTGTCTGTCAGTGTGCGATCGGGCGTGAAAATTCGCGATGTTAGCGATACGAGATTAGTTAGCACTAGTCTATTATCTATACTAGTAAATTGAGCTCGCGAATCATCCGTATCTTCTCTCTCCTTTTTCTTATTTTCAGGGGGGGAAATCTGAAGATGAGTCTCAGCCTGACGAAGCTTTTCTCGAAAAAGAAGAGCTGTCAAGTTGACACCGTAGTCACGGAGATCGGTTTTCCAACCAACGTCTCGCACAAGTTCCACGTGAGCAAGAATGCTGAGACCGGTCAGCTGGAGGGTCTGCCGGACCCGTGGATACGTTTACTCAACACGCAAATCTCCAAGTCGGAGCAGGACGAGCATCCCGATGCCGCGCTTCAGGCGATCAAGTTTTACAACTATTCGATCAAGCGAAAACCGCAAGATCAAGAAGTTTTCAAGCCATTCGTCACGCAGGACTTGATCGAGGAAGAGTCGCAGGAAATCGACAATATCCTGACCAAGAAGTATCAATCGGATGGCTCCGATGACGGCTTGATCTCCGAGAGACAATCTACGGGCGGTCAAGCGCAGAGGTTACCCGTGTTGCCGCCAAAAGTCAACAAACCGCCGAAACCACCGCCAAAACCGGCGCCGCGCAAGTGTAACGATCGAGTGGAGAAAACACTCACCGAGATACTGGAAGATTTGAATACGTATCAGATAGATGACGATTTATCATCAGAGAGAGATATTACATCGAGCAGAATCGAGGAGAGCCCCATTCTGCGTAGGAAAACCGAGTGTATTGGTGTGAGACTCAGTGACGAACAGATATACGAGGAACTCAGGGCTATCTGTCAACGCGGGGATCCTCATTTGCGTTTTGAAAGAACTAAAGAGGTGGGTGCCGGTGCTTCGGGCACTGTGTTCATAGCTACCGATCTTCAACACAATCGGAAAGTAGCCATAAAGGATATAGATTTGTCCAAGCAGCCAAAAAAAGAATTGATATTAACCGAGATCAAAATTCTCAAGGAGTTTCATCATCCAAACCTGGTGAATTTTCTCGATGCCTATCTCGTCGACGAACATCTTTGGGTAGTTATGGAATTACTGGAAGGTGGACCGCTCACAGATGTGGTCACTGAGACCGTGATGAAGGAAGTTCAAATTGCAGCCGTTTGCAGAGAAGTCCTTAAAGCGATAAGCTTCCTGCACACTAGAGGTATTATTCACAGGGATATTAAATCGGATAATGTGCTATTGGGAATGAACGGTGCGGTGAAAGTTACAGATTTTGGTTTTTGTGCTAATATTGACGGTGATGAAAAACGACAGACTATGGTCGGTACTCCATACTGGATGGCGCCAGAAGTAGTTACGAGAAAACAGTACGGCAAGAAAGTGGATATCTGGTCGCTAGGCATAATGGCTATAGAAATGATAGAAGGAGAACCACCTTACATGAAAGAAACACCATTGAGAGCATTATATTTGATCGCTGCCATTGGTAAACCATCCATTCCAAGATGGGATAATCTCGGTTCAACGTTCCAAAATTTTCTAGAGAGGTGCCTCGCTGTAGAAGTCGATGAAAGAGCAACCGCCGATGAGTTACTTTCTCATCCATTCTTAGAAAACTGCGCGGAATTATCCACACTTACTCCATTGATTCGTGCGGCGCAGAAAATTCTCCAGAAAGCGTTCCATTAAATATTTCTACAGAATTCCAAGTTGTATTCGTAATACTGTCTCATGCTCCGTCATTCTTTATATTATATTGAAGGCTAAAAAGAAGGTATTTCATGATTATTATTCGATTTTAATTATTAATTTTAAGCTTATTTGACTGCCTGTTATTTTTACTATGCTGGTTTAGAAACCAAAGCGTACAGTGCACTTTTAATAGTCATTTTAAGATTATTTTATTCACAAAAAATCCAATTAGTTATTCTTATTTACTTATAATTATTGTGGCAAAATAGTATGCGGATATATTTATTTCCAATTTTAATTTCTAAAGAGTTTATCTTATTATGTGCAATACAATTTATTGTAATTTAGGCTTTTATTCAAGTATTTCGCTCAATAATATACTAATGCACTATATGTTATTATTCAAATGCAATACTTATCAAAACAATAATAGCAACAGAATATTTTAATTGTAAACGATTGTGGATAGAATACAATTTTTGTATCATTTTTGAGAGATGAAAGGAATATATACATTTTTATATACTGTATCTTTATAGCATTGTCATAAAAAAAAGATATATAACAGGATTTTATAATTTTTTTCTTAAAACTGTACTTATATAGATCACTGTGGGAATAGAAATACTATATGTATCACAGAAAAAAATATATGTATCAAGGAAGACAATATTAGAATCAGTTATATAATCTCTGCTGTCGGCAAATAAAATATTAAACTTTTAGCTGTTAAAGAAAAAAAACAGCAGAATCGAACATGTTTATATCGAGAAATCATTATTGATCACGTATGAAATCATTTTTAAAAGTTCTAAGTATGAAATTGAGCAACCTCTTATTTAATATCATAAGACAAATGTCTAAAATTAAGTATTATAAATCGAGTGTGACGCAGCAAGCATTGTACAATGCATCCCTTTTAAGATTATTGCAATAATACATAATTTTATAAGATTTTACTTCCACTCTTTTATAACATATATTATTTTTGAAAACTTTTATGTAAGAGCGCAATATTGCTCAACTAAATATCATATTCATATAGCTATTTTATAATTGATATGTATATAGATTAATGTTCTATAAAAAAAAAGATTTGTAATGCAATACCTATGTATGTAATGGGATTATTCTAAAGAATGAATGTTTAGATATTTAAGATAAAAAAAATTTGAGCAGTAATATCAAGTATATATAAAATCACGACTGTGATAAGCAAGAAAGTTAAGTCATACTATACTTTTTGTGCTCTATACCCCATACAAGTAATATCGTAAAAATTATATTAAGATAAATTATCAAATACTGAAAATATCCAATTGTGAGACAACAGTTTGAAGTACAATTGCTACATGTTATATAATATAAGCTGGCCAAGGATTATTTGTCAATCATGGAGCATTAAAAAATAACATGCATATAAACGAATATATTTAAAAAGTATTGTAATCATTTGCACAATTTTCAATAAGGAATGCATTATCGACTTTTTTAAATTTTTGTAGGATTTATACTCTCATAGATTTCGAGAAAAGTATTTCAAAGGCCAAAATGAAATGCGAAGGATGTATTATAGAGTATTCTGAGTAACATTTGTGTGCCTTATCAAACAAACACATACGATTTTAACTAGTGTACAAACAGACACATATAAAAATATTATAATCAATTATAGTTATATATAACAAAAATTAAATATTTGTACAAAATTCATGCTATATTATTGATTTATGTATTAGGGAAAAAGATTAATATTTACCGATATACTGGTGAAAAATATCACGTATTCTAAGTAATAAATATTTTATTTACAACACGTAAATTTATGGCTTTTATTCATATATATATCTTTAAGCTACTCGAATATAATTCTATTCATCAGATTTATTACATTATATATACAAATGAGTCATTTAATTATATATATATGTATTATATAATGAAAACAGATACATGTGGTTTACCCAATAAATTTTTTAAGAATTTCTGAATATAAACTTTTTAAACGTTTATAATGTAATTATATAATAAAGATATTTATATTTTATGATACGACTGAGAAAAAATGTATTGTGTACATATTTATATGGTTTCCACATGTGTTATATCTCATAGAGATATAATAATTTGCAGATATTTACAAAAGATAGAAAGAACTTTTACATAATGCTCTAATTATTTACAAAGATCTAAATACAGAAGATAAAAAATAAAGATTCTTATTCTCTATCATTCAAACCTTTTGATATTAATCTCAAGTAATTTAACTATTGTTGGACTGTAAAATATGAATGTTTTGACAATCTCATAAGAAAAATTAATTTTTAATTTAACTTTTAATTTATTTTTACTACTAATAATTAATAAACATCATAAATGTGAGACTATGTTTATATATAAAATATTAACTGTCCTTAATATTTTTCTTTGGCAGTATAAATGTATAAATTATATTCTTGAGTCATAAAGTTTGATAACAGCAATAAATAATATTATTTGCAATATGTTTTCATATAAATCGAATTTTTTATATTTAACAATATATCCGAAAAATACAACTGATATTGACTATTTTTTTCTATGTTTATTTCAAAAACAGCCAACAATTATATACATTATGCAATAATATAAATTAATACTGAGGTTTTTTCCAAATCTCTATGTTTTAAAAAGCACAGTAGCATTATTACATAAAAACAATGATATTTAATTCTCTTGTTATAAGCAAGAGAACAAGCTGTTTTTGCAATAAAACACTTTCAATTGTTTTATTAAAAATAATTAATATGTATCACGTTTATACCTCAATGCTTGTGTCTTTCCAGCTACTAGAAAAGTTGGATCTTCCAACATTGCTTTTACAATAGCCAGAAAATTAGCTGCTTGATCCTCATCAATTACTCGTCTATCGTAAGATAATTGGGTTGTCATTTTTGTTATCTTTGCTAATGAAGAGTCTGCAAGATGTTACAATTATTAGTTACAAGAGAAAAAGAACGCTGCACACAAAATACTTTTCGTAAAAAAATTACCTAGCTCTTCATGTACCGAACCTACAGCAAGAATAGCAGTTTGCGGAGGATTTATAATGGCTGAAAATTCCTTAATACCAAACATTCCCAAATTTGAAATTCTGTATAATAAAATTTATATATTAGCATAAAAACTGTACTATTTATGATTCTTCCTTTTGTGTATTTTTGGTTAAGACTTACGTGAATGTTCCTCCTTGAAATTCGTGTGGTTTAAGCTTTCCGTTTCTCGCTTTTTCGGCTAATTCTCGGATGTTTTTCGAGATATCTGCTAAGCCTTTAGTGGCAGTGTCGAATACTATGGGCGTAATAAGACCTGTTGATGTTGCGACTGCTACACATACGTCCACCTTTGGAACTCGAACAACCTAACAATAGCCAATTGTTTATATTGTATAATTGAATTACATATCTTTACGCAATTATATACAATGTTAAACGAATTAATCGTGCTACTAACTTGTTCATTTTCATACAATGTATTTATATCGGGACATTCAACAAGTGCGTGAGCGACAGCCTTAGTAACAAAGTCATTAATTGATACATTTATATCCTCCGTCTTCAGTTTTCCACGGAGCTCAAGCAATTTGTCGATAATTATGTCTATAATCGCGTAAGAATGCGGTATGGTTCTCTGAAAGAGAAAAGTTGTTTCAATTAAATTAAATATGAGGCAATTGAATTTTATTAAAAATGTTTGTAATACCATACTTTTGACTCGCTAAGTCGTTTAGCAATAACGGCGCGAATATTGGATACTTCAATATCTTTGTACGGAGACGGTTGATCAGGGAGAACGGGTGTTTTTGCTGGACTAGGAGAACGTGCTTTATCAGTCTTTGGAGCTGGTGCTGCAAAAAAATATCCATAAAATAAAAGCAGATCTATTCCAAAAACAGATAGCATTTAATCTACTATGGCGTCATATTTACCGGACTTAGGTGTAATCTTTTTAATGTTATGCGTCTGAATATATACAAGGACATCACTTTTCAATAGACGATTGGTACGTCCAGTACCTTTGACTGAATCAGAATTCAGGCCATATTCCTCTAGCAATCTCTTCACCGCCAAACCATACACTCTATGTAATATATATTAAGTAATTATAGTATACATCAAAATAAAGTTTTTTTTTATGTTCATAAATTTGAGAATGATAGAGAAAAATAAATAGGATTAATTTATCTATATAAAATAATGAAGAAATCACACAATATACATACTGCCCACTTGATGGCGGTTTTGCATCAATTGGTGCAGTTGGTTGAGTAGAACTTGGTGCCACAGATGCATCTGGTTTAGTCGAGGTTGGGATAACGACCTGTTTCCAATCCATTCCTTTCTCAACTGTAACAGCTATCAATTGTCCTATTTTTACCTCAGATCCTTCTGGAATCTAATAAACAGCATAAATATAGTTTAAGGAATAATGTAAAAATATTTTATATAAAAAATTGTATTTATATAATGTAAAAAAGTTCAATATACATACAAGAATTTTTGCAAGTACACCTTCTTCCTCTAATTCGAAAGTCATGATGGCTTTATCTGTCTGTATGTCTGCTAATGCATCGCCTGGTTGTATTTCATCACCTTCTTGCTTCAACCATTTTACAATTGTACCTGTTGTCATGGTTGGTGAGAGGGCAGGCATAGGAATGTATTGTCTGAAAATAACACATGAATAATTCAATAGCAATTTAACGGTATAACTTTGAACAAAACTTTCAAGCGTAAAAAAAATAAGCATGACTTTAACAATATTTTTTAAAGTAGATTACAACATGTGCTCATTAAAGAATCATACTGGCCAGATGGTGGTGCTTCAACTTTTGTAACAGCTGGGGTTTCAGGAGCTGCTGCTGTTATTTTTGGAGGAGTTACCATTGGCTTGTCCGACATTTCCACTGTTTTCCAATCTTCGTCAGCCTCGACAGTGAGAGCTATCAGAGTTCCTACCTTGATATCCTTTGTTCCTTCAGGTATCTAAATAATACCTTTTATATAATTTTATTTGCAATTTTTTTCAACACGATTCGTTACTATATTTGATGATTTGACTTACAATTATTTTGGCTAATACACCTTCGTCATCAAATTCCATTGTGACAACAGCTTTGTCAGTCTGAATATCCGCGATAGCATCGCCAGGATTAATACTATCGCCTTCCTTTTTAAACCATTTTACTATAGTACCAGTTTCCATAGTAGGTGATAAGGAAGGCATTAATAGTTCTTTTCCTTTCACTGAAAGAAAATATCTCTGTGTCAACACGATTGCATAATCAAGAGTACCAAGAAACTTATTTCTATCAAGTGCTACAAAAGATTTATTTTATTAAATATTATATCGCAAATTTATTTTTTGCATTCTTCTTTTTTCTTGCATTTACATCGCGAATGAGAAAGCTTCATTTTTCAAAAATTCTTTCAATTAACTTTATATCTTTTGAGAGATAACCTCCAAATCGAGATTGACATTACAAGAAAAAAGTCGTTGTTTCTGAATAAATATCATACCATCGAGAATCCTGCTAGTGTGGAAACATAATCGTTGATATTTCAAGGGCACGAAAACACGCGACGCGACACGATTGGTATATTTCAAGAGCATAATCTTGGATCTTACTATATGCGCCATTTTCCACATCCAGCAACGTCGTGCCTGGTCCTGATCGTCTGATCCTCTGATCTATCTTTATGACCTCCAATCTCCAACTTCTTTGACCTCTTTGATCTCTTTTTATACATATATATATTTATCAATTTCACTTATAATTAATTCTAAATCTGCGAAATATGCACTAAATATATGAGAAGAAACACATTTTTATAACAAATAACATGCAAATTTATTTCGCATTAATTTTTTTGCATCTAGCCAAATGACACATATCTAGCTAAAATGATTTTTTTATGCATGTTACGTATATATAATTATTATTGTTATACATATTTCAGATTTTATCATACTTTTTACTAATAGAGTATAAAATATGATATTTGTAATACATACATCTGTAATATATATCATCTGTAATACATATAAAATATAAGTATATATATATATACCTGAAGAAAGACAAATAATACTGTGCAATATTATTTCTATTTATTTCAGATTTTAATTTAAAATAAAAAATAGCTTCTTTATTTTTATAATTATTAATTATTATTAATTTTGAATTTCTTTTATTTGAATTTTAATTTTGATGCGCAGAACGCTCTGCGGTTCATGTTTGCGTGTATGCTTGCTTAAGCGGCGTCTACAATAAGATTTTAAGCCCTAAGCCTTAAGAAATAGACCAATCACAGTCGAGTATTCTTCTCATACTTGACTGCGATTGGTCAATTTCTTAAGGCTTAGGGCTTAAAATCTTATTGTAGACGTCGCATTAAGCGGCGTCTACAATAGAGATTTTAAGCCCTAAGCCTTAAGAAATAGACCAATCACAGTCGAGTATGAGAAGAATACTTGATAGAAGTAGAGGGTAGGGGGGATATAGAAGGAGCGGGGCACATGCATATATACAAACACTCACTTGAGTTGCGATGTTGCGATATTCAGAGTGCCATCCAATTTGTGTGTTTGATAAATATTGTGTGTTTTATAAAATATTCAAATTATTATAAATATTTTGCACATATTTTTATATAAATATTGTGTGCTGTCTGGGAAAGCTGGTTTTTATCGATTTTTGCTGTATTATTTTTATTTCATCATTATAACAATAACAGTTCTTTTTCTCGTGATTAATTTTCGCATAGTGTTTTTAAGATAGTATCAATCGCTCATGAATATATTCGAGTGTCCCACGCGATGAAAATGTTTCGTTTGCAGGACTTTACGGAGCGAGGTGGAAATCTTTTGAAATCAAAATGCGCGCCCGATTGCGTTGATATCGCAAGATGGCAATACTATCGATAATCGTCGCCATTTTGCGCGCATGCGAAGTCAACTTCGTGGACTTTTGCAAAGTGCGTCGCGTCTTCAAAAAGGAGAGTGTATTTTTCCAGTTTTATCGAGAGTACCTCGCGTTATATCGTGCACGATTATGTACAATAGATGCGCATTAGTGTTGGAAATAAGTGTTACATAGTGACAACAGTGTATCGCGCGCTTAGAGATATATATAAGTTATATAAAAACTTGTGCTAACAATAAGAATTCCGTAGTACGGTTCGCGCGCGCCAAATTGCAAAAGATGCTCGAGGGAGATAATGAGAAAAATCGAGAATCATCCCTACAGCATCGGATAGGATATCCCATGGATATTCGGTCAGTCTCAATCAGTTTTTTATTATTTCTATGAAATTACACAGTATTGATTTCATCATCTTTTTCCGGCTGCTGATTTCGAATTTTTTTTTTGTCGCTCGGCCAACGACTGAAAAATAATTTTTTTTTTTTTCCGAAAAAGGAATATATATATATTCAAGAGAATATATTAAAAATGTATAAATTTCTGCTTTTTTACCTTGCCTTTGAAAGTATAATAATTGAAAATTTAAATTAGCTGTAAATGTTTTTGAAAAATCTTTACCATTTCTTTACTTATATTTTGAAATATTTTGTATCAAATAATTGTATTTGCTAATCCACGAGATAATCCATGAGATGTAGGCCCAAAGGATCAAGTTCGAGTTGAAATATCCATGAAATACGAATTAAGGAGAATGATATTAATAAAGTGTATTAATGATGATGACAAAGTATTATATAATTGCATATGATTTTCGTTTTTTTTTTCGCGAGTTTTATTTTTATAATAAACGCTGTATATCGCATTTTTTATCGGCTTGCAATATCTCGCTTAGTCTCGATACTGTGACGATTTTTTAATTGACGATTGTTTTAATCGCTCGTTGTTGCTCGCCATTATGAGAAATTTGGCACTCGTTACGACTGTTACGACTGCTCTGAACATTAATATGCCATGCTACAATGGCCCGTGAAAAATCGTACGTATATATATGTATACAACGGGCGCTTTAAAAGCGTATGTATATCATGCGTTTGTTACAATCTAATTACACAATCTAATTATACGATAATTTTCGCGATCGGTGCCGTGTTGTCCTTTCGAGTTCGGCGAATAAAGTCTAAGGAAGGTTCGATATTTTAGCGCTTTTGACATTTTGGTAGTTACTCGTATAACTATTATTTTTCTTTCCGATTTGCATGCACGAATCGATGCCGTTACTAAAATAAAGAGACTTTGTCGCGCGCTATTATAAATCTAAAGTTACCAACTTCGTTCAGGTTTTGGTAGCGGTAATTTCATCGCTCGCTTGTATCGATATAAAAGTTCATGAAAATCGTGAAAATAATTGTACATATGTAAAACGAGAGATACACGAATAATAGTATCCAAATCAGATTCTCTCTCGATCGAGATCTTGTATGCTTATAAATATGCATCGATTTGAAAACTTTCAAAAATGAACTTTCAATTGCGAACAGACGCGATAAAAAGTTTCTCAAAGACGGATATAATTATCCGGTAATTCGTCACGCGTTTAAAATTTGTCATCCGACAAGTAACGCTTATTCAATGCTGAATGTCAGTATCGATAAAAAATGATAATAAATCGCAACGCTGATAAGTTTATTTAAGAGAATTATGGGAGATATTCAGTCTGATAACATACTCAACAATCCTTTCAATTACGCAGAGGATCGCCGCCTGCGTCTAAATTAATTAACATTTTTTTATATGTATGTAATTGTTTTATTACGAATCCTTATCGCTAACAAATATGACAGCTATTTATTATCGTTTTATTTAGTCGACGATTATGTACAATTGCATTCAATGCAAATAAAAAGCACTTTTTCCTGTATAATGCATCAACTTTCGCATGCTTCTCAACTAAATCCTCGGTAGAAGTTTCTTCTTGTTTCTCTCTTCTCTCTTTCTTCATCATATTGGCAGTAGTATTGCTTGTGTTCTTGGAATGATGCTTACGTGTAATAATTTTCCCTTTGCTGGTAAAGTGGTAAAGGAGCCACAGGCGAGAGATCCTCATCATCTAAACTCGATTCAGTTTTCAGAGGAAGCGTTGCCAGAGCTTTCACTGTCAATGAATCATGATTAATGATAAAAATCAGTACTGAAAGTTTATCGCTAAAGCTTTGTTAAGAGTGAAGCTACGTTTTGCTATTTTATCTACTTTTATTTTTTACCATTTTTATTATTCCTGCAAATTATTTGAATTTGTGCAATACACCAGCTTTATTTTAATAAACATATATTGGCAGAAATGTAAAACTGCGATTGATTTGTATAGCTTGATTAGGGAGAAAAATAGAAGAAAAAAGATGAACAAAAATGAAAAAAGTGATAAACAAACCTGAAAATGATAATATGTCGTGCGTATCCTATAGGGAGGGATGTAGTAAGCATGTCAGTCAGTGTGCCTGGTTACCTATACACAAGCACAAAACAATCCAAACAACACTCCTAGGATAAAACTATATATTCGTTGTATCGAACAAAAGCCATTAAAATATTGTAGAACGATGTGTAACTCAAGTGAAACATGCGCGTCCGCGTCTATGAAAAAAATATGTGACTGAGATAATATGGTGTAAATTGCTCGAACCATCAAATGAACATGGAAAGATTTAACGAAATTCTGTAAGCAATGTGATATAAAAAAATATAAAAATTTTGCATCGATTGCATTGATTGAACAAAGAAGAATCTCCTTTATTTCTTGAAAGCTAAATGAAACAAACATGCTGCCATAGCTCTACAATTAAAATCATGCGAAAATCATGTTATGTGATATGTTATTGATGTACCTGCTACCATTTTACTTTTCTCCATCACTTGCTTCGCTAATATCTGATTAAGTTGAAGAATGTGTTCTCTCTGTCGCTTTTCTTCCACTACTTTTCGTTTTAATGTATCTGATTTTTCTACATTAGAATCATCGTCTAAAACCATATATGTTATAAATATAAGTTATAAAGATATATTTTATAAAGATCTTCAATGTTAAAAAATACTAAAAAGATAATTATAAGAAAAAGAATATTACATACCACCTCCTTCCGGTGCAGTTACAGTTGTTTCTGAAAGCATTTTCCTAATCGCTTCTGCCTTTTTAAAGCGCTGTTCCTGTTCTTCCGCTGTTAGCTCTGGTGTCTAAAAGATTAATAATATGTATATAATATATCTGAAAAATTGAATTTATTTAATTTAAACTCGCCAAAAAAAGATTATAAATTTCTATCAATATCTTTTAGATTTTTCTAATTGTTATATTAGAAATAAAGTGTGACTCAAATAATTCTTGCTTTTATTTAATATATTTATATTGAATTTTGAAAGAAATTAGCAAGTTTTACAAATATAAGTATTAAAAATTTCCAACAATATAATTTTTTAGTCTTTTAATTATTACATTAAAAACAGACTTTGGTTAAAATAATTTTTTTATACATGTTCAGTTCAAAAATATTAATGTTATACCTGTTCGGGAATATATCGCTCGGGGATAACAATTTTGTTGGGCGTGCCTAATAGCTGATCTATAGTACTCTCGTTATACTTCAACTCTTTGTGACTTAACGTCGAACGCACCACATCAGGGGCGTTTATTCTGGGTCTGAGCGCTCTTTCCATATCCAAATCATCTCTGGCTCTGCCCATGCCCTGAAAATTATCAGAGATTCTCGTTACGAGCAAGTCCACAGTTTTTAAAGCTGTTATGAGTATAATATAATGAGCTGTTATGAGTATAATATAACGAAATGAGTGAACCGAGAATCAACGTCAGGTAGATAAAGCGAAATATAGGTAGACGAAGACAGGGAAATAAGAAAGAGAGAGAGAGAGAGAGAGAGGGAGAGATAGAACGAAAATTAATTAAAACACAAAATACCATCTTCGAGAAAGTATCTTCTAAGTCGAGCACCGGTTTACTACTAGACACAGTATAGTGCCGCCTCTTCTCCCGCGGTATTTGTCGTCGTCTCGGTCCTTCCACTTTCTTCTCGGTCATTTCTTTGATAATCTGTTTGGCAGCCTCGCTTTTGAACACCGGCGACAATTGTGGTGATTCGGATTGGTTTGCATTCATCGACGTTGCGACAGCGACTAGTCGCGCATCATGAACACCAGTGTTAGCCGACGATGTTAATTCGGAGCTCACAGTATCCGCAAGAGTCACGGTTTTATCATATTGTCTATACGATGGTCCGAACGAATGGTTGTGATAATGAGGCTGCGTGGTTACCATCGCCGCTTGCGGCGGATAATTTTGATTCTGATTCGGGCTATACGACGATGCGGTGGAATAGTTGGGTGAACTCATCGGCACGTATGAACTGGACGTAGGGCTGTCCGTGTACGGCGACAAAGTGCTATCGGAACTGCCGTCGTGACTTTCAAACTGCGATTGAACGCCAAAAAAAAATATAGAATACTAGACAGGATTAACCAAAATGAATGGACGAGATGATAGCGGCGAGATAAAATAAAATCATATTCGTAAAAACAACTATCAAGCATGGGAAAATAAGATTTAGCTCTACAGGATGATCTCGAACTCCATCGCGTCGCGTTTTTCAGGCATTGCTTTACATTGCTATCTGGGGCTTACCCTAATTTTATGTCGTCGCGCCATCATGCTTTTCAGAGCATGCATGCTATCGCTGCGTGGTGGAGGTACCACTGGCCCGTAGTGTATCCCAGAA
The DNA here is from genome assembly GCF_030449975.1 of Polyergus mexicanus. Classification (NCBI taxonomy): domain Eukaryota; kingdom Metazoa; phylum Arthropoda; class Insecta; order Hymenoptera; family Formicidae; genus Polyergus; species Polyergus mexicanus. The sequence continues at coordinate 517,515 of NW_027223327.1, read as the reverse complement.
TACTGTTTTTGTCCGCCGAAACCACGCGGTAGAGACATGCTTCTTTGGAACTGAACATCGTCTAGCTCAGATAGTTGAACCGTGCTTTGCGCGTGAATGATCGATGGTGATTCCTCTACTACTTTACCCAGTTGAGCTTTCTAAATGTTAAAAAATTTATATTAGCACATACGTAACAAATAAAAAATTGATGCTTCTTTTGTATTTTTATTAGATTTAATTGCTTTATTTAACTCGTAATTTCGCATAAATACAGATAAAGTATGATATATTTTAGACAAATTATATAAAAAAGGAAAGTACTATTTTTGTCTATATTAGCGACTTACTTCGAATTTTTGGGGACCTCCCAAGTCATCGTCGCATAGTCTCTTTGCGCCGCCTGGTGCTTGAAGACCGTTTGTCAGAGGAATACCAATATTGCCGGTTCTATCGCCGCGATCCCTTTGTCGTCTCTCCGATTCGCGTTTTACTATACGCACCGTCTTGATCTCTTGCTTCTCACGATTGTGCATTAATCCTGTGAATGCGAAACAGAGATAATGAAAAATTCGATTCGCGAAAAGCTTAAAATTTTGTCTGCGATAAAACAGATGGCTTACCGATGAATTTGTTGTCCTCATTTTGTTTATAATTGTCGTTCGATAGTAATGTCTCCTCATTCAAAGGCGGCGGCGGTGGTGGCGGCGGCGGAATATATTCCGGAGCGGAATTCGGCGTGCCATTCAACATATTTCCGTTGTGCTTGCTCGTATCGGCAACGTAATCGCCTTGCGTTAGAAGCGATAGATTAATAAGTAAATATATCATACGTTATAAAAAAAATTATCATGTAATTCTAATCATTTCTTGTGTTATTTATAAGCATGTATATATTTCAACATATATAATTTTAATTTTGATACAATTAAGACATTATTTCGATTCATATGATATTATAAATTTATACATTGCTCAACAAATATATACCTGTTATTCTAGAATCTGTATTAACGTATAAAGGCGCCACTTGGATCACGCTACCCTTTCCTTGCATTTGATCTTTCAGTAATTGTTGTTTTAATTGATGTTGTTGAATCTGTTCGCGCAATTGTGGCGAAAGCGCCGATATGTGATTTTGGGAGGGCTGCGCGAAAGATTGTTGATTTTGTGAGCGATTTAACGGTGATAAATCCTTGTACTGCGTAGGAGAGCCATATCGTTGATGAGAATTATCGTTTTGTTTATTCGGAGGTGAAATGGATAAAGATGTACTTGATGGCGAGTCTAAACCGTGATCCAGGGTTATTCCAGAATCTAAGTCGGTTTCTAGCCAAGAATTTTGCGTACGCTTTTTCGGATGATGTACCTGGGGAGCTGAGAAAAAATGGAGTTTTGATCATATTATTAAATTAACAAAGCATTTTTGAGAAAATATACGTCCTGATATTAAAATTTAATAAGTGATAAAATAAATATAACAAATATTCTCTGTACATATCTTTTGTTAACGATATATATATATATTTTTTTTTATTAATGAAATTAATAAAATAATTATATTTTGTAGCTGTTAAATTTAAAAAATTCTAATAATTTTAACGCGTATCACATTTTACATTTAAACTCACCATGTAGAGGCTGCGGGCGAATTTGCTGCACTAAACTGTGAGATTTCTCTGTCAGTTGGCGAACTTGAATGCTCAGTTCCTTCCTTTGTCTCTGTAAATCGCCGACGAGTTGTTGCATTCGTCGTAATTCCGCTTCCAGCGGTGCGGTCGTACTCGAAGTGTCTCTCGCCACATTACCGGCGTATCTTCTGGACGCTTGCACTTTTTGCCTCAATACCACTAGATCTTGCTCCAATCTCGCATTTTCGGCTACTGTCTCCTCAAGTTTCTGCAAATCGTGTAAAATTCGTTATCAAGGCTATCAGCATGAAAATGGGCGATTATTGAATGATAGGCGATCGCGTTGCACGACGAGAATGGCAAATAAACAACGAACGGTAGAACTGAAAATGAATATTGTGTTGTGAATAATGCAAATTACCTGGAAGAATACCGGTTTTACCTGGAAACAATGAATCGAATATTTAATTGAAATAACGTAATTATGCGTTCTCTATTTTCGTTATGTAAATAAATCACCACTATTATTTTCACGATATTGCAGATTCATTGCAAAGGGTCAAAAGCAATGAAAGACAAACTTAATAAAAGTACATCGAAAAAATCGAAAGAGAGAAATATCATAAATAATTTACTTTAATTAAATTTATATTAATAGATGAGATTAACTCTCTTTTTTTTCAAATCATCAAAATTTTTATTATTAGCAAAAACATCGATAATAATAAAGCACGTTTTCATATATACGCTTTTATTTATGTTTTATAATATCGCGAAAAGCATAAAAAATGAGAAGCAGCGATTAACCGCATTATAAAATTTAGATCGACGCGTGATTTGTAATTGAGAGAACAGACAGAAACGTGTATTAGTCGCTGTCTTAGATATGCTTTCAAAATTATCTAACCTTCGAATTGTGAGCTAGCAACACCCGCACTCTGCTCAACTCGCGCTCCAATAGAAGTTGCTGCTTCCGGTATCGTTCGGCTTCGGCCAAATTACTTCTGCTACCTTGCAGTTTATGCCGCAACCCGCCCAAAGCCTTCTCGAGTATTTCCTGCGACCGTATTAAGTCAGTCATGCATCTAATACGATTTACAACGATTTCTATATTTTGGAAGTAGGGCAATTCATGTCATCTCGCAGCTTATCGTTATATCTAAACGTATGATTCTTTTCAATTCCAAGCGAATAACGACACATTGATTCTCCTAAATTGTAGATGTAATAGATATCACATTGAGAATATGATTTGAAGTATTTGTTCAAGAATAAATTTTTTTAAGAGAAGAAAAGCTCGGAACACTTTTATATATCTATCAATTAGATGTAATATCTTTACATCAGTTACATTTTTCTACAATATACTTGAAATTTTTCAAACAGTTTCAAGGTCTGGGGGCAGTATCATAGCCATTATTGTGATGTATTATATATTAATATCAACCTTGTCTTGTTGGAGACTGTGCAGCGTGCCAGATTCCTCTTGAAGCAATCGATCGAGTTTGTAAAGCTGCTGCACTTTAGCCTGCAACATAGAAAGAGTATCGAGTGAACTAGCGAAGCCTTCGAGTTTCGCTGTTCAAGGGACAAGCTAGGTGTAGCGTTTCAACCGGAACGAATCTCGGGAAAAGAGAGATCCGCCATCGTTAATCCTAGAACAACGTAAACCTCTGTTCTCTCGGTATATTTATCTCTATTCTTGCCTATGAATGAGGCTCTTTCGTGTATTGGATATATTATCTTCCTCTCGAGCCTTCCACTAACAAAGAAAAAGGCTGATATTGCAATAATTTTATATTCAGCAGCGATAGCCCCCCATCAATAAAGCATAATTTATTAAAATAGCACATTTTCCTGCATTTCCTTTTTTTATTATTTTATATCTTTTCAAAGTTAGTTAATTAATTATATTAACGATTTCAAAAAAATATATAAAAAATTTTTAGATATTGTTTTCTTGAATAAATATATCTAAAAATATTTCATATTTTTCGAGGATCTTTAATATAAATTCAGTTATAAAACTTATCTTTGAAGAGACATAAAATAATCATTAGGAAGAAAATGTAGAAAAATATGCAATCATAATATTAATAATAAAATTACATAGTAAATTTGATTGTATAAAAATATATTAAAAAGTTTTGTTATTTAAAAAACGTTAATTAAATTGTTCAAATTATTCGTTTAAGTTTAATGCGTCGCGCGCGGATATTGAAAATTCTCGAGGGCTCCGGCGGTAATAGAAGAAAACGAGAACGTAAGAGACGCTAAGATACTAACATAAGTGATCACTGTCCGTAGAGACTCGAGACGCCTAGAAAATATATCCCATGGTAAAGTGAGCTCTTCGTAGAATTTACGAGAAGTCGTAAGTGTCGTCCGAGTTCTGTCTCTCATGTGGTCATGTCTGCGGGTCGTTTCTTAATTTTTACACGTACGCTTTTCTTCCAATTGGCTTTTTATAATCTGCCCATCATGGATACGCTTAGTGTTTATAGCACAAGGGAAATCAGGAATTGCTTTCAATGAAGACATCCAACGCGATGCGCATCACGCTAAGTGCGCTTTTTAGCATAGAATTTATTACTTTGCGACAAGAGAATGCAACAATAGAAAATATAAAATAGAAAGTGAAACGAATGAAATATTAAACGGCTATTCTAGATGTCAAACATATTTTATAAATAATATTTGACGTAAAGTCTGAAAAGAAGAACGTGTTAATCGAAATTATTTACATATCGATTATATAGTAAAATCGCATATTTTCAATTACTGAAACAAGTTTAAAGAAAATATTTCTAATATTGCACAAGTAAAAATTATTTAAAATAAGCAACCATTTTTTTTCATCACCATAGATTCGCATGAATTAAAAATTAAATCAAGGCATTTTAATTAAAATTGATTAAATCACACCTGTAATTGTCCATGATCGGGACTTAATCTGTCCCAATCTCTGCGTTCTTCGGCCAGCAATCGTTGCTCTTGCACCCTCTGATTAAACTCCAGACGGTCGCGATGATCCCTCGTATTTTCATGCACGAGATCGTGGCGAGAACCGGAAACATTGCTGGTCCCATTGGCAGTGTTACGATTATACAAGGAACCCAATTTCACCATATTATCCACGAGATTGACGAGAGGCTTGCTCTTCTCGTACTAGTTTAAAAAAGCCAAGCATTATTAATGCAGTTCTTATATATGTATTAATAAATACGATTTAACATATTAATGCTTATAGACAAACAGTATTAATCACATTTGAAATCGAACCAACAAATAAAATAATGAATAATTGATAATATTTTCATTCTATATTGTCAAACATTGTAAATGTATGTGAAAAATCCAATCTGAAGAGTTAGGTTTGACATTCAACGATGATTTAAATTACATTTTAAAAACTCTTGACTTTTTAACAAAAATTAATTTTTTCGAATTTTCGAAAAACGAGTTTGACTATCATCGTCTTCTTTCTAAATTATTGAGTCTTTTATATTGTAAATAATTCTAGACAGATTTCTGCAGAAATACGTATTTCACGCGGTAAATGTGTCTCTCACCTGCTTCTCGAGATCCATTAGGTGTCTCTTGAGTTCCTCGAGTTTTTGAAGATTCTCCAGTCGTCTCGGTGTGTCGAGTTCCGCCAGTCTAGCCTGCTGATGCAAAAAAAAAAAACAAACTACACGAAACGTTTATCGCACTACATCAAAAGCTTCTTCGTTCCTCGCGTGCCAATTAACGCATAACGTTTTCTCTAAGCGACTCGTCGCTCCATGACATTCATCGCAAGCCAAATAATAATGCAAACGGACACATAGTTGCGTAGAAAGGCGACCCCAAGTTCGACTAGACTTTCTCCTCGAATCTCGTACATTACGGGATTACAGCGTATATTTATTTACGTTCCATATCTCGTATTAAATGTAGTCATCTGATACTACAATGTTGAACGATTGTTTTCTCTATATATAACTTATCCATATTATAGAATTTGCAATTTGTCAATTTAAATGAAAACAAATGTATCGCGCTTTTTTCAATTAATCAGACTTTACAAATCGCAAAAGAGAGATCCGTAAAGTATGTAATCAAATACGATTAATCCCTTAAGTTTAAATCTCGTTTTAACCCCGTTATTCGCGCGCGCACGCGCGCGCGAATATTATATTGCGTTACGTCGACGACAAGAGAAACGACGTCGATCGCTCATACTGTATCATCGTCACGTAGATTCGCAATCTGCATCGATCTAATTCAAACACATTCCGAAAGATCTCGTCAAACTGCACGGTCGTCCATCGCAAAGCGAATCATCACTTTCTCTCTAACGTTAGTAAAGCGATCGTTTAAATGCCCAGCGATCCTCGAGCTCGAGGAACCGAGCGGTATCCTCATTGTCCACAGATGGGTCAAATACGAGCCTACGATTCACCACCACACTGTCATCATCATCGTCCGGGTGGATAAACTCGAATTACTGTGAAAATTTCGTGCGAGATCGCGCGTATAAAATTCTCTTCGGACCTGCGCCTCGATCTCCATATGACACGTCTCCATCGCCTTGAGGACCGTAGCGTTCTGACGTCGCAATTGGATTAGCAGCAGCACCAGTTCCTCGTGGGTCCTGCCGAGAAGCTCGCCGGCGGAGACTCGCACCAACCCGGATACGCCAGTCTGTGTCACCTGCCTGCCGCCGGCGTCCGCTCTCAGGGAACTGTTGACGTTACTCTGTCGAGGCATGCAATTGTCTGTTAGCCACACGCGCAAACAATCGAGCTGTGACATATGGAATTGTGTTACATTGATGCCGTAATTGGGGATTTCTCGAGGAAATATACGCGTTAATTAATTACAGAAAAAAGAAAGAAAATTCTAAAAAAGAGACGATTGAGAGATTATCCGCGAAATATACTAGCATGCAGATTTGATTGGCATGGGGGAGGGGAAAATATTATTAATAGCGCAAGTTAATATATATATATTATTAATGCCACAACAGCTGCATCAATACAAACTCACAGCAATAAGATATTATATAGCCCGCTGGTTGTGATTGAAATTTTTCGATTCAGTGAGATCTTGCGCAATACCTTTCCCCCGTTTTACCATAGATGTGTTTTTTAAATTTGCCTAAAAGCAATGTTGTTACGACAATTTATGATGAAATACCTACTAAATCCTATTGCCCGAGAATGGAGTACAGAGAGGAATTAAATTACAATCGCACACGAGATATACAGATATTCGACCGCGCGCGCGTCCGGTTTCGCGAGCCGAAACTGATAAAACTATGGAAACTAGCTTTTGCGTGGAACAAATTCCGTATAAATGCGGAAAATAGAGAATGCGCGGTGAGCCGCATCAGCCCGAATTAGGTAGTCCGTATTGAAATTTCTATTAATGGTTTTATGCCGATTGTGCGTATGCGAGAGGCTGTACGACAAAATTTTTAACAATACAGAATTTCTCGGTGACAGCGCAGGACGAAGATTACCGTTTAGCCGATCTATCCGTCCGTTTGAATTTTGCATTCATCGTGTTCGAAAACCGCTAGATTTTAATGGCTCTTACGGTTGGATTTGTGGTAGCTCGAGAGACGAAGCGAGGGGATATACTCGACCTCCTGTAATACGGTCGAAAGCCATGAAAGTTATGGTAGAACGTAGAAGTGGAACACGATTGGATGCTCTATATATCGGTAAACATTGTCGAAATAATAATTAACGTCAAAGTAATTCGTTTATCATTTGAATATTATATGAGACAGAGTAATAAATAAATAAAATTAATAATAAGTGATATATGCGCTATGAATTTACTCATTCGCTCGAATATTCACCAGCATTTACAATGTAAAACAATGTTATTTATATCCCAACATTATTCCACCGGTCATTTATAAAAGCCCAAGATATTATTTAGATCGCGCGAGGGAATATCTCGTACAAAAATATAATTATTTTTATATAATTAATATATAAAAGATAATTATTTTTACGATGATTCTTCCTCTTTTACATTTTCATTCGTGTTCAAAAATAAGATTAATTCGGATGACTGTATATACGTTTCATTTTCGAAACTTCGAGCCAAATTGATCAAATTGATTAGATTTCTCGTGTGCCAGTTCCTTTGCGTATGATTCTTAAAGGTCTTGGAAAATCGAGGAAAAATGGGGCGTGCGTGGCGTAGTTTTCTATTACTTTCCAATTTTCTAATAATACGAGACTCTCTTGCCGGAGGACGAGCCCGAGAGGAAGTAAAAATTCTCATCGACATACCAATACAGATGAGCGCGAACAGATACAGGTCACGCCGAGGCTCGCTGCACGTAACATTGCGGCGAAGGAAACGGCAAATTTCATTCGGCCAATGATGCACGAATGAAATCCGAAGCAATCGAAGCATCGATCGATAGTTTTCTTCGCACAAACGAAAATACACCTTCCTTACTTTAACGAAGAAATTCCACGGAGTAACTCGCCCGTTTCTCGCATTCCTACTGGAATCTCCGTCAATCTTCGCTATCTTCGAGGTCATATGATCTTGATCTGTATTCGCAAGATTGCTGCGAGATCGGGAGCATTCCCTTGCGAAAAACGATCGCTCAGCGAATCCGGGGAATCCCTTTTTCACCTCGCACTAAAATACATCAACATGTCCGCACGGCAATCGCATCGCGAGAAGGAAAGGCACGCTCGCTCACCCTTGCTTAGAACAATCTTTTGTTAAATAGAAATAGTATAGAGATTTGCAAAATTTTACAAAAGACCAGCGAATTTTTAATATATCCGAATCAGACGCATTCATATTTTATATTATTAATATCAATATATAGATTTTGATTTTTCATACTTTTACGTAAAAATATATCGAATTATAAATTTATGGATTTCTCCCTTTACGAGAGAAGACGTCGACGCAAAAGAATTTCTTCCACATCGAAAATATTATTCGTATTTGTGCAAATCAAATAAATCCACGGAATTTACAAGCTTAATAAAAACATCCATATATAATATTTTTAATATCTTTGGACATCTGTATATAAACACGCGCGGTCTCCGAAAGCCGTATATTCATCTCTTCTAATCTTAATTCTTCAATTTCAAGTAAATACATCGAACAGTTACTTTACTCAATCGCATCTCTCCCACGTAAGCAAGCGCCTGTCGCGTCTCGAATCTTCCATTCCATTACATTCCATTCCATTCCATTTCATTTGACGTTTTACCTGAACTCGTGGAAGTCCCGGCGTCTGTCTCACGGAATAGCCAGGAGAGAAACGAAGGGGTATGCTCCGGTTTGTGTAGAAAATGAAAAAAATTTCCACCGCAAGCTTGCGTCTCGCATCGAAGCGACGAACGGGATGGCGCGGGTTGAGCGTCGCGGAGGAGCGCAAGGAGGACTTGGACAGACTGGTGTCCGACTGGCGTCGTGCCCGGGTCCGATCGGCTTCGCCGAGCGACCGACCGATCGGCCGGCTGCTGCATAGTGTACGCATTGCCGCCTTGCCGGGTTCGTCCGATGCTTGATGTTTTGTACCTTTTGCCGCCTCCCCCCCCTCCCCCCTCCTTCCCCCGAAGGGCCCCGACTGCCCCTCGACCACGCGCGGGTATGCTCGCCGACAAAAGTTCCGAGTTGCTGTTGCCGCTTCTTCTCTTCCTCCTCTAGCTTCTTCTGAACTCGCTGTGACTCGCTTTTATTCGCGCAACTCTTCTCCTTTATCGACGTTCGACGATCCACCGGGACGAATGTACGAGATTTACGTGGTAATGGATATCATTCGTACACATGTACATCCTGCAGAAATATTACGCGGTTGATGCGTTCGCAAGATGTAGGGTGTCAGTTTACGCGGGAAAATTGCCCGCGGTCCATGATGGATTGTGAATGCGACAAAAATGTTTTTAAGAGTAATACGATCGCCAGAATGCGGTGATCGATGAAGAGAGATTTAAGATTAAAAATTCGAGATGCAAATAAAATTGAATTTTCAAGCTTGTTCCATCGATTTCTGTTGTCCGTTAGAGAGATCCATTGTGTACGCAGCTTAAGATTTGCAGTTTCTTGGCACGGTGCCCTTGCTGACCGGTGCTGACCGTATGCAGGATCGACCCTGGACCCTCTGTCTCTTTCTCGGTTTTCTTTTTCTCCATCGTTTCTCCATCGCTCTTCGCGCTTCTTCCATTTCTTTCTCTCTCGTTCACTCCCTCTTCGTCCTGATCCTCTTGCCGCCCTTCACCGCTGTCCATTGTACGTAATGGCGCCAGGACGACGACACTTGGAACGCTACTTTCTTGCCTCTTCGTATACTGCGCGTTCGAGATAAATTCTTCTCAATTCATCTTTAAAAAATGAGTTTTCCGTTCAAATTTTTTCTTTACGACGTGAAAAATCCGATTCTCGATCATGGTCGGACTTGAGGAGTATCCGCGATGAAATCGTTTCTAAAGAATGCTGTCTAACAGGATTGTTTGTAGCGCAAACTCCTCGAGCCGCGCTTAGAATTTTACGATCGTCCGACGAGCTATACTTGTTGCATACTGAAGAAGCGACTGTGAGAAGTCAAAGGTACACGCGTAAAGCCTTAATCGTATAAGCTCGATTAGATTCACCGCTATTTAGATACGATCGCGAGAATAAATGAAGAGGTCCTCGTAAGAGGATTTTCCTCGGCTTCCAAACCGTATTTACACTTTATCTATCCCACAATTATAATCTATTCCATATAATAAAATAATAATCATACGAACCATATATATTCACTCTCGAATATATGGTATAACTTGATATGGTTTTATCCATAAATTATGAGATACTCATCGACCATAGTTTTCCGCTTTCGAAAGTCAAAGCATTTAAATGGAAATTTGTTTCGCATTTATTGTGCACGATCCGGTGTTATCAATATCGTTCAGGTCGAATCGTATGTACCATCTACGGCTCGTGTATATAATGTTCGAAAGTGTTACGGTCTCTCTCTCTCTCTCTCTCTCTCTCTCTCGGCAACATTTTAATTAATTGAGCTAATGGAGTTTACATGCTGCGATGATGATATGCAGACTATACCGCGTCAATAGAACAGACAACGTGTATGTTCGCGTGATATGGACAAAAGAGACAATTATAGATAAAGTAGCAAAACGATCGATCGTGCAACAACCTACGAGAGAATTCGCCATTCGATTCCACTAATTCGACTGTCGGGACGCGACAACACGCGCACTCTGGCATTGTATTATAATATAAATCTCTTTGCATCGCGTAAACTAACTATAACGCGTATACGTATATATACGTAACGTACAATATTTTCGAGAAACGAGGAGAGATCTCGCGCGAGAATGTTGGCCGCAGGTTCGCGAAACCTGCTTATGTGGATTTTCTCGTGGAATTGAATCGTCGCCGATCGCGAATGCGCTATCGCTAAACGATACGACATTTTTACGAAACGCGCTCTTCAACTATAAATTTGCTGTTTGCGGTGACCGCGATCACCGCGACGATGACGCGGTTAATTCTCGCGCACGACGGTCGCACGATCGATGCCGCGAATATGGAATGCGCGGATCTCCTCTCCCCATCCATCATGCTTCCCGCCATGCCAATCGAATCGCAAATGGGCCTCGCGCCAAGGCGTTAATAAATAAACACGACTCATTGTTCGCTCACCCTTTTATGCAGCAGTTCACTACCATCCGCACGCATCCGTTGCTGGTTTTGTCTCTGCCCTGTCGTCGTCGTTGTACCTCCTCGATCGACCTCCCTGCCGATCGAGCTCATTATTTTTCTCTCGCCTGTGAGCAGAAGAAAAAGATAAAAGTTATGGTTCTGCCTGAAATACAACGTTCCTTGCGTCAGAGAAAGCCACGCGTAGGGAACGGAACGCTGAAAGAAAGTCGCGTATTTCCGAGAGTATCGTATTAACGAGCGAAAGGATATACGAGGCCGGAAATATCGGAATCGTTGATATTTCTAAAGATTTCCTTCTCTGTGCTCGCGGGCTTACATCCGAAGGAAAAATTTTTAATAACGAACGAACAGATAGACTTTCTCTTTAATCACGTTGATGATAGTCCTTTGTACTTACTTGCGCTTCAAAGCGTCAGAATTGTTACAACATCTTCTTCTCTCATTATATTCGTTATATATTCAGAATATCACAAATATATTACCAAGCATTTTCAGTCACGAGTTTCGAAAATGAAAAATAACTTCTTTTTTAAATTAACATTTTAAAAAATCTGTAGCAATTAAAAATTTTGGATTAACTTTGCCTGAAACCTATATTTGAAAAACAAGAGTTTGCACGTCAAAAATCATTGAAATTAATCTGCCATAATATTTTTCGATATCTTACAATTTCAAAGAATTATTAAGCTTTGAAACAATTATTATATATACATTTCTTTTTTTTTTTTAATTCTGCTATTTGTGGTTGGGCTAAACGATGATGGATCTGAAATGCCCTAAATTACATGCCTGCAAAAATATCCCGCGAATCATAGGACGCGATCATAGAACGCAGATGGAAAAATAGAAAAGCACAGACTTTCGTTTAACGCAGAATATTGCGCAGCCTATGTATTTGTACAGATACAATCGAATTGCATACCAAGAAAATTCTTGGTGAACCGTGGCATTTAGATTGCAAGCGAGAGACATTTTCTGCATTCTTCTTGAGGATAGCATTTGCCAAGAGCTATCCACTACATCTGTGTTTGCACACGATGAAGCTATTCTTACAATTTTCTTAATATCACGCCGTACCATCAGTGCCAAAATATCACGACTGCTCGGATCTGTTTTCCCCAAAAATTGGAAGAGGAAAGAAAACGATTAAATTAAAATCATACAAATAAAATTTATTTAAAATATTCATCGCGTTACAGAAGAAGAGATGCTGCAGAGAGAGAGTTATGACCTTTTTCCTTCCATTGGGAAACTGCCATGTAATATTCGCGTAATGATATTGCACAATCTCAATCCGTATGTTTTCGAGGTAAATTTCCTGAAGCCTGATATCGATTACGCGTACCTTTACGCAGCGAGGCGGGGCATCGAAAGCACACGGGATTTTCATTATTCCGCATTATGCATTAGGCGGACGGCATATATTTTACCGAAACAAGGGATCCTCGGATAATTAACCTGGTCGCTCGTTAAAATTCTCCATCTAAATTTATATGTTTTTTTAGGCAGTTGGGTAATTTCGCGATTCAGAGCAGATGCTAAATCACCGCTCAATTTCACGGGTATTAATCGTTCATATCCGAAAGCGAGACTCTGTTCATCACTCTTAAGTTTGCACGAACTCAATGTTGCAGACAAGTCGGATTAGTTCGACATTGAATATTCAGAGATGGGTATTTGCCATTGTAATTAAAGAGATATAGCAAAGTAAAATTAAGAAAAATAAAATTAATTTTGTCGAATATTTATATTATTTTCTAATTCAATTTATGAGTATTATTGAATAGAAATTTACTTTTAAAAATTTGCGAGAAAGCTAACGCGATCATTGTAATAATTTTCCCATATATTCGTGCCATAAATTTATACTGCAAAATTAAAAGAATTATCATTTGAGAAATTGTGGAAAGACTTGTCAGGAATACCTTGAAGAAAATTGATTAATTAGCGCACCTAGAAAGCTATTAACTCCGCATAGCATGAGGTATCTCATACGAGTTGAGTAATCATTTCGTAAACAATATAGGCGTTATATGTTTTGACATTGACTGACGTTATTAATTAATGTTTATTAACGATGCATTTTTATATGATTTATACGAAAGGATAGTGGACTATTCATTCGGAGATGACATTCGAATGCAACGTCGTAACTATTTTCCGACAAATTTATCATCGCGAAAGTTATCCTAACTCGTATTATACGATCAACAATATATTAATTGCGCCTTAACCATCTTCGAGAGAGAGAGAGTCCGATAAAAGTTGAAGTTTTCCTTCATAAAGCCCGGATCGACAAAGCGTGCCACGGACGATTAATAGTTTCGCCGTTACACCGGTCGGTTCATCGAGAGAGATCCTCTATAAAAACTGCGAGAGAGTATCGGGGCAGTACCGCGGTAAATTACGATTTACAAAAGTAGAGAGGAGAACTTACTTGGACTATGCACATATATTTCGCTGTCACTGGGACTGGAAACACGATGATCGTTTAACGAAGCGACCCGCAAATGTCCGACCGGGCTGATCAATCGCTGAGTGGAATGACCGCTCGGTGACGCTAATCTCAGGTCTTTCATCTCGTTCCCGGTAACCCTGAAATTTGACGAGCGGGTCAATGTGGATCGATTCGTAGAAGGCCGCCTTTGAAACATCATAAAACGTCCTAGCGTAGGAAAAAAAATGAGGATTAAGAGGAAGAGGATTAAATTCTTAAAGTTGAGAAGAAACGCTCCGTGAGACAATGATTTCCAAATCATGTTCTGCAAAGCTTAAACTTTTTCCATGGATTGCCACTAACTCGGAGCTATCGAATACATCAATTAGGTATTAAAAATTCTCGAATTTATATTTTACAATTCTCATTTAACACGCGCATTATTTTCTAACGCATAGATCGTTATAATATTTCCAAAGCTTTGCAAATTAATTATAAAAAAATTACAATAATTGTGATGGTAAAATTATATTACATCAAGGTGATGTGGTTTAGTTGATAAAGGGGATAATAATAAAGTTCGGCGGATCTTGAAAACAGTTTTCGTTTAATTATGACATTGCTATGTCCTTCGTACGAGTTCGGTTTAATTGGTGCAATTGTGATATTACATAGCTCGGCTATCAGTTGTCAAGAACACACGGGAAATTTAATAGATGTGCATTTCATACGAAACTAACGACGCATTGTTGTTTGCTTGATAACAACGCCGAGTAATTAAGCAGCGACCAAATGAACGCAAGGTAACGAGTTACGGCTAAATAAGGTGATAGAGAGAAAGAGAGAGAGAGAGCTAATCGTTCTATGTTTGGATGGAAACACGCATCATGGACTTTTATGGCGATTAACTCATTTCCACATACTAGCCGAACAATTTTATCGCTATTTGTGTCACGGAAAAAAAAAAAAAGATAAATGAGAGACTGAAATATCTGCAACGTGATAATTACGCGTTTTGATACTAGAATCATTTTTTAGGCAAATTTTTTAAAATTCGATATCTGCAAGGTATCGATATTTAACTGCTTGTCGCATAATATTCCTATCTATTCGCCATCTCAAAGTAGCTAAACAGCCGACGAGCAACTCGCGAACCATAACTAGACAGACAGTCTAGTCCGCGTTCGCCGATAAATTTTCCTATTATGGAGCTTGATAGGAGCGGTTTAATCGTGGAGTGTCCCGAAACTTTGTTGTACAAATACCGATGGGGTGAGAGGGAGAGAGTTGTGTCTACTTACATGCCGGCACCCTTGACGATGTCATCATTACCGACGACCCTCAGCATCTGAGCGGTGGTCTCGCTATCCAGCTGCCTCATAGATGGTTGCTGCTGTGAAGTCGAGCGATGGAGCGGAAGCGGCGGCTGCCGATGTCCGCTACCGGCATTGCTTCTCGGTAACGGAAGTGTGGACACCGCCGTCGGCGGTTGAGTGAGCGTTCTTTGAGGCAGATGAGACGTGCTGACGGCCCTAGGCGGAAGCGGATCTCTTCCTATTACAGATCCTGAGCCGGATGCTGCGAGAAAAAAAATGTTCATGCTCATGTGAAAATCGTATCTCGAATTCCTTGCATCTCCGCTTCGAAGACACGCGGAAGTGTCTAAATTTATGATCATGAAATAATAAGACATGCGGCGATTCGATCGCATGTGTGTTTTTATTTTTATCCGTCATCTAGTCCTTAAATTCATAAATTAATATAAAATTCTTTATTTTTCGACTAAGTTTCATACGTAAGTTTTATATGCGATTTGTTTTTACTTTCCACGAGTCACATTCTCAAAGATTACAAATTTTCATACGAGATATATTTATGATAATTATGCGTATGTATGCGGTGAGATCGCATAAAAATGTTCTCTGGATCGCGACGAATCGATAATCGAGTCTGTTCGGGAAATTCCGTTTGTCTCGCTTGAATGGGAAAGATGGGAAAAATATATGAGAGTTGACCAGAATGGATATTAGATCGAGTAAGAATCTTTCGTAGATCGTAGTTCGTTATCTCGAGCCAGCCGTTACAAAGTTAACGATGTGTACGCTTCGTTAAGATTTTACAAGTTCGATTATTTAAGTTCGAATCGAATCAAATGCAATGGGAGATTCGCATAGCGTAGAGTGCAGTGTTAGTACCAAACTAAATTCACACGGGACTATTTCTCCTCTGTGAAATAATAACTTTGAATCGCGGTAAAGAAATTTTTAAACTAGCCAATATTTAAGAAAATAATTTAATTAAAAAATTTTTTATTCGACATTTGTTTCGTCGGAAAATTATTTCGAAAGTTTTATATTATCTCAACTTTATATTTTTCATCTTTTAATCTAAAACAATGTCAATCTAGGTGTATAAAATAATCTCCATTCTATAGATCTAAATTTAATCGAGTCTCACGCTAGCAGATTCATCCGGGTATCAATTGCCGGATGCATTATGGGAATGGTATGGGACAGAATAGACAGAACGAGAGACAGAACGGAAGTGTGCGATGCTTGAGAACGATGGTAGACCACCGCGTTTGAGAAGGAAAGGGACAATTTATCGCGCGCAATTAAGTCGACGTATAGGAAAGCAGGCCAGCGCGATTACGCAAAGCCCCGGATTGCGCTTAGGGACGGGGAATCCGCGACGTTACGCGTCGAATCAATTTCCTTTTCTTTTTCTCGCGTTGCCTCGTAACGAGCGGGTGTCTAACGGGAGGTTCGCGCCAACAGATTTGCCGGAATAGACGGAAATTAAATGGTAATCGTTGACCGTCGACCCGTGACTGCAAATCGGCGGCAATCGCTCGGAATTGGATCGATGGGGAATGCATCGGGAATCATCATCGCATTTCGGAGAATCGTCTCTCGCTTCTCGCGGACTCGTCGAGATTCGCGACGAGTGGCCGCTAACATCCGCGTTCGCCGCGGATCCGATGGACCATCGGAATCGGCGTAATATCCGTCGTGCGGCCTCGCGATTGTTCGCGCTTAAACTGGCATTCGCGCTCAAAGTGACATTGGGAATGCGAACGATTCGGCGCGATGCCCATATGGGCGCAGCGGGAAACTCCTCTCTCGTACTTTACGCATAATAGGCGGTATTCAATCTGCAGAATGTATGGATCGCGCTAGCGCGCAGCCTCTCCTCTCCCCCCTCCAACCCCACTCATCTTCCATGTAAACGTGATAAAGACATCGCGCTCTCTCGTTGAAATTCCATTCTCCCGATCGAATCGCATTTTAATTAATACAGAATCTTTTTATATTTCAAATAATTCAAAAATTTATATTTGTCGCCGAGCGTAAGCTGTAAACTAGTTTACGTAGAGGCAGGAAAGTTTCTGAATATATATATCGTATCCTTATGCGTTATACATATATGTATATAGTTATAGTAAATCGAGTAAATAGATCTTAACGGGATATTTATAGAATTTTTCATCTTAACCCGTCACGATCTCGGCTATGCAATTGAGAAATTCATGAGCAATAAAGCTGAAATGAAACTCTTATTATGCATAAAATATTACGTATGTAACTTTATTAGCGAGCGTACCATCGCGTCAAAGCGATAAAGGATTTCAGAAGAGAGTCTCCGCGTGCGTAAATAATCCAGCGAGAAAATCCGTTTGAAGAAATTGTAGCTGATTATTTCTCTTATAATTTTGTTCCATGATACTCGGCAAATTTATTGTAATCTTTCAGGAATATCTATGTACCATATAAGATATTTCTCACCTTTATGGACGCGATGAGGTGCACCAAGTTTCTTCGCATAACTTTTCGACTCGGTCCGTGAAACTCGAATTCGCGCGGATGCTCTCTAGGGAGCGCGAATTATATTCTATTATATTGACCGACCATGGACAATCGGATTCGTATGTGACTGTGGAGGTTGTGGAATGCGTGACGACGCATCCGGGATGCCGGTGATTTGCGCAAATTCATCGTCGCGAATTCGCGCACGCCAACAAGATTGACTTTGCGACATATGTGTATCGGTAACCAGCCGCGACGTGTGTCGCGCGATTCGAATCGAGACTCCGACTTCTTCTTTCTTTTTTTCTTTCTCGCGTAATCGTGTTTGCGATTTCCTGGCCTTCGCGATCGGAATGCGGATGGACGATCGATTGGCGTCGTCAGCGATTTCAACGAGTCCTGCACATCCGTCAAAGAATGTTGCAGCGTAAATTTACCTTAATCAATTTTTCTTCCCTCGTCAAGTTTATCTCCGTTGTTACTAAATTATTACTATTTACGCGCACGAATAAATACGATACGATAAAAATAATTTTATTATATATCTGATAGATTTAAGATATTTTTCAAACGTAATATTTTCAACTATATAAAAAATTTAAAGCCAATTAATTTCTTTCAACTTTGCGTTATTTTATTCGGCGATAAAAATGACAGCAATTTTTATTTGTCAATTGTATCTTAACAGCGAAATATCGCCAATGCGATCATTCTATTTGCGCAAATTCGATAAAAATCATTGAACAATCTTACATTCAGAGCATCCTTAAGAAAAAAATTTTTCCAATAGTTTTTTCTTTTTTTTTTTTCTTTTGTATAATAACAGTCACGTTCATCTATCTTTCTATTATATAATATAATTACGATAACTTTTTCCAAGATTAATTTATATTCAAACTAAATTATATTTCGAACTGTTCTTGTTGTGCAATGCGAGTTGTATAACCATTTGGAATATATATAACGCATGCGGGGTACATGAAAAATACATACCATAGATCGGAAAGAATCGGAAACAAGAGAAGAGGGAAATAGATTATAATAGATATTTTCGTGCAATGAATCGCTAATAATACTTGCACTAATATTCCACATTTCTCGCGGACGTAGCTGAACCCGTAAAAGTCAATGTGATGTATAAAACTTAAAACTTAACGCTTATGTGCCAGTTGGGCCTCTGCAAAAGTCGCACGGGAAACATTAGACCGTATAATGGATTGGATTACGTAATTTCATTGTTTTAGAAGAACGGATCTTGCGCGTTTCGCGGCATTATAAACTTGTAATACGAGAAAATTATGCAAATTTCGCAGCGACTTTATTAAATCAGATGGAATTGCCGAGTATGAATTGCCGAGTTTATATAGCACAAAATTTCGAAATATATGAGATTTTGAAAAAGGAAACGGAGCTGAAAAATTCAAGGCATCGATTTCATCTTTTGCGTTTTGCACGCACGTGCGTACATAAATATAAGTGTACCACTTGGCACCGAGCGCAAACGAGAGCCGTTATTCGCACGCATACGGGGTGTCCGGGAATTTTCTCGCATATTTCGAGTCGGCAACGAATCTCTCGTCTTTCCATCTTTATTATAATATTCAGTAATACGAAACTACTATAAATTATACGAATTGTAGATATGAGACGAGACGATTCTACGAAGCGTTTCAAATTGAAAGGAGGTCTAAGCTGCGAAATTACGCTTTCACGAGGTAGAAAGGGAAAAGCGGGAGGATAAGGGCGCTCTATGGAATCTCCGTGCGAAATGCACGGGGATTAAAGCAGAGGTTGTTCACCTCGAATATCCCAAAAGGCGACAAGGGGAAGGACGGGGATTGGTGGGAAGCTTTCTATGGGGATTTAATGGCTGGCGTCGCGACGCCGGATGAGGCGTCAAAGGGTCGGTGAAACGAGGATGAGCATCGGGTCCGGAAGGGCGCGGATGTCGTCTTCCCGGATCGAATCTGGCATTGAATCGTTCGGGGGATTATGAGAAAAGGGTGATTTCTTCGTTTGAGAGCGGTTAATAAAATTCGCAAAACCGTGCAACAATCGATGACAACGGAGCACGATGGTAAGTCAACACGGCTCTATCTACGATTGACTAATTTACAAATTTATTTAATAAAATCGTTTGGCTTTATTTTCGAATAGCATATTTATCTCAGCAGCTTTTTTTTCTCTCTCGATATCGCATGTGTTTCGGTAATTAATCTACTGAATTTTTATCAATTATTTAATAAATTATATTTGAAAATTATACTTTAATTTCTTTTCTAGAATTACTCTTTCAACTTTTCGATATTCAAATCTCTAGACGATCTAGAAATCGCGACAGAATTCGAGACTATCGACTTATCTATTTATGTGTCACATATCTTTATACGTGTACCATATACGTGCATTTTGTAGATAGATTACTATTTTAATTTTTTAAATATATTTTCTGTATTATATGACACAAAGTTAAAAAAATAGAATTCTGTCCGAAATTATATATATATATATAGAAAGAAAAATTAAAAAATATGACCGCGCGAAACAACCCATTGTTCATCCGTCCGAATTTCTCATCATGCATCGTGCTGAATCGTACAGCGGTGAAGGTAAGCAAGCGCGTGCGAATCTGGAAGGATGCTGGGATAGGCAAACGGAAATAGATCGTGGCAGCGGCGGGAACGTACTCCCACGGTCATTTGTATCGTCCTCGACCTGTTGCTGTTACGGTCGGACAAGAGTGTTGATTTTTTCTCTTTCTTTTCCCCGACGTACACGCGGACCGTTACCTCCGCGCGCGCGGCTCTCTTCCTCTCGCTTTCCCGCCATTATTACGATGAATCAAAAAAGAAAGACGCGAAGGAACGACGCGGGGCGCGGTGTGTAGTATGTGCCCGGGCGTAATAAATATTTTACACCCCCGTGGAATTTCTCGAGAACGCGCTTGTTTTCTCGTAGTACTTTATTCGTATCCTCGCGCGATATCCTCACCGCGACATAATATGTAAAATAGGATCGTACCGTTGTACGTCTCTGTTAGAGCATTGCCGTGAAAAAAAAAAAAAAAAACGGCGACAACTAAAACGAGAAGAAATATTGAGCTTTGTCCGCGAGACGTAATTGATGTGAAAAATTTGCGCAAATAATATATTTATTTATTCAGGTTCGATTCTAATTAAATTTACGAAATCTGTATTGGAAATCTAATAAATGGACAATTGAATACAAGAGAAAATATTAAATATCATTGATAATGTCTTTCGATAGCCCGCGTGGTTAGGCCGCTTGTCTTCATCTTGTCAAATAAATACCTAGGAATCGGAATAGCCATCATTTTATGACTCGAGAGTAAAGGAAATTTTCACGACTATAATTTTCATAATTATTGTATCTTTAATGATAAAATTTTGTCAACTTAGTACTTTATCCATTACGTGATTTCATCAACGAATGATTTGCATTTATCTCTATCTAACAAGCGATAACGCGAAAAGAAGATATACCTAAGTTAATAAAAATAAATGTTATATTCGTTGTTGATGAAATTGCACGCTATCTTTTAGACAATTTGATAAAACTTGCGGATTAATCGCGTTGAAACATCGCAACTACTGCAAACTTGGGTTCGCCGCAATGTGATTCCCGTGCGGATTGATATCCCGCGTTTGAACCTCTCGCCGTCCTCGTCTCTCCAAGCCCGTGCGCAACTTGGGTTCGCCGCAATCTTGCCACTATGATTATCGTAGCAAGTGGCCACACTATGGCACCGGCACGAGTGTCGACTCGATGCCGAGTAACGGGATCTGTAGTGATCAAGTAGGTCAAACGACTCGGTATCGTCGCTTTGTCTCTTCGACCGAGTACCTCAAGGTTCGAGGTGACATCGTGAACTTTAAACGAAGCACGTGTACGCGAGCTGACTAGGAATTCATTTTATTAACAGGCATGTAATACGAACGATGACCCTTTTTATACAATATATGTCTATATCCGAGAAACGAGAACGTGAATACGAGATGTAATAGCGGAATAAAGCGCGTGCGTTCCGAATTAAAAAGAACTCGTCGAACCAGCGGATGATCGTCGCAATCATCGATCGTAATACCGATCCTATATCGCTCTTTAATATAAAAAGTTAATTAATTATCAAATATCGATTAAATATATTCTTTCGCGTAAATTGCCATCAAATCTCCATCGCGATCTAAATTCCGCATCGAGGGACACGCAATGATGAAATTAATATTGTAGCTTGCTAACGTAGGTTTCGCAACAGCGACATCGGTTTTCCTTGGCTCGCGCAAAAATGTTTGCGAGTTAACGCGAATAGAAATTAGGATCGCGATAGGAATTCGTCGTAAGAAAAGCATCTATGTGGGAAAGACCCGGGAGTTTATACAGCCGGGAATTGTGGAGCGTCTAATGACGCTTTTTGTCGACAGCGAAACTGTAAACTCAAAGTGCAAAAATTACTCTCACACTGACCGATGCATTTACGAATCGAGGGCGTTCTTTATAATTTTATGAACGGGTCGCAAAAGGTCGTTAACTGAGACATGACCGGAAGGTAACGCGCGTCATGGCTGCCGATCGATAAAGTTCAGCGTTAGTTTTTCTCGTCGACGCGCGGTCTCGTTTCAATCTCGTTTCAATGAGAAAACCCAAGAAGATGGAATTAAATATCGGTTTTTCTCGACGGTGATAGTTAAAGCGGAAGGTATAATAATCGGCGACGCAAGAAACGTGGAATCAACGGTGTGTGTTACGATGCTCCGTTTATTCTACGCAAGACCATCATCTCCATCTCTTATCGAGAACACGAAGATAAATATTTTTGCCACGCGAAGATTAACCGTCCAAGCGGAAATGTAATTTAGCGTAGCGATGAACGCGTCGATATATCCGTTAGCGATTCAGTTAACGATCGGGTGGAAAAAGGGGGACTACGTCGACAAACATGAAATCTACGAGTGATCCAACAAACTGCGGCCCCGTTCGCTTTTTCCTCGTGTTTCGACGTTATTGCGGAGAACTTCTTATCGATTCTCAATTTCAGACGATAGCAGGTGTAAATACGTCTTCCTGTCGCCTACTTACTACGTCCGCAGAATTGTAATCAGCAGTTTTTTAAGGTCTCTCGACGAAAATAAATGCTAAAGAGATATATCTTAAATAGTCGTGCATTTGACACAGAAATCGACGGAAAATTTAGATATTTCAAATTCATATTCCGGAAAATCGTCGACATCTTGACACGCATTGCGCAAGGATTGGACGCGATTAACTAAGGTAACGGTATCTACACGAAGTAAAATCGTGCGTTCCGCATCGCGCTTTAAACTCTACTACATTAATGGTTCGCGTGTTCACAGTCCAATGATGATGTGCCTGGTAAAAAGATTTCGTCGCGTGGCCACCTATTCATCAATGACATACCTTTCTCACATGTTGCCGCCGACAATCGTTCGAGATGAAAATTGAAGGCGGGACGCGCGATAAATACCATGCTGCTTTAAAATGGATGCGTTGAAATGTTTGCTAAAGCAATAGATAAAACATTTATTTCTCTTTCTGAGAAAATAACACTTGAGCGATGAAAAATTATTAAAAATGTAGCTCTGCCAAATTTAATCGCCCCCCAAAATAATCTAATGGTCGCGCGTTACCTTCCGGTCATGTCTAAGTTAACGACCTTTTGCGGCCCGTTCATAAAATTATAAAGAACGCCCTCGATTCGTAAATGCATCGGTCAGTGTGAGAGTAATTTTTGCGCTTTGAGTTTACAGTTTCGCTGTCGACAAAAAGCGTCATTAGACGCTCCACAACTCCCGGCTGTATAAACCTCCCGAGTCTTTCCCACATAGATGCTTTTCTTACGACGAATTCCTATCGCGATCCTAATTTCTATTCGCGTTAACTCGCAAACATTTTTGCGCGAGCCAAGGAAAACCGATATCGCTGTTTCTTAAATTAAAGATAATTTAAAAGTGACTTGAAAAAAATAATTTGCTAAATTTAATCAAACTGGTTGAGTGTTGTTATTAAGAAATAATTATGTAAGTTATTGGCTGAAAATCGTTACCGTTACTTTCGTTCTCAGATGAGATTAGATTAAGAAAGAATGTATGCTATTTAAACTGGAAATATTGTTGAAATACTTGATTTATAATAAATTTATGATTTTAAATATAAAATCAATAGAAATTTATGCAAATTTGCGAGAGGTTTGATCGAATATTTAACAGTCACTAAATAGAAAGAAAAAGTTCTAATTAGAGTAATGATTTTTACCTAAAGAAATCCAAATTATTTAGATACGCGAGAAGATACGCAGAAATCATCCAGATGTAAAAAGTATCCTGTTAAATTCGCAGATACAATTATCGCGGATTGTCAAGCCGAGTATTTGCCTATATTTAACCGTATCTAATACTCAACAAGAGCTATAAATGCGATATATCAAGGGTTAACATGGAATCTTAACATCCGTGTCCTCGCGTACGACGATCGCCGCGATTCAATGATCGAAAGTGCCGGTTACTCGAGTAACGGTAGTTGGCGAAAGGAATGCTCCCCGCGTATCGGGAAGGATCAGCGTGTAGCCGGATAAACGACCAGGATTCCGAAATATACACTCGTCCGATTTCTTGTCTTTCGTACGGTTCTCTAGCAACGATCGATACTACCTATTCATCTCGAGCGTGACAATAATTCCGGCGCCGGCGGTGTTTCAACGCTTGAAAAGCCGGAAAATATCTTGTACCGCGACGTGTCGTTTCTCGAAAAATCGAGAAAAAAGAAAACCCTCCTCCGACAATATTGACGATCTGAAGATCCAAGTGACGCCAGTTTCGAATTTAATTCTCGGGAAGGAGACAGAATTGGTTCGACATTGGGAGGCGATTAACATCTCGGTCTCTCGACGTTTTCTCTCTCTCGGGCTCTCATCCGCGGAAAGAAACCATTCTGTTGTGCGGCGCCGATCGCGCGGGTGACCCTGATACGCGTCGCCTCGTAAATTATTCTTAGACTCCGATTTATACGCGCGGGCGCCTTTAACTATTCCCGGATTAACGGCTTGCGTCGTCCCTTGCCGCGCCTCGTTTCGTCCGATGATTTAATCGAAGTTCGCAAATTATCTCGCCGACTACGATGAACGTTTTAATACCGAACTTTACCTGTCTTTGCGTGGAATTCGAAGAATGTCTCGAAGCATTAATAAGCTCTCGCGAGCGAACGAACAAAATCGAGAAGATTAGAAGCAAAAAGATCGGTGAAAAAAAAATCAGGATTTTTTTTTTTCTTTTATTAACGATGTCTCTTTTGCGATAATTGCGCTCCAAATTGCTTTCTGTCTCACTGACTTTTTGGCATATTGTATAATAATAGTCTATCTGATATATAGTAGATCTAATTGTAAAATGATATCGATGAAAATCGCATTAAGCTCAATTAAATTAAATGTATCAAATTAAATGCATTAAATTACGTGTCAAACTAATAATGTAATTCCATTTCAATTATCTTGCTTCAGGTATACCCGTAACACTGTCGAAGCTCGCGAGTTTCTCGTCGTCGAGCAATAACACGCAACATACGTAAAACCATTAACTTTCTCGCGTCGATATTTCATTCTCGATATAACATTCTCGACAGTGAAGGGAAGGTGCGACATACATAATGCACATGGTATACGATACGCCAAAGTCTCAATCTCTCGCTGTGATTGTCATTTGTACAGAATCATACATATATACAGAATGGTCAGATATTTTGAAAACTCATCGGTAGCCTTCATACGATTATGTCATATTAAAGCGTCTAAAGAATGATTAGAATGCGAATTGCATATATCATATTATACGTACTGTATTTGCCAGACCAGCAGCTGCCGCAAATCAGACCGACTTTCCCGCCCATCTTCCTCGCGATAACGAGATGCGCAGCTATCAAAAGGACTTGGCTTCCTGCCGTGAATCTAATTAACGGCGTGACCGACGTATCGTCGCACCATATGCCCGTCATCGACACCAATCGTGTTCGTGCCAACGATCCTTGTCCGCCTACAATCGTTCGTATCCCGAGAATAAATCGTCGAGAACAAATATCGGTGACAAAGAGTAACCGTTGGTCCATGTATCGACGTAAACGGTCCAAGTCAACAAATTTCCTTCATCAAAATCATTCGCGCGACCGTTCGATCGATCGGTTACCGTCCCCACGAGACACGAAGTCGCGAAGCTTATCATTTTTGCAGATGTCTCTTTGACATTGACGAATAAAAATTTCGAGCACTATGTATATATTTTTATGTTTATAATATATTTTATTTTTATTAGTTAAACGAGTCTCTTTTTCTGTATATATATATTTATTCGATATTGAAATATATTCTCGAAATTCTATTTATTCGAAAGGATTCGAAAAGAGATTTCAAATATATCTTGTTCTTAGAAATAATTTTATAATTTAAGCGCGGATGAGAAAAATTTCAGAATAAAGATCGTGCATCGATTACTTCGAAAGCCGATACAATATAATTGACAGGTTTTATATCAATCGGTCCGTCAGCATAGACGATAAAGTAAACTTTGAAGTATCGAGCAATACGAGCTGTCACGAGTTTATCGGTTTATTAAATTACCAACGAATTAACCATTCGCCAGAAATGGCAACGCGTCGATCTATACACAGTTCGGGTTTTCCATTTCAAGTTTCTCTATATACCGTTTCGTTTATCGCTATCAACTCAATACACCGGTCTATTTCCATATAAATTTGATATCACTCCGAATCAAAGTTATAGAAATAAAAAATTTATGACATAGTAACATTGTTTTGATATTGAAACAAAAAACATACACATATAACGTTATTTCTTAATAAAAAAAAATCCTGATGAAAGGATGTATAGTAATATATACAACTTAAAAAAACTAGAAAGACTGAATGCACCCATGGATAATAATTTATTCACGAAATCAATTAAAATGTCGTATATTCTTAATTTTATTTTCATATTAATATTATTGAAATGTTTTTCCATTCCAAAAATACACGAGAATTTTATTGTCACCATTCTAGTATCAGATTTCAGAAATTTTACACCGACGCTTGTATACTTTAACTATAATGTTCGCGGCGTCACCCTATATTTTAAGATACCGCGAATACCATTTCGCGCCTGAGGTATTACGAGGATGCTCGCGATTCTTATTTTTCTTCGAGGACGCGTAAAAATTGTCCAGACGCTTCTTACATCACGTCGCGTGCACCGTCATCCTTAACGGAGCATCTTCCTTGAAATGTCACGGCCTCGAGTGAACTCTTTTAAGACGATCTGAAAACTGGTCGATTTTATATCCGCGACACTTCGCGAGCGGCTCTCGGCGAGAATTTTCGTCAAGCCGATCCACGAAACACGATGAATATTCTTTGCTACGCGTTTTTAAATTCTGACACAATATAATGTTGCCTACTTTGCGCAACAATTCTAAAAATACATACGTATGCGCGGATGTTTAGCAATATGCACAAAGTTCGTAACTGTCGTTCAATTAGAAGAGCGATGATTTCGATTAACCGATCAAATTATATTATTATTATACACGTATGTATATTTTTTATAAACGGTTATCCATACGAGCGTACGATCACGATCCGCGCACCGATCGATGCGGACTGACACGCGTTCGTTTCACGCCGCACGCGAACAGTCGCGTGGAGTCGCGTGGAACCGCGTGGAGCGCCACCGACTGACAGACTGACAGACTGAGTGACTCGCGGCTGCTATCATCTGGGCTCTGGACCGGACAATCCAGGCTGTCTGTCTCACCCCATTCGATTAAAAGATTCCCGCAACCGGCAATTGTTGCTTCGATGATCCGACGATCGAACGCGAAGGACGATATTTCGAACAAAAGTATGCGCGCATGTACAAGTTTTTTTTTTATTATTTTTTTTATTGCACAATCTTGTTTTTATTTATTTTTTTTTATTCTGAATTATATATAAATTAATATAACTTTATTTTCGTTATATTTTGTTATAGAGAAAAAAAAAGAATGTTTGTATAATTAATGTTAATTGAAGCAATGATTTTCCAAATGTGTGCTTTTGCGCTATTGTGTTATTTCATTTTTAATAATATAATTAAACATCGATAGCTCTGAAATTATATCAATAGATTGGAAATTGATAAGTATCGACACTGTTGGGACGTTGAATAGGTCGTCAGGAATTGTTCGTGAGAATACCGCGTAATATAATAAGTTCGTAATTATGTTCGTTAATTTCAGGGACTTTGTTAGGTTCTTTAATTAGTAGAAATGATACAAATCCGACAATGTAACAATATATTCTATAAAACTCTTAGATAAAAAACATATATAAAAACATGGATATTGAATGAGCGAAAGTATCTCGATATCTTAGCGAAATTGTGCATTCACGGTTATACGCTTCGTTAATGAAATATTCGCTATTTCAATTTCATGCTTCGCCAGCTTGATGCCTTTAATTAAATGTTTCCGATAACAATCTAGAGATTATCGCGGCATCTCTCAATGTGACATCGCCAGCTTGTCAAAAATAAAATGCTTTAAACGCCATGTGTGAGACTCTGTTAAAATTCGATATGACGCTGCTTTATTTCATTTGGCTGGATGCGCGATTATTTAATCAAGCTCATTATTCTCTCTTTCACATTTGATGATTTTTGTAACGAGCAATTAAATACATAATTATCACTAGCATTTTCCTTTCCGTATCTATCAATATGCATTTCTTCATTTTTATTCCCTCTATTCCATATTAAAATTACGAGTTTGAATTGACCATGTTTAATTTTCGTCTCGGATCATTTTTATCGATATACAATTACATTCTATTCAAATACACATTTCTTCGTGTAATGATTTAGATGAAAAATTCTCCGATAAAAAATGATTTGTGATTAATTTGAAATTATTTCTTCCTTATCGAAAATTTCATGATCATATTACGTACGTAAGAAGTGTTCTCTATAATTTTCACATGGATCGATTGCCCTTTTCGCGAGATAGTTTATTTTGCCAGCTTGAAATGTGATAAATGCATGAGCCCTCCATGCATGAACACGTTGCGGCTTACACGGACAATGAAAGTTTGATTTTTCACCAGAGGTCATTGGCAGCCAATCGATGAGGTAAACCGCATTATCAAAGTGCCAATCACAGACGCGTTGCGCCGACAAGAGAAGCTTTGGAACCTCAATTGTAAAAATATCCCATTTTCGCGTCTCTTTGACCTTTCGCGATGCGATGATATCAAGTATTATCAAAGTTAAATGTGATATGCTCAAGCATATTCTACAGGGATAAGAAAAGAAAATTTAATTAATTTTATAACATTTTATAACAAATTCCGATATTCTATGACACATAAAAAGAATGCTTTTCATCTATAAAATATTAGGCTTCTTTATAAATCAATTATTGTAATATCGAAAATTGAAATTTTACAGGTGAAATTATATAAGCGATTTCTACCTCATCTCGACAGATGAAATGAGATATATTGACAATTTGAATTAAACTATCCTTATTATCGCCATTACCACGATTGGCATCGGAAAATTTCAAACAACCTACACGATTAAATATACAGGTTGTAGTATCTCGAATAGAAGTTTCTCTCGTCTTTTTCGATCGGACGGACGTCAAATATAGCAATCTATCCGATATCGATCCGATATTATCCCCTTCAGGAATCAATTCTTTTGCGATTTCTCTCTCTCTCTCAATCGAAAATCCTTTTCTCTCCCTGTCTTTTTCCCTCTTTGGATTTTTATAATTCTTTGAAATCCGATGGACTTTAATTATGGAGTATCGCGCGGTATTCCCTCGTGTTCGCCACACAAAGGGGAAAAGGGAACAGTATCGGGGAAGAGAAAGACTAAAAAATTTCTCACGCGACGGCAGGCACATAATCGATCGGGCACAGTCAAGGGACCGCGGGAGAAGAGTTCTCCCTCGTCGATATTTAACGATCCCGCGAGGAATCATAGCAACGAACGGGCAAACCATAGATATCGCCCGCGGCTATATAGAACCTATCTGCTTCAAGAGCCCGCGTCATTCGCGTATGTTATTGAACCCGACATAAAGTGCAACGAACAAGTCGCCGACGATGACGATGTCGACGGTGCACTTATGGCGTCGTTGCCCTTCGCGTCGCGCGGACATAGTTACATACGATAATGCGTTCGCTGCGTCGAACAACGTTAGCGACGATGCAACGACTTTCCACCTGCCAATATACCGTGCAAAGTCGTTCCATTACCGAGGAAGCTGTTTCTGAATCGGCTACAAGTACTGTTCCGCTATCAAAGCGAGTGACGCGCGATTAATACGACGGTTGGAAAACATAAGGATCATCTCGAGAGCGACAGACGGCCGTCACTCAAGTGGCCCTTTAGCCGTTCCGTAAAGATAATATCACCTCCTCTCGAAGGAAAAAAAAATTAACTAGCGAACAAAGTTTTCTGAAGAAAATTAATTAGGGCGATTAGAGCGTTCTCGATTAATCGCCGGACGTGTCAATGTACGTGACCAAATGCGTTCAATCGCGTAAGTAACGAGATCGTGACTTCTTTACGCTCAAAGTTTTCCACAGGGAATAATAATAACGGATATAATTAATTATACTGTGATTACGTAAGTTTTACATCTTACATATTTTTTTCACGATAGATTCCATGAATAAAAAAAAAAAAAAACTTTACCTCTATCTCTCTCTGCGAGAAATTTTTCGAAATTTTAATCGAGACGAAGAAAAATGTGCATCGATTCTCTCTTAATGCTCCTAGCTTTTATTTAAACTAATTTTATTTATTTACGAAATATACTTTTACATCGTCAATTTAATCCTCGCTGTCAATAATATCTGCTCATCAGAAACGAATTCAAGTTTCTAGGATTGCTAAAGATAGTGGCTTGGGTATATCTCTATCTGCTTTTAACTTCATTTATTTTCAGTCGGATATCTTTTTGTACAATTTATATGTATAACGAGTTATATATGTACATATCTTAATAAATGCTTAAAGTACTATAATCGAATCTCTTAATTGAAATTGAATAAATTTCGGCAATTATTAATAATATCGTTGCTAATGGCAGTCACTGTATTTCGTAAAGACAGCTTTATTGATCTTTCGCTTGATCATGAGAGATATATTTAAAATAGGAGAGCTATTTAGAACTCTGTATTTTGACGACGATATATTCTAACAAATCGCCTAGACGGCCGAATTAAACGATATCACATATGACAATAATTTTGTCGATATCAATTTAAAAACATGGCGTACGAAATGATTCGTAATTTAGCTCTGATTGCACGCAGATTATAAAATGCGCGAAAATGAGATAAAGATGTAAATTTGAAACTACTCGAATGTGGGAATCAATAAAAGAATATTTAAAAAGGTTGTCTAGAATTTTTAACAAAGAAACGTTATCCTTATTATAATAATAATGTCACGATATGATTATACTTACATTACGAATTAATTAACTGGTATGACCTAAGAAATAAGAAGAAGAAGAGAAAAAAAAAATTAAATAGAAAACATAACCGTCTTGGATTACAACAATTTTTTCGATGCGATTGTGTGATGTAAATCTTAATGATAAATATATTTTAAGAATATACATGCACTCTCATACATAGACAACTACAGACACACAGTTGCAGTTTCACCATAATTTCATAATAGCATAAGTTTAGTATTTCATTGCTATTTATCTACAATATTTTATAGCGCAATAAAAGTCCGATTTGCGTTGTCAACCGTAACGAATAATTGAAGTAAATTACGATGAATCACTATGTTTCTTAATCATCTCAGAAACGCACTCATTCATACACGCACCAGGCCGTGTTCCATCTCGCATCAATTATAAAATTTTATTCGTCCTAAATTATATTTGCATTATTCAAATCGATTCTCGGATTCAATAAATTGGCAAGAAGTCGTGAATAAATGTAAACTCTATAAATCACACATACACGGCCTGGTCCATAATTACAAGAAAGCGGCTTGCATCGCTATGTGTGCCACCGCAAACGCAGGTACATTTGGTAGCGAGAGCATTGTGTTTAATCCTAAAGAGCGAGTTCTGGCTTAGCTGTTAACTTAACCATTAATATTTTGCAAAATCATTACAATTTTCTACTTCTAAAGAATCGAACGAATAGAAGTTTCAAAATGTGAAGATCTACACGAATAAGTTTATTTTTGTAAAAAACTATCGAGTGTCTGAATCACTGACAAGAAATTAAGCAAGATAACAGTTGCTGTTATGAAAAAATTATTCAAACACGAAAATTAAGATTATACGAGACGAGAATGACTATATAAAATTTCTATTATACTTATAAAATATAGGCTGAACAAAATTATGTACGTGTGGAAGCTTTCCTTACTATTATAGCTTCTCTCTACTATTTAGGATTAAACATTTATCGCACAAGATCCGTGGTCACGTCGGGACGAATCGGTCGGCCGGTCGTGTGGCGATTTGGAACACGACCTCGTACAATCACTGCCTGTACACTCCAGCATGGTTGAGGAGCCACTCACCTGCAGCCCGTTTACACGGTTCCTGCTGCTTGATCGGCATCTTCGTCGCCAAGACGTCGCGTACATCCGCGGTATCGGTCGGCTTTACGTTTACCTGCCCGTTGTCGATCTCCGTGCTCATTGTCGGTATCGTTGTCGTCGTCGTCGTCGTCGTCGTCGTCGTCGTCGTCGGCGTCGGCGTCGTCGTTGTTGTCATTGTCATTGTCATCGTCATCGTCGTCGCCATCGTTGTCGCCGCGACAACGACGAGTCTTAAATCGTGAGTTTCTCCAGGCTGTTCCGCGACCGGCAACCCTCGCCCCGAATCCGCCATCGAGGTGCGCTGCTGTTCCTGGAGTAAGCAGGCGCTCGATAACAGGTCCCATTGGCGGAGCTTCTCTCGGTCGAGCTCGAACGACGTCGCGGATATTCGGACGTCCGGAATGGAGCGAGCCGGGGGAAGGTTGCCGTCCTCTAAAAAATGATTCCTGTAGTCCGCTGCAGTGGATTTGCGGTAGGCTTCGTTCTGCGGATCCCATACGTAGCCACCCGCGCCGATTCGTTCCATCGAGGTTCCATAAGCGATGACATCGTTGCCATCGTCACCATCGTCGTCGACATCGTCATCGTCATCGTTTTCCATCGATCGTTTTCGCATTCGATGATCGTGATCCTGTTTCGTTCTACGTTTGACTCGCGACCGCTCGCCGCACGATGACTCTTCCGTGCAAACAACCTTGCGTAGAATGATATTGTCATTCACGTAAGTCGCTCCTCGGGTGATCCTACTACGTGACTTAGTGTCACTGTGCCTTCCAGGTCTCGACGGACTGTCCAGATTATCTAAAGATCTAGCATTCCGCAGACTCACCCTTCTCAGACTCTCGCGCCAGAGACTGTCCTGCTCCCAAGGATCCTCGGCATGGAAATTATTATCAGTCGTAGCACCATGATGATCGGATGACGATAAATTCTGCAGTGTTGCTTCGATCTGACTGGTCGAAGCTACTGAAATCGCTGTCGCCGCCGCTCGGTTAGCTCGGTTTCGTTGCTCTACTAAATTTTGTAGACCGACGTCGTCGAGTAATCCCTCTAGAGATCTCGACCGACGATGAGACGTTTGTGCGATGTGTGTCGGTTCGGTATTATCGATGCTGCCTGGATCAAC
This sequence comes from Polyergus mexicanus, assembly GCF_030449975.1. Taxonomy (NCBI): domain Eukaryota; kingdom Metazoa; phylum Arthropoda; class Insecta; order Hymenoptera; family Formicidae; genus Polyergus; species Polyergus mexicanus. Next base: position 484,181 of record NW_027223327.1, on the reverse strand, counting down.
AGATTTATCTCTAAGACCGTGGGGATACAAGTTTCTGGCCTCGGGCAACGATACATCCGGCAGTGGATCTGTAGACTTTACTCGGCGCAGTGTATCGGCCTCGTAAAAGTTACGTTTATCTACGAGAGCGGCCTTGTTGTCGCCCAACAGTTGGCAAGTTGTACGTCTTAACTCCGCGGCGATGCGTCTAGCCTCGTCTATATCGTCTACTTGAATCTGCCGCGGTATCTGTCGCGCGATCGGGTTCACTATACGACCAATGTCATTACGCTTGTTCAAGCCAATCGCGGCGTCGTCCCTCTGATTGTTAAGCTGAGGTAATCGCGAGGTATGACCGATCATCGGTTTGGCAAGCTCCATGTCGCTCGCACTGTTGACACTGGCTTGGAGATCGGAATAGTAATAGGGCGCTCCCGATTGATCGCTCTGAGTACGCTGTTCGCTCACGTTCGGCAAATACGACTGTTGCAAAACGGGATTAGCGGCCTGTAATGCCGGTGTCGGGCTGGGGTAATGACTCGAGTCCTGGCTGGAGGTCGATCGATGATTCGGTAACACGTGTCGCACGCACGTGTCGTGACTGGCGGACCTCGAATGGCACGAGAATCTCTGCTCCGTATACGTGTCGGAGCGATTCATCGAGGACGTGAACGCGTTGACAGCCGAGTACATTGAGGATTGCGCGCTGGCGGGTCTCTGACAGACCATGGACGTCGCGATTGACGCCGCGGCCGACGCATTCGAGTAACTCGAGTCCCTGCTGTGAGAAACTGGCAGTGCACTAATGCTCTGTGACGCGCTTTGCATCCTGTCGCGCGGCGGCGGTTCGTCGCTGTTAGGTCGAATTGCCGGCGAATTGCGAAGCGACGAGAAGCTCGCAACGTTCTCGTAATGCGCGTCACCAGTGAAAGACTGCGAGTGTTGATGAGCAGGAGGTAGATCGGATACTCTCATAGACGGTAAACTGCTTACCGAGCCGGTCTTGTTTTTGCTGGAGTAATCGAATGGTCGGTCGAGATTGCTGCACATTAATTTCATCTTTCTCGACAGATCCTGACACGTGGTTTTCTGCAGTTTATCCACCACTAGCATGTTCTCGTTAAATCCATAAATGCTGTTGTAGCTCAGATCCTTCGCGTAGAGATCCACGTTAAATGCATCTCTAGCCTGCAATTCCTCCAAGTATTGATCGAGGTCGATACTCGCGCCGTCAAAGCGACTTCCCAACGACTCCAACTCGTCTAGACTGTCCAAAACCTCGCAAACATCGTCGCTGACAGGTCTCCTTTTCAGTTGTCTGTGGCGGGCTTCCTCCTCTGGATTTCTAAGCTCCACCGAATCGCTCCCGGATGCACTCTCCAGTGATATCCTGCTGCCTCTGAAGGTGGAGCTGATGGTCGCGTCGGAAAATCTTGACGGTGGCCTATGCGTTTCCACCTGACCCATCGCTTTGTTCCAAGATTTTGGAGAGTCGCGGTTCATCGAGTTATCTTTTGTCATAACCACCCGAGGCGAGACCTTTTTTATTTCTAATGATTCCTGCATATCCAGTGAATCTAAATCATCTAATGGTGGCGGTGAGGTCGGTATCGGCGGCGGGGAGACCAGTTCACTGTCCGATGAGTCATGTAATTCCGCGATCATGTTACGACTAGCTCCCAAGTAGTAGGAGGCTGGTCGAAAGGTGTCGGACAAACTAAAACGCGGATGCCGCGGCGCGTCTATAGAATCGAGATCTTTGGACGATTCATCGTCGGCGTCGGAACTGTCGGATTTAAGCGCCGTCAGAATGTCGGGTAAATCATTTCTGGAATGCAGCGAATTCTCGTTGGCCTTCTTCTTCTTCGTCAAGGATGTTTTATCGTTATTTTCGTCTTCTTTCTCGGATAATTGACTCACCTCCATGTACACCGGTTCCATTTTGTTATCCGACACGCAAACGAATTCGTAATGAGATGTGTCCAGCGTGGAATAATCACCGGAATCGTGCTTTACACCGTCCTCATTTGGTGCCAGAAGAGAGCGATTCATTCCGTTCTGTGTCATCTCCACGTACGAGCTTTCTTCATGCTCCAGATTGGCGAACAGGCTTTCCATTATCTTAGGATTCGGCCTGTCGTCGCTATTTGGATCTAATATAGCCTTTCTGGGAGACATAGGAAGATAATGATCTTCGCTATTGATGTCCTCTTGCTTCGAAATAGGAATGATCGGATCATTATCATCGGGGAATTGATCGCCATGCGTTAACAAAGATTCAGTTATGCTTGTTCTGGCACAATCTGAACTCGAGATAATATCTAAATCATCGGATGGCACATATTGTTCAGTCAGATTGTCTTTCGAGCTGGTAAGCTTGCTTCGAGACTCATCAGAATTTTGCACTTGCATACTGGTATAAAGGGTATCCGCAACGACTTCATCTGCTCCATTTTCTTTCTCGACAAATTTTCCATCGTCTCGACGTTCCGCATTACTGCCAATGTCATACCGTAACGTATCATTATTATCGTCATCCTCGCAATGTTTTGATTCTTGCCGCTTTTCACACTTTTGCCGATTAATCTGTTGCGATTTTCGTTCAAAGTCCGCCAGGAGATCTTTGACCGACTTGTTACTGTCAGTCGAAGCTTGCTTAGCGTGTCCTTCTACGTTCTTGTGCTTAGAAGCGTTCTCCGAAGCGCTCGGATCACCCAGAGCAAAGCTACGTATGACGGACGAGGTCTTATTCGCGCAATCGAGTTTCGAAACGTGAGCTTCGGTTGCCTGTTGCGGCGACACCTTCAGCGGCTCCTGCATAGACAACATCATTGTGGCGGGACTAGCGCTATCCATATTCATCTCAAAGGACCTGATTCGGCTTTGCACCAGATTCATGCTTTCGGACTTCTCATCTTCTATTTTTGGTGACGCCGCCGTTTTCTTAGAATTAATATACTGATAAGAAAATTCTTTAATAACTTTACTCTCGTCGATGCCGGGATCCCATTCATCGTTATCGTCCTTGGCATTCCATTGTACATTCTTCTGTGCCTGCCATAATTCGCTGCTACGATATCCACACGTATTATCCGATGTGTTGTTTTCCATTTCACCGCCGGCTTGTTGCCCGTCGAATTGCCGCTGGTCGTAGCTATAAGCGGTCGGGGTCTTCAGGATTCCCAACGGTTTCTTTGGAGTCTTGTGCTTGATCGCGGAATCCTCGTACGTGATATCTGGATTCCATCTCCTGGACGACGATCGCCTATCCATCGTTGACGGCGTATACCCGTAATCGTTTCTCATGAGCGGTGGGAAGCTCACCTCGTCGTAACCCGCGTCCGGCGGTATGCCAACCGAATTCGTCTTGCGAGTGTTCAACATTTGCAACTGCGACGTCTGATTAACGCTCGTGCGGCCACCGATCACGCCGGGAGATATCGTGACGTCCTGGACGGTCGACGTTGCCGCCGATGACCGGTCGTCGCCGGCGTGCCGGGGGCTCCTTCCTGCATGCGTGGGTCTGCGCGTGCGCTTCCTCCGGACATCTTCCAGCTCTAATTCGTTCGTTACGAAACACAAAGACACGAGTAACGTCCGTTACTTACGAATGCGTATGAGAAAAATTATCATTTTTTAAATTTATTACATTCCCTTTTTTCTACACCCACTATACAGAACTAAGCCAGTTCGCCAAGCGCGGTAACGACGTCGAAGATCATTGCGTTAATAAGTAAAAATGTACCATTCATTTACGTTAATCGCAAGTAATTATAATATCTTTTGAAAAAAAATTATATATATATATATATATATATATATATATATATTGATATTGATATTGATTAATTTGTAAAAAGAGTTTTACATCTCAGAAATATAGGATTAAATTTCGATAAAAATTTGACAAATAAATTATACGTTAAAGATCAAAATATTTTGTAGCGCGATTCAATCGTTGCAATGATCTCGATAATCGACTAATTGATTTTGCGGTTAATCGTAAGTAGCGAACACGCGAGCTGGAAGGTAAATGCGATCGTAATTGCGTAGCTACGGCAAATAGTGTTAGTGAAATTCTTTGGCATGCCATGCTGACCCATATTTTCTACGATAATCTAATTACGATCGGTGTTAAATCGCAAAGGATATTAATATTCGATCATTTGGACAGGTAAAAAGTTTTAAGATTGTTAATCGTTTCCCATTCACCAGTCAGCCTAGACCAACAGCAGCAGATAGAAGGAGCCCCACGGAGAAACACTTGCAGATACGCATGTTTTATTTATTTGTTTTTTAAATTTCTTCTCGTTTCATCCTTACTCCGCATTTCGTTGAACTCTTCTACGTTTCCTCAACGATTATGTATTAATATAGTAAGAAACAAAAAATAAAAAGGAAAAAAAAACATACAACTTCAATTTTGCAACTTTCTGAATTCGCGAATAATTCAGACGCCTCGCATTAATTGCAGTATTCCCACAATGGAGTAAATATTTTTTTAATATGTTGAATCATGACATCTCTACATACGTCATTGATTAAGAAATAGAAACATGATAATTTATTTGCTACAAAAGGATCGATACAAAATCGACTGACATAGCGCTTGAGATATTTTAATTATATATGTATAACACGAGCACCAATGACAAAAAATAAAATTCTTGACATGCGTCCTCGTGAAGAAATGCTTTACTTTCCGCGAGAAAATATGCACATGTTAGATTTTTCACCGTGTTAGCAATTACATATGATTGTGTTAGAATTTGGATTATTTTTAGTTTATTAGACAATTATCTACTTTTAAAATTCATCATACATCGTAGACAGAGCGTTTTCGAGGGACTCGTAATAATGAAAACTATATTTAAAGCAAAAGTTTTTTTCTTTTTTTTCTTTTTTTTTTTTTTTTCCTCAAGACAAGATGCAAGAGACCGATTTTATCGGAGATATTAATAATTTTTTCAAATATATTTTACATCAATATACATATTTAAAAGAATTAATTGTCCGTGCAATTTTCAACATCTCGCGACCGGGTCCCTCGGTTACGCGGAGCGACGCAGCTACCACTTAAATGATAAGTTCAGGCGAGCTGTCCCTACCTTCGTCATCGCTGGAATAGCTGTTATATCGTGGCACGTTGTTGACGGCAGCCCGACGGCCGTCCGAGCTCTTGCTCCTGACATGCGAACGATGCCCATCTTCCCGCCTACGAGAGTGACGACTCTCCGCCACGGCGGCCTCGTGCGCTGCCAAATCCAGCAGCGCCTGTTGCTTGTAGTAACTCGAAAGATCATTTTGTGCCCTGCCCCGATTGGCCGAACCGGATGGCTTTCGCGTCAACGGGGATTGCAGCATACGCTGCTTCCATTCCAGCAACCGCTTCATCGACTCTTCGCGCTGTAAGACGTGTATCGTAACCCTTTATTAATTATCTACAAAAACATGTAAGGTAAGTTCAGAAGATTTTGCAAGATTTCGATACTTTACATTTATAAATACCGAGCAGATTTACTTTTAAATCTTTATATATTTTATATATTTAATTTTATATTTTTATATATTAATTCTTCAATCTTCTATACATATAAAATAAAGCTTAAAATATACAATATATTTCAATTTACGAAACGTTAAAATATTAATTATTATTAGTAATATAATCCAAAATTATATAATTTTTGTTATCCTCTTCCACTTCATGTAGAAATGTCTTTAAATTATTTTTTCGAAGAATTGCATTGTAATCGCAGCATCTAAACGGAAGAGAAGAATAGATTCGTGCTTCACTGCTTGACATCAATTTTAGCAATAAACAATTGTAAAACTTACAATAATAATATAAATTTAATAAAACGGAGAAAATTATTAATATAATTTGAGTAACGTTATGACAATAATAATGATGGAGTGAAAACGATGGTGAAAGCAAAGACACGAAGAATCGAGATGACGTAAGGTAGGCTGTAGGTATGCAACAGAGCTATCGCATGAATCATGCTCGTCCACCAATGTTACCGACATGGTGAACTTGTATGAGTTGATACGAGCAACGCTGATGACCTACAGGTACCTGATTCAAAGAAACGACTTGCTCCATGACTCATCCTAGATTTTCCGAGATACAAGCGAGTTTGAAATAGATGGCAATGTATTCGTATATCGCAAAACTTATTTTAATGTAACATTTATGGATTTGCATCACGAGAATGGCCAAATACATTTGCTCATTTATAGTTATTCTGCAAGATAAATATTTAATTTTTGTAAAAATGTAAAATTGATTTGGGAATCATTAAATTTAATTTTTATGATTATATGCTTGTAAAGACAGAATTTTTCAATTAAACTATAAGATATGTATTGTATTTACCATACACAATTTGACTTCATTATAAAACAAATTTTTTAAAAAGCATACGGATCTGTTAAACATATCTTTTACGGATTAAAACTTAAGAATTAATATATTCAACATAATATGAAAATCATATTAGTTATAAGCATATTTTATAAGTTTATATCTTGAAAAAGAAATATTCACGCGAAAATTAATGTAGAACGTTAGTGAGATTTCTTCTTCTTACTTGCTGAATCTTGCGTTCACCATCCCGCGAATCCTGCTCGGAGGACCTCTCGGCGTAGTCGTCGTCGTCGGGATCAAGCGCGGCGGGATGTCGTGTCCTTGGCAGACGCGCCGACGCCGATCTGCAGAACTGCTGCTGCTGCTCGCTCCATCGTCTGCCACCACCTGCGTGACCGGCGTGATACGTGTGAATGATGTGGGTTCCGTGGACACTGTGACTCGTCGTTCTTCCCCACCCGTCGTACTCGCCACGCGGTACTCTTCGAGGAATCGTGTTATCCTCACCGCCATGCGTTAGTAGTACTTGGCGGCCATTCGCCTCGTAGCTCTTCTCGCGCAAGGATCTTCGAAATTTTGGATCGGTGGTGCTCATTATCCTGATAGAAATCAGAAATTGTGATATGAAAAAGAATCGGTATATATTTTTCTATATATCACAAAAGAATATAATTTCTATTGTGAAATAAATTCTAATTATCATAAATCCTTTTCCAATTTTACAAGTAACTATACTATTTATATAAGTGATATTTTAAAATTTTTTAATTCGACAAAATATCTTAAACAGGTTCTGTATACGATTTAATTATGTATTCGGATAATGTACTGCGTGACTCACTCGGAATGTCTCTGCGTCAGCGACTGAGCGGGCATCGTGTGTTGCCCGTGAACGTGATCTCGCTGTGTGCGCCTCAGAGCGGGACAGGTGGAATCCGGCAATATGGATATTCTATTCTCGTCGGTCTTGTCACGGATACCCGGCAGTTTCGGCTGCATCGTAACGCGCGAGAGAGACTGATTCCACTGTTGTTGATAATGTTGGGGTGTTTGATGTAAATAAACTGCAGACTGCCGCATCTGCGCCGCGTATCTAAATACAACCGCGCGATACAATATTTCTTTCTCGTAGAAGTAAATTTTTTTTTGGCCTCGATATACTCGAAATAAAACGTGAAAATTCACGTACCTTTCTTCGGAATAAAAGTAACCGTCGTTAGTCACATCCGACGGATTCACTATATCTAGACTGGACTTGGGCCTCTGCGGACGTCTCTGCTGATCCGGCGGCCTCTCGCATTGCGCGGGTTGTTGCTGGGGTCGCCTTGCCGCTTCGTACTCTAGAAAATCTGCGCTATGCGGTCGTGGTGGCGGTTGAGGTTCTCGACTGCCTTACCATCGGCACTAAAGAGAGCAAATCGTAACATCCTTTTTACAGCATCGAACTCTATCGATTACAACATTATTCGAGATCCTTTGTAACGCGGAGCAAAAGAAAAGCATGAATTTTATCACGAGAATAGCAATTCGCAAAAAGAAGATTTAGGTCGTTATAACTTTTATTAGCGCGCGTTACGATTTTTATAATAACGTGATAATAATGTAAAATCAATCTTAAATTTTTAATTTAAAAACATATATTTTTTAATCTTGAGCGCCACTGTAAATTAATATTCAGCTGTGATAATAAAAAAATTACAAAGCTCGTTGTATCATATTGCGATGGACGCACAGCAATTTTTTGAAGACTTTAGAATAATAAACTTTAAAATCTTTTCATCAAGGAGATATTGTGCAAAATATACTGGAGATAGCCGCGCTCGCGCGGCACGGTAAGATTATCAAAGCGCCGTTATTATTATTATTTTTCATAAAAGATTCGAATTCTTTTTTTCGCACGACAATACAACGAGATATACGAAGGCAAGATTGCTCGCCAGAATAGGATTTCCGGGACGCGCATCTTAACGGTTCGATAAGAAAGCTTGCTTTGTAACATAGAGAGAAGAGAGACGTTGCTTTCGAAACATATATTCGCGTAAAATATTTTCACCGGTTGCGACACTAATTACAAGCGTCTTTGTGGGCATCGCTACGAGAAGAAGTAAAAAACAAAGAGACTCACTGTTCGACGACGTGACGGGGGAATGTAGCGGTTGTTGAAGATGTTGCTGCTGCGCGTAAACGGGAATGGGAATTGGCGCTGGAGACGCGCCCTTCGTATAACCCACCGGACCCGCGGGTCTTTGATAGAGCGGTGGGGTTCCATAGAGTTCCTCGTAATCGCCATTGCTCCTGCTACTGGTTCTTGGTTTTGCGCTACGACCGTACGTATCCGGGGTTCTCCTCTCCGTCGGTTGCACGATTTGACCATAGCCGTAATTCAGGCCCGACTTATCGGTCCGCAGACTCTGATGTTGCGAAGGCTGATTCATTCGCGTGCCGTAGATCGTATTGTTCCTCTCGTAGTCGGACATTGGGCTTTTACTCGTCACCGTAACGTCCGGCGAGACCGGGCTTTTCCGATAATCCGGATCCGGCGACGGCGTCGAATACTCGTTGGAACCGTCCGTCAATCTTCTCGGTTTTGGCGGTGCGTTCGCATAAATCGGCTGTCCGAATTTTCGAGACATAGGCTGCACCGTCTGAACGTTGCTCGCGATGGGATGCGGCAGTTGTTGAGACGGCAGCTGCTGTTGTTGCGGTGATTGTTGGATCATATGCTTGTGCGGATGCGACGACTGATGAGTCGGAAGCACGTTCGAATGCGGTAAATGTTGATGCAACAAGGCCTGATGCTGATGCGAGTGGCCCGGTTGCAGTTGTTGCAAATGTCCGTATGGCTGCTGCTGCTGCTGCTGCTGCTGCTGCTGCGGCTGAGAGGTGCTAGGCTGACCGTATTGCTGCGGCGCCCAACCGTTCATCATCGGATGACCACCCGAGTCGCTCGCATGATTGTTGTTGGCGGAATTGCCATTACTATTGCTACTGCTCAAATTTGGGAAGGAGGCAGTGTTCGCGCTGTTCGGGCTAGAGTTGTTGTTCGAGGCGTGGCTAGGATCGTCGCGTGATTGAAAGCCATGGAAGCCAGAGTCGCTATCATCGGCGCTTTGATTCAGGATTGACGAGATCGATGAGACGCTAGGCCGGGCGCTTCGCTCGCCGTCCTGCGCTATCTCGATGACCACTGCAGCCTCGCCTGCGCCACTGAAAAAAAAAAAAAAAAGTAAAATTGAAAGCTATAGTATTAACCTGTACTATGATACATAGGTTCTTTGCGCGTCGAATTTCTTAGGTGCTTATTTAATGATTAATCAATACAGATCATTGATAATTGAATTTAATAAAGTTAAAATACAAGATATAACGTATGTTTAGCAATTTTCATATACAGTATTAATTAAAATTAACATGAATACGTATATCGAGTATATATATATATATATATATATATATATATATATATATATATATATATATGTATATATATATATATATATATATATATATATGTATAAATGAAAAGAATTAATTTTAGCAGTGGTATCAACGCAGAGTACTCTCCGATTCCGCGTTCAAAGTAAAAGAGCTCGAGAAACCTTCTCATTTTACTAAATGCAAAAAATTAATCCTCGCCATTGTTCTGCCCGGAGCGGCCGGAAGACATATATGTTAAAAATCGACGTTTTCGGCTATGTAAATCGATTTTTAGGTAGATAGATAGATAGATAGGCAAATGATGACCAAATTCACTCGCGTTCAAAACGAACGTTCATTATATGTATCGACGTGTCGCTGACGATGCGCTAAATGAACAATGGACTAGTTGGGGCCTCATCCATCGTCGCTATTTCGCAAGCCGAATAACTCACGGAAAACTAACTAACGAGATTGGCTAGTTACACCGCGATAACGTGCGAACGACAGATGCTCTGCATCGGTTGCAATATTTTCGCGCAAACAAACCACTCTGGTAGTTGCGACGCCCCAATTTCCTTTGTGGAATATCAAAGAGACGTTCATCGTCACTCTATTACAGAAGTAACTTTCGAGATTCCCGCTCGAATCGCCGAGTGCACTTTGAACAATGTTTAATGTCACAATGACGTCTTAAAAGATAACATGTTTTAGAAGAGCAGTTAGTAATATTATTGAAGAGAGGGATATTTTATTCTTCCGTAAAATAAAAGCAAAACAGTAAGTTGTTGCAAATTTGCAAAAAATTTCCGATAGAAAAAAAAAAACATCTATGAAAAATTTTCATAATATTCAAACATGGAATTCATGAATTTTTGAAAAGAGCTATAAGAAAACGAAGTCAGATATGAAAAACGAGAAACAAAATTGAATGATCTCTCTATAATTTCAAAATACAGTACCGATATCGTAAAACGGAGGAGAATTACGAGCAACAGAGTATGAAATGAGACAACATTGTTACAAAGAGGCGCCAGATGTGTAAAGGATAAAAGTGTACCAATGTAATAACGAGAGAGTGCGATTATTACAATAGGGAAGGGGGGGGGGGGAAAAGTTCTGTATCGATTCAGCCATCACATTTTTCATCTCTCACATTCGTTAATTTATTCAACATGTGTGATGACAAAAGCGATAAAACATGCAAACTTTTACCTCTCTACAAACCTATAATCATTAAACGTTGAAATGAACGTTTTTCAATATGAATTGATATTTCTTTATTCGAATTCAATAAATAATTTCGCTTAATTTCTGATCGATAATAATTTATGATTGACGATTGGTAAGCTCGTAGTATACGTACAACGTTCACATAAATTTTTATACAATTTAAAAATGAACATATACATATATAACTTACGGATTAGGATCTTGTAGAAGGGTCGCCAGAGTCAGTGCATTCACCCATTGGTTCATGCTCTCGCGATTGTCAGCCGCAAAGTGGTAAGTCCTCATGTTTGCATGTTCGGCCTTGAAGGCGAACTTCTTGTTGACTTTATCTTCGGGTTTACAGGCGGTAACTCTATACGAAGGAAGTAATATCGAACCTAGCAGTTTCTCCTCCTCCGGACCTGCAAATTAATAGATTGCTATCGTTACATCGGATGCGACAACGCGATGATTAGACTTTATTTTGAAAATTAAATATTCGGGGTAATAAGATTAATTTTACATAAAAATTGCACGCGCATCGTAATTCAGGGCGTCTTAATTTTCTACAAGAAAAAAAATGTGTCACGAAAAAGACAGATACACTACTCCGCCTATCTTTTGTAGCGAATAAAATTGCACGGATGTCACGTTTAATCAAACATAAAGAGATTTTTAACGACGTTCTGTTTTCGAGCCTGATAAATTTAAATCTACTATCCGATTGTACCATATCGGCTGATTGCAACATATTCTCGTACATTCTCTCTCTTCAAGTCTAAAAATATTTTTTTCCAACAGTTTGTATTTATATAACTAATATACGTTGCGCGTGAAAGAGACAATTTCTATATTGGCGGGAATAAACATTTTTACCTACATTTCTTACAGTTGGCGTTTACAATAATATTAATTTAAAAAAAAAACAAGAAGTTTCGCCAAAGGAAATACGGAATTTTGAATGTACACGAAGTTTGTATATAACCGTGAAATCTCGACAAGGGCAAATTGAATTCCCTTTCACGTTACGTTTTGGATAAGCTGGAATTTTAGTCTAAACGAATTCCAAGCGTTCTAATGATAAACGCTAGAGTAACGTACAGACGCAATAAACGAACGCTTTACCAATTAGAGAACGAAATCTCAATTATCTAATCCACATAAATATTTCTTTATTGCATTTTGATAACAAAAATACAAAATTTAATTATATGCGTATTTGAATGAAGTAAAATCCTTTTAATATCTTTCTAATCTTGACAAATTTTGATTTCAGTTGAAGACGCAAGAACCCAAAAAGTCTACTTGATCGAGAGAAAAAGCTATATTTCTTCGCGAAATATTTCTTTTATTTTACTTAAGGGAAAGAAACTAATAGGTACATAATAAAAAACGATATATATATATATATCTTTCAAGACGGAAGATCGATCACCAATCTCGCGAACATGTTAAACAAACTTTCTACGATATTTCTACGGAGCAATCGGATCGAAGAAGTTTGTTGCCAAGTATTCCAGTACTTTTACGGACGATATTAGAATACTCGAAGAGGCTCGGCGAGCCGCTAATTAGGAGCGGTATCTATCGAATCTAATTTAACTAAAGTTCGTCAGTGTAAACGACGTGTCGAACCGCCGCGAACTTGCAACGAGAACTTCCTTCTTCTCGGATTACGTACAAGACAAATTGAAGTGCTAGACCGCGCATATAATGTATCCTTAACAAAGAACATTTCGCACATCTCCTGCACTGTAATGACTGCATGCATCTATTGAATCAAAGGAGCTGGGCGTAATTAGCGCCCTGAGTCGGATTAGAAGATCCAGCGGCATCCAAGACGACCGAAAATTGGTCGTCTGTGCGATCTAAACTAGCGAGAACTTGGCTCGATGCCACAGAATGGCTTCGCAAAGTTGATAAATGCATAAAAATAAAAGCTCGTAAGTAGGGCAGATACAAATCGATCCGAATTGAACATTAATGTCTATAAATTTTATGTTCACGTTTGGAAAGAATTTTTACCGTTCGTATGTACATTTTGTGAAAATTCACCGATTATCTTAAAGAGAATATCATCAATTATGTTATATGATTATAATGATTGAAAATTCTTCTCAATTAAGTTTAATTGCGAGTAGCTAAATAATATTAAGGGTTACAATATCAGTTTGATGCAAAATAATTATTATAAAACTTATTCGTTCGATTTATATACGCAATATGCTCAATAAAAGCTCATTTGTACCGACAATCAAATTTAATTTCCGTCGAATTGGTTGTTAATAGATATTCCGAGAGTAATTATGCCGTTTATACCGGTTCATAATGCCGATTGTTAATTACAAAACGAATAAGCGTTATACATTCGTCGGATCTAAATATTAAACAAGCGCTATTCCGAATAATCATGCTTATTAAAACTGGCATACAGTAGCGTCGTATTCATCGTAAAAATAATGGGGAAAAAAGCGAAAAAGTTCAAAGCTAAAATGTTCAAAATAAAAACAGAATGTCAATAGCGCGCACTTACCTTTGTAATAAAAGAGACAGTATTCGGAGAGAACGAACCAACGTTTCTTCCAGAGCATGAGACCTTCCGAACCTTGCTTATGCAACCAGCCCTGAAGTGCAACGGGGGCGGAGAGGGGCCTTTTTGCAGCGGGCGAACGCAGTCCCCCTTGAGGACCACTACGTCTGCGTACCCCCGATATGGAAGCCGTCACTCCCGAGCCATCGTGTTTGCTACGTACCTGGACAGGTACAGCGGGCGGCGTAGCCGATTGGACAATCTGTATAATAAAAATAAAAATCGTCTTTTAACAGGAACGATCGATTACAAATCTTAAGTTTATCGGTAAAGTTTAATTTTAATTTAACAAATGTGCGAAACTCGTTCTTAAAAAAAAAGGCGAAAAAAATCCCTTAAGATTAATGGCTTGTTATTCTTTAATTAATTTCGGAAAATTTTGTAATTTGTATAATTTACTTTATGTATTTAATCTTTATGTAAAAACTTGAAAGGATCGTGAGTGAACGTGATATCTAATCAAATTTTCGTTAAGCAAAAATTAATCCCAGAATTTGCAGAGTATCTCTGGTATGTATTTATATACACATTGTATTTATTAATATATACAAAGTAGATATATATATAAATATAATAAGAAGGATCCATTCAGTTGATGTGACGTATAAAAATATAGTTGAATATTTTATTATCAGCTTTTGCAAATGTATACGGGCGATAGGAAACGGTCGTGATTTACAGGACAGACGCCTGTCACGGCGTGTAACGTCGAGATGAAATATCAAACAGGTTTAAATATTTTTCAAGCGAGACAGATGTAATACGATATCCCCGAGAAAAGGACATAGAGTTATAAATCTTTGGTAAAATTTAAAATCGCGTCTCGTCGCCGACACACGCGACCGAGATCTCCCGGTATCTTTTATCCCGGTGCTTTCTTTTAAATGCAGCTGATCGAAATCCACTTTTCCGCTTGGCAACGCGTCGGATTATCGTGAAAACTCTTGTTAGCCGAGAAAAATTTCGTCGCGTCACTCGAAACGTATATTCGATGATGAAAAGCCATGGGAAACAAGAATGAGAAAAGAAGAAGACGATATCGCCATTTGAACGTGAAATTCATCCAATTCGCTACGCGTGGGAAGAAAGAAAAACGCGAGCTGACATTTGATGAGCAAAAATACTTCTAAATAACTAATTACTTGATAGACGTGTATCGCAGACACGGGATGGCATGCATTTTCAACGAGAAGAGCGCGCGTGCTTTTGCAAGTTCGGTCGGATTTAATCCTGGAAATAGACCCGGTTGTATTATGCAGTTCGTTATCGATTTCTCCTTGTCTCTTTCTTTCATTTGCTTTAAAAATACATGCGCGAAAACCAATCCCGGTACAACAAAAGATTGAGGAAATCCGTGGAAATACTCGAAAAATTCCATCCCTAACGTAGAAATGGATAATTTACCGCACACTCTAATCTTGCTTGGCCTCGATTCGTCTTCTTTTTCTTTCGCAATTTTTCGTCACATTTCGATCCCAAATGCAGTCGGCAAAATGAAAAATCATTTACACAACTTGCGACGTCCGCAAGTTTTATTTGAAATAAATATGCCGTCATTGAATTTCCGTTATTATTCTTTCTATTTTCGTATGTTATCAAAAACTGTGAATGATAAGCAACAATAAGTTGCGAGATGATATAAATGCATCTATCGAAAGAACTGATATCGACAATCTCTATTCTGAGAACGTTATATACAAACTCTCCTTACTCAGACACTATTGTGTCTTCGGATGCGATATCTAGCAGATTTTACTTCCTGGAAAAGCTTTCGTCAACATAAGACTCATACATTTTATCGAAAGGCATAAAGAAAGGTTCCGGAAAACACTTCGTTTCCGGATGCTTGCAGGTCTTTGACGCTCTCCGAAACGCCGATAACGCGACCTATATATTTCAAGAATATAAAGCGTCGCGAATACCTCTTTGAGAAAATGCACAAGCTAAAATTCGCATATAATATGCGAAACACTGTACAGAGTGCTTTCATATAAATCGCAATATAAATAAAATAGAATTATATCAAAGATATTTGCACGCCCCCGGAGGATACATCAAATAACAATATTTCGATTATTCCCTGAAATTTTGCAATTTCCTACGGAAAATATTACGCAGCTGTCGAGAAATATTAGCTGCACGCGTGCACGCTGTCTCACGCGTTTGCGCGATCGTCTGTCTCAAAATTTCCCAGCACAAATTTTCGTCATTCTATATGAAAAAGCCAGACAGAGAAGAGGAGTTGTTGGGTAATTCGTTAAATTATAAAACCCCGATAACCAAAGTGAATACGCGGTACGATGTGATGAAAAAAACGAGACTCCAAAATTTGCCGACCTTAAGGAGAACTTGGTTTCGCGGATGAAAAAAAAAGCGGTCGAATTTTTTCGACAAACTTTCATTTTTTCGGTTCTCTCTTGCCTTTCGTATGACGCGTTCGGATTTAATCGTATCTCCGATTCGTATCCACATTAATCCCAGTGAGATAATTGTCGCTAATTCGAGCGATGCCCCTAATTGGGAGAGCATCGCCGATGGTTTCGCGCTAAACTCCGCTATTCTCGTTCACAAAGGCTCGCAGACCGCATGCAACTCATTAAACATTGCGGTTCAAAACAGTAGGTAATAATCGATGGACCATTATTTATGGAGATCTCAGCTGCGTTGTGCAATTTCCTACAACGCGACATTGCCAATTTCATAGCTTCATCTCATTACAAGATTGAGTTTTATCGAATACGTATCTCGAGAAAAAATTAGTTCGGTAATTGTATACGAGATATTGAAAAATCATCGCACATCAATGATAATAAATATTTAATATATCAAACATGTTTTATTTACCTTTTTGTTGTCCATTCCAGGTGTTGAGCTGGTCACCGGCTGGTCGAGCCTGTAACAAAAAAAAGGGGGATGGGAAAAATACCTACTGTAACGCATGACTGTATATTACATTTATATTTTCGTATATTTTTTCAAGTAAATCTCGTCAAATCTGATACGATTTGATTATAAATATCTTGCTCGTTATTCTGTCACCGCTTTTTCATGATATTATACTTGCTGTATTTTCTCCTACATTTCTCCGCCATCAAAAAATAATCTCCTTAATAATCTCTTTCGATCGTCACTTTCCGTTTCCGCTACTTGCAGACGAATCTCGATCTCGATTCTAAAACAATATCGGAACAAGCTATCCATCGGCGCTTTTTTGATATGAGAGCATTGAAAATTTATTGACCATGCTGACGGCAGAGACCATTCAATATCGCCTCGCAAAAAAAAAAAAAAAAAAAAAAAAAAAAAAAAAAAAAATTATTCTAATATAAAAGTTTCATTCGACGAGCTTCCGCAGAAGAACTGACATTCTATCTAATAGTGACCGCTATTAGAATAATGTAATTTTGAATAAAATTCGCGCATTTTTCCTTTAGAAAACTCGTATATTCACGAGTCGTTTTTACGATAAAATTTTTATTTTAGGAGAGAGATATATCTATATCGAACTTTTATATAGCGTATATTATATTATATATGGAGCTTTTTTTTATTACAGTATAACTCTCTTTTATGAAAAAGAGAATCATACTTTTATATGTTATTACTTGTTTAAAAAATTAATGTAATAACGTGATGTGTCGTCTTTGTGTAACTTTTATACAGGAAAGATTATCTCGTCCCGTTACGATATCCATTGAACAAGAATTTTTCCCTACTACTGCAGAAAGGAAAGGGTCAATACGCCCACGCAAAGATGCCCTTCGGCATAGGTAAACGGATATGCGTCAAGCACATAACGCGAGCCATCGCTTTTTATTAAGCTGCAGATCGGAAAGCGCGATGTACAGAGTTGCGCGACATGACGTGGAGTTATTCGTTTGGAAAGTCGCTTCGGTTAGCGCGAGAGATGGATTTATCGCATCCCCAACGATTTTATTCCCGAGAGAAGCGACATGAGCGATGCGTAGACCGAAGCGCCGCACGTGACGAAATACACGCGCGTGAACGAGATGGACGACGAGAGCACGTGTGCGCATCGGGCGACGCGCGACACAATAGAGATTCGACGGCCGTTGATCGAATGCCATTTCCATTCCGCGCACAATGTCGGTACACCGATATTAAAACTTGGATCTTTTTATCGTCCATTTCGTGTGATTCATATGCCGTTGGTCCCCCAAAATTGTACGAATTATTATGAATTGATGCCGCCGAGTGTGCTCGGCGCGCGATCCAAGAGTTTTCGTTTTCGAACATCGATAATTGAAACGTCAATATGGGAATCTTCCCATCCCAACCGCCATCAGAATATAATGAGCGTTCGTTTGATATCGTGCCAAATACGGTATTCGATATCCAATTCGATATCTATTATCTATCGTCTCAATCATTAGCCTTAAATTATGAAAAACTTTCGACGTATTAGAAATTCGAGAATTTTTTGTATTTTTTTCGAATAAGATTGCGCATTTCTATAAGAGTAAATCTCGCCAGCTTTCCAACTAATCAATTAGAAAAAAAAATTATAATTAAAATAAATGTTTTAATTTATATAAACACATGGATTTTTAAATTTCTGTCGTCAAGTCTTCATTTTTGCGCACTAATTGCGAAACTGGCGAATCTCTCCGATGATTACGCGAGATCGATCTGAAGATTGTCGATTCGTTTTACCAAGCCTCGAAAGCTAAAAGCGATGATGGAAATACATCATGGTTTGCCGAAACCGCAGATTCGATTGACCGATTCTGTTTGTCATCCGTTTCCAATTCGCTCCCCATCGAATGCCATCCGCTGATCTCCTTACTCAACATTAGAGTTCTAATCGCGTTTAGACAATCCTAAGATAATCGACTGTAACAGAGCGCGCGATGCGCAATATCGATGAAACGTATTAACGTCTGAATGATTAATTAGTCATTTAGCCGGCGAATAGCGAGCGAAATATCATTAGAATGAAATTCTAGATACACTCTACATATTGCGTGATTCGCATTTCACCGTTCGAAATTATACAATATATCTGGCGATTATACACGATTTTAACGACTGCCCTTAATTGGCACAGAATCGCTGCTCTAGCGGTAGAAAGAGAAAGAGAAATATCACGCCAAAGTTCGTAATGTAATTAAAAACCAATGTACTAAACCGCAGTACGTTAATGGAGTTGTTTTCATCTCCGTAATCGCCATACCGCTATTTTCCTCCGCACAAGTTTGCTCGAAACTTTGAGCCTTCATGTTGAAGGTCTCGTATAAAAGGCAGTGTTACATATTGATTTTTTAAAAATATTCTTTTAATGATCGTAATCCCGCGTAATCCTCCTTAATCGATGCTACAGAGTCCAAGCGCGATATGAGACACGTAACAATATCCATGTGCGCGCGTAAATAATATCCACGAGTACGACAAATTTGTTTCGAATCAAAATTGTACTCTTTATAACATTTTAAATTTAAAAAATACCAAGTGTTTTTACTCTGAAATATTCCAACACATAATAATGATCTAGTTATAATTAAAATGCGGTAGCTAGCGAACGCGTCGATGAAAATGAACCGCGAGCTCTATTCAAGCTTGTCTCTCTATTGCGATTGATTGCAGATGCACACGAGACAAGCGCGTAATTTTCAACAGTGATAAACGCAACGCGTGGTGTCCCCATCGATCGAGATCATTGCGTTATAGGCGTGGCAGCGCGCGATACGTGACATCTAATGATGCAGAATCAGGCGCCGTTCTCTACGAGGAGAGACTTCGCGGAGGGAATATAAACAAGCCCTGCGTGGCGTCGCGCGCGAATGCACTCGAAATGCACCGTACGTTACTTTGACGTTTGCGCATCTGCAAATTGGGTCGTCGCGATGCGGCGCGATGCGCCACGATTGTATCCCTTTCATGTAGCTCGACGTGTACACTCGTTTATTCCTGGCGCGATGTTGAACGTTCGTACGCCACGCGACGGTATCAATCGCACTCATCTTTTCGAATTCTTACGACGGGAACCTCCTAATTTGTCATTTTGTATTCTACTCGTTTATACAGAATGTTATACGAAAATTTCCTGCCGTCTTCTCAACCATAAATTATTAAAAGTCGATGACGATACTGTCAAGCTTAACAACTTAATTTCTTGGCGTATTTTCTTCACTAAATAAACGAACCAAAAATATTTTCACGGAATGTGAATGTCTGACATAATCGCTTAGGCGTTTAATGACGAAAAATAAAACGTTGCGATACGAAAGATAATTGTATAAAATCTTTTCAGACGTATCATCTGCAAACCGAGACATCGAAGCATCGTGCGCTTGGAACGGGTAGAAGCGCTGTAGAAAAAGCTGTTGGTTGTTCTTTGTTTATTGCGGTTCATGATACCTTTATTCACGATACGAGCGGATACATATTTACCGTAATACAATGCACTAGCGTGCATCGTACGCGATAATGAAATTAGAGTGATTATATATGCTCGAGCGTGCGCTGAACGTGACACGAGGCGCGAGAGGGACAAAGTAATGCGGACAATTAAAAATGTCAGCGATGCGTGTGGCATAGCGCTTTTTCGTCATCTGAAAATGAGAATTTAATACGATCTAGCGAGTTATCCGCGCACGTGAATTAGACACGCTTCAAATCTACACGCGATAGTAATTACGTTAAAACGTCATTCTACCTGTGCAGCCAGCAGTTTCTGATATTTTAATGCGTCGCATAAAATTTACTCCCTCGCACACGATATCGTCGTAGAACGATTAGGCCCGCGATCCTTAAAGTTCACCCTGTCAGTTGACCCAGAAAATTTATATCAAGAGTATCCAATATCGATATCCTACGGAAATAGACGCGAAGGTGCGCTGCGAATAATTGGACGCCGATAAATTGCTAATAGGCCAACGACGAAGATGGTGATATATAATATATAAAAGTCGGCTATATAAACTGATTTTTTTTTTTTTTTGACGTTGACCTTGTCGGATTGCAGCATCCGCGAAAAGGTCAGTTTAAAATTAGCGTGTGGAGCTACATATGAACCTAGACCTCGACCGTGAAGTAATCGCTTGAATAAGCATGTGTAAATATGTATCCAATCCCGGATCGCATACATCTCATTTTTTTTTTTTTTTAAATATACATTTTGCAAGGGAAAATGCAATAATTTAATTAATTTAAAGCTTATAATTTTTTATACCAACATATTTTTTATAAACAAACGTATATATCAGATTTATACACTTGCGTAAGCTTTTATGTTATTCTTTATCACATCTCGTTTAAAGACGAGTTACATATGCATGTGCATGTTTAGTTGTATGAAAGATCGCCAGCACCAGGAAGGTAGGAAATAGCGAAAATAAACCAGGACGAGCCTAATGGTAGAAAACGGGAGACAGCTTTGCGGCTGGAAGGGAGGATGGATGGATAAGGAAAAAAGGAGCGATGCAACTAGACGCGCATGGAAAAAAGCCTCCTCTCCGCAACAACTCGCAAATATTTTTGCATCCCGGATGAAAGCCCCTCGCGTAAACCGATGCGAAGTGCTTGCTCGTCTCTCGTTGCGGTTCATATTCGAAGAAGATGTAAGAGAAACGCGTTGCTTTTTCTCTTTCTTTCTTCCGGCAGTTTGCCGGAACGCGAAATAGATACGTGTTGTTTCCCGATATACACGCCGTTCTTCTTTCCAATTTCGAAGAGTTAGAAACAAAAAATGTTACGAGCGTGAAGCACGCGTCTGGGGGATACCTACAGATTTCAATACGCGAGAGGTCTATATAATCGATAAAGTCGACTTCCGACTTTTCTTTTCCTCTCGATCGCCCTTTCTTTTTTCCGACTTACCACCATCACGAAGAAATTTATCGGCCAACTTTATGCTCGCCTCGTGGAATCAACTGCCGAGTGACTCACGGAGGAGAGTCGGTGTTGCTTGGAGACCGGACCTGGATATAAGTTTAATGGAAATTATTGGAAGCAAAGCCAAAATAAACGCCGAAGTTAATTTATAAGCATGTCGTGCTTAACGATATAAGACAGGATATTAGTTGGAAAATTTATGTTAACTTTCCGGCGGATGCATCCTGTTACTTTGTCAGACTCCCTACTGAATATTGATCGCGATACTAAACCTTATCTAGCAGCTTACAATCATGGTTATCGACTAACCGGTATTACACGAGATGGTTCTTTGGACAATGATACGAGCAAGATATAAGAAATAATATGAATTTCAATAAGATATCGATGAAAATACAATACAATTATAAATAGTGTTTACTTGATAAATAATTTATATAATACAAATTAATGCGAAAATGATGATTATTTAAAATTCAAATGGTAATTTCTAAAAAAAAAAAAAAAAAAAAATCATGTTGCAAAAATTTATTTCTTAATCTAACTGTTACCGACCGAATTTCTCTAAAATATATCGAAACTAAAATGGCGTTCAATCAAAAATTTAAAGTTTGTTTACCGATGTCAATTATAAACTCAACGAGCTTGTCAGTTAATTATTACGACAAGCTCGAAGAGCGACGAGTATACACGAGAGTTTAGATCGATACATGGCGTCTTGTCAATCGCGGTACCATATATATATATATATATATATATATATATATATATATATATATATATATATATATATATATATATACAGGGTGTCCCATTTTAATCTCCTCAGGCAAATATCTCAAAAACCAAGCCTGGAAGAGAAAAATGTTTCACACAAAAATTGTTTGGTTTCGAGGGGGCCATAAGATGGTACCATTGGTTTGACCTTGGAAAATCATTTGAAGGTCATGTGAAGGTCAACTTTAAAATCTTAAATAGAAACCCCCATTTTTTATTTAGTATTCTTGTAGCTGACATCGAGAGCTTTCCAAAACACTATAATAAAGTATTTTTTCATTAAGTACTTTTTGAGTTATTTTATATTTTAATCTGACATATTTTGATATAAAAAATAAAATATTTCGTAAAATATTCAGTTTTCGATAATTTTACCGTAATACTTCTATGTACAGAATAATAAGACAAATCACTGTCACCATCTTATGGCCCCCTTGAAGCCACACAACTTTTGTTTGAAACATTTTTCTCTTCCGGGCTTGGTTTTTGAGATATTCGACTGGATGGATTAAAATGGGCCACCCAGTATATATATATATATATATATATATATATATCCGGATCGCATACATCCCATTTTTTTTTTGATATATATATATTGATATATTGATTGATATATATATATATATATATATATATATATATATATATATATATATATATATATATATATATCAATACACATCGCTTCCTCTCATAGCATCCCAGGAGTATAATTAAAATAGAATATACATTCCCCTCCTTTTTCGAGAGAATCGTAATTTCCGCATTCTCGTTACCTTTGTAGTATTCGATGAACCAAGTGCTACTATTTTTGTCATTATTTTTCGAAAATAATCTTTGTTCCCCTATCTGTTTTAGAAAAATTTTCATCTTGTCGATAGTATGCATATCATAAATTTGAGTTAAATGAATGTTAAAAGTTAATTAGAGTAATATAATTATCGAATAATTGCATCAAAATGACAAGTGTGATATCAATATCTCAGAATATAATATGTCAATCTTGATTATAAAGTACTCTGCGTTGATACCACTGCTT